>NC_080392.1:8158492-8523703 GCF_028751815.1 Salvia miltiorrhiza | reverse complement strand
TCTTCGTTTCTTTTCTCATTTTCATGATTTATTTCCATATAAACTTTCCCAGTTAGGAAACGCCCAGATGCTGAATGAAAACCCCAATTTTGGCTACAATTTTTAGAACAAAGAGATATATGAGAGAGAATCTATGTGTGTCTAGAACTACGAAGTTTCTTTCGATTTGCTTAAAATATTAAAGAGTTATTAACGCCTAAATACGTTAGTATTAGATTCATTTTGGTTTCATTAATTTTAAAAATTATCCAAAAAATGCAAAAACTTAAATATTGTTGTAATTTTTTCGCAATTAAACATTAATCAAAATTGAAGTTGACATGCATCAATTCAATCAAACGATATAAATATGAAAATTACTATTTTAATTTCATTTGACGCCCCCACCCTTTTTCTCTCTCAACGCCGCCCACACCGAGACCGAGCACCTTGAAGGAGCTGCCGCCGACTAACCCATTCCGTCTCCGGCGAATTGAATGAGTTAGGCTATATTTTTACAGGTCTGAAAAAAATCAATATTAAATATATAATGGCCCAATGGGCTTGAGCTAGATTGTCCAACCCAAATTAAGAATTTAGGCCCAACTTAGATTACAACCTTTTATGCTCCAAAAAGATCGGACATCCAAAAATCATAGTGGCGTCGGCTAACAACTTTGACATTTGCATGCCTAAACCATACGACATTGGTTAAAAAAAAATCACCACATAAATTAGGACGTATGTGGCCTTATTAGTGCAATGATATAATTTGTTCTGCTTTTCCACTTTCTCAAAGTCTTATTTGAATAGAGTGAGTATATAGTGATCTACCATTGTTGGGGCAATACACATTTATCTAACAAATTCCCTCTTGCTTCCCATATATCTCTCTAGGATCTTCACTTCTGCAGCTACGAGAAAAGGGTCGCGTGCATTCTTACTAGTCTTCTTCAAGAAATGGGGAAACTTTTTCCTTAAATTCCGAGGTATGATAATACTTATCATTATCATCTGCACCAGAATTTTCTCAACTACGTATATATATACAACTCTTTAATTAATTATCTTAAATTTAAAGCAATTATTTAATTTTGTTCCTCAAATTAAGGGATTTTTTTTTTTTTGAAGAACAAATTAAGGGATGTTAAAATCGTTGTTTGGTGTAGATTGTAATAATATGCAAAGAAATCACACAACTTTTTTTTTTTAACAGAGAAATCACACAACTTAACTTGCACTAAATATGATTAACTTGGATAGGGTGATACTATTTGGATCAATTTGATCCGGATCAAAGGCAATAAATTTTCATTTTCAACATAAGAAGACATCCTTACCCTTTATACATTTTTCATTTCATAATTTTAGTATAATCATTATATATACTGAGAACAAAAAAATCATTAAATATTGTATTTTAATAAGAAATTTGACCACGCTATAAAAAAATTCCACTAGTGACATGAGATTTGGTAGCTATTATGTGTGTCATAAAAATTAGTGACATTTGATAATGTAGCTAATCACTAATAGTTACACTTCCAAACGCCATTTTTTTTGTGACACAAATACTCTATTAGCTACCAAACCTCATGTCATTAGTAGAAACTTTTTTTGTAGTGCCAATTATATATATTATATATATATAGGGGGCGGTTATTCAATAAACCACCCTTATTTTAAGAATTACGAACCAGCAAAAAAGCATGAATTTTATGTATAACACGCATGAATAAACTGTATAAAGGTATGAATTGCGAAAAATATTTTTTTGCTACCTTTGGGATTCGAACTCAGGACCATGAATTTATCCAACAAAATAATGAATCAACCGTAGATCTTGATGATCTAAGGGCTGAAAATAGTTCCTAATTTATATTTTAAGAAGCGTTCTTATTTTAGCCTTCCCCTATATATATATATATATAATTATATATATTATATATATATATAATTGAATAATAATTCATCATTAAATTTTCTTTAAAAATCATCATTCAGTGGATATTTTTATTTTTTAAATGGTAATTTATTTTAATTAAATATAGTACTTTCTACCCATTTTCAAAAATATGTTAAATTATTTAAATAAAAATATAATATATAAATTCAATTTTGAACTTAATTTAATATATGTATAAAAGTTGGTAAACTTTTATTAGGAGTCTTTAAAGTAAAACACATTTTATTTTTAATATTATGATTGTTTTGTTATCGTTGAAACTTCTTTTTGTGAAACATTAATATTGATTTTCTGCCAATTTGACTCAAAAGTCGAGTCAAGCTTCGAATCAATTTAATCCAAATGGATTTAGCCATTTGGATATCATGTTACTTCAAACAGTTTTTAGTTGGAGAATAGGATCTGTACCCCCATTATACTTATATATATAACTATAATATACATATATTTAATAAAATACCTAAACCCACCATGCCACACCTGACCCCCCCCCCCCCCCATTGTATATTTGAGCGTTAAAAAATGAATAAACGATAAAGAAATAATTCAACCAACCATTAACATAATAGAGTCTTGTAATTCTCTCTCAAAAAAAAAAAACATTAACATAATAGAAACTAAAATCTAGTAAAGCATGATAACTAAAATAGCTATTCAAAATTAAAACTACAGAGTTTTGGCTTTTAGCGTCTGCATAGACCAAAATTAGTACTAGAGCAAAATTTGTTTCTACATAGTTGAATGACCTAAACGAACTATAGTTGTCACGAATTCGACGTAAAATTAAATAGCTAGGAGCCTTATGTCTTTGCCTACATGAATTTTTTTTAGGAGAAACCGCGGAATTATATTAATTTAAATTGACGAATCAAATCTACGAGCCAGTCGGAAGTCCGACTCCAAATCTTTACATCAATGCAAGAAAAAGCAAAACGAGCTAAAGCATGAACAAAAATTAGCTTCTCTGTTTGAAAGTCCTACATGAATTTTGAAGGGTCAATTGTTGGGTTAGTCTTCCTTTCCTTTGCACATGAAAGCCGGTGGAATTTCGTATTCAGCCCATATTATAAGAAGTAGATCATCTGTCACATCGATGTGACATAAATTTAATACATTATATTTATAGACCAGGACCAAAGTATTTTAATTATATTGGAACAATATTAGCAGTTAGCACCCAATAATTACGGTTTGTTTAGGGCAAATATAACAGGATAACGATGAAATGAAATCCTTTGTTAATTAACCAAGTCTACCGCACGAGTTGTATTTCATTTTTCACATACGCGTATCACTTGCACACGCCACCTATATTATAAAATTAACACAACTGATCAGCATCACTTAAAAATATATATTTTAGAAAAATACAAGTGATCCATATAAAAAAATATATTGTTTGGAACCGAAGATGAAATATTGGTGCGACCTTCTAATTTATTTAATTATTCAATTAATTATTGATTAAATATAATTGCAAACTTTACCAAAGTTTTTGGTCTTTACACAAAGGGCTGCATCTAAATATAATAGTATAGCCAATCTAAACGCCCCACAAAATATTCAGCGCAACCTTTTCTCACAAAAAATTAAGTAGCCAAATTTTGAAGCTGACTTTTCACAATACCCAAAACTGCCTAAGGATGCAACTATTGAAGAACAACACATGTTTTTTAGGGAAGTTGAACAACATATGTTATTAAAGTCGTTTTCTCCAACGTACTATACTATTAAATCAATAAATTAAAAAGGATATATACTAGTAAATGAACCCACATTTTTTATGCATTCCCCAAGAAAGCATCAGAAGTTTCTCAGTATCTGCAATCTAAGAAGATGACATTGACAATCAAAGTATTCAAATTCTCTGGTCTCCCACAACATGTGTAGTCCAATATTTCACCTTCATTTTCAAGAATATATACAGAGAAGGTAATGATCATAATCACAAGCATATATAAATACACCCAAAAAAAGTAGTTACATAACATAATTTTTCTTCGGATTTTCATTTTCAGTTCGGTTAGTCATTTGTGCTATTGCATGGGATTTTCAATTTTGCAACACTTTAATTTTTATCTCGACACTGAAATAATGGTTGTCTGAAAACATGATGCAGGTTGTTGAGGATTAATCAGTATACATAGTTGAAGAAATCAAAATCTTGGTGAGAGAGAAATTAAAGATGACCTTAAAAAAGTGCAAGAGGGGGCAAGAAGAACTTGCTGCACGTGCGAAATATCGAGCCCATCAACATAGTTCTTGAACCCCAGCTTTCTTTCAAGAATCTAGTAGTTGAAGAATCAGCAGCAAATGGAAATCATCCACTGCCTCTTCCCCTAAAGCTGGCTTAGCTTCTTCTCCCCGCGGCCGCGGCCCGTGAGCGAGCTGGACGCCGCTGCACTGAAGCTGCAGAAGGTGTACAAGAGCTACCGGACTCGAAGAAACCTTGCAGATTGCGCTGTAGTCGTCGAGGAGCTATGGTTTGTTTCTCTCTTATATATCTACTCTCTATCTTAATTGATTAAGCTTCCAATTCTGAGTCACGTCGTCGTTTTAGGTGGAAGGCTTTGGACTTTGCAGCTCTCAAGAGGAGCTCTGTCTCATTCTTCAACGATGAGAAGCCGGAAACTGCTGTTTCACGTTGGTCTAGAGCCAGAACCAGAGCGCCAAGGTCAGTTAATTCTTTTCCTATTCTTATATTATTAGGGGAGTCTAATTTGAGTGATAGAATAGTTATACAACATATGAATGAGTAATTGAAAGATAATATAATCAAACAAGCTCAAAACTAATTATCAATTCATCAAAGTAAATGATTAGATCGGCTAGGATTATTAATATTTGAACTAAAAGTGGAGTTTCTTGCAGGTTGGGAAGGGATTGTCCAAAGATGAAAAGGCTCAAAAACTAGCTCTACAACACTGGCTTGAAGCAGTAAGTGATTTTTTTTTTTCTAACAGTATTAAATAAAGAAATTTAAAGGCCGTGTCACAGAGACTCGAACCCAAGACCTTTGGCTTTAGACATTAACTCATTACCGCTTGGCCAACACACACAAATCTAATGGAATTTGAACCAGATTGATCTGTAGTTAATTTTTCAATGATGCTAAAATGTGTGATATATTGTGCAGATTGATCCACGCCATCGGTATGGCCACAATTTACACTTGTACTACGACGTCTGGTTTTTAAGTGAAAGCGCGCAACCTTTCTTTTACTGGTATATATATACTTCCTCCTTCAAGTATGGAAGGAAATCAGTCGTCTTGCATTTCTCCTTTTCACTCACATGGTTTTTCCAACTATATATTTATCCAAGGTTGGATGTCGGAGATGGCAAAGAATTAAATCTGGAGAAATGCCCTCGGATCAATTTGCAGCGCCAATGCATTAAATATCTGGGACCCGTAAGTCTTCTTGTTTCTATATATCCAACATGTAGCAATTAATGAATTGAGTTGGAATGGTGACAGAAAGAGAGAGAATCCTTCCAAGTTGTGATCGAAGATGGGAAGCTAGTGTACAAAGAGAGCGGCGATTTGGTGAGCACGACGGAGGGGTCAAAGTGGATATTCGTGCTGAGCACGATGAGGAGCCTGTACATCGGGCGGAAGCAGAAAGGGGTGTTCCAGCACTCGAGCTTCCTGGCCGGCGGCGCCATCACCGCCGCGGGAAGATTGGTGGCCCGCCGCGGTGTTCTGGAGGCCATCTGGCCTTACAGCGGCCATTATCTCCCAACAGAGGAGAACTTCCAGGAATTCATAACCTTCCTCGAGGACCATTCCGTGGACCTCGCCAACGTCAGGAGGCGTGCAACCGATGATGATGATGATGCTCCTCGCAAACAAGCGTCCATTCCCAGAGCGGCGGCGGAAGAGGAGACGAGCGTGGCCAAGCGCATGTCGCGCAAATGGAGCACCGGATTCGGACCGCGCATCGGGTGCGTGCGCGAGTACCCGACGGACCTGCAGTCGCGAGCGATGGAACACGTGAAGCTGTCGCCTCGGCCGCCGACTGGACTCGTCGCCAGCTACGGGCCCATCCCGTCGCCGCGGCCGAGTCCTAAGATCCGACTATCTCCTCGCGTCTCGCATATGGGGATGCCTAGCCCGAGGACGCCCGCACCCAAACCAAGCTTCATCACAAACTAACTAACAAATCTTCATTCTTTGATTCGTTTGGGTGATTGGCCATTCCAGTTAATCCTTTCCCTTTTTGGAGATGAGGATAGGCTTTTCATCACTGTTTATTCTTCTCTCTCTACATGTTCATGGGAATCAAATCCACCAATCTATATCTTACACCGTGTGCTTTTAGCTGCTACAAATAACTGCTGTGGTCACTGAATCTTATACGTACATGTTATAATTCACGAATTCACTCAAATTGTTCGGGCAAATCTATAGTTTTAATTTTTCTACTGTAAAGAGTGCTCAAAATTAAAATTTCCAAGAGTCTACATAAAAGTGTCGATTCTCATATAGCAAAAATAAAATATATTCATTAAGGTAGAAAATTTTAAAAAATGAACCATTTTTCATGTAAGAAAACAATTATTTTCGTACCATTAATTTTTCAACACTCTCCTCCTCTTCTCTTTTCTCTCTACGTATGATGGCAAGAGCTGGTCGCCGCTCTCCGAAAACCAATGCTGCAATACCTCCTCCCTCACTTATGTGAGGACTCGCAGATGTGAATCGAGTTGCACCATTAACAAGCTCGTTTTATGTGCCCCTTTTAGGTCTAGATCGAGTTTTTTTCTTCTATTTTTTTTTTTTGTTTTGTTTTTGTGTCTGGGACTGGGAGGATGCATCTTGGGCACAAGCCTGCAAGTAGGATGTTGGTACAGAACATACTGCATTCTGCCAAAATAAGCAAGGACTTGAAATCATTCATGAGCATAGCACTCGTGCACCTTTTGCTCAGATCAAGTATAGCACTCGTGCACTAGTGGTTAGGGTTGGTTGCCTGTTGTTAATGAGGTCCCATGTTCGAGTACTCTCGGGCCACAATAACCACTAGGTGGGGTGTGTGTGTGGTTTGTAGTGTTCCGGGCAAATCTATAGTTTTATATTTTTCTCCTGTAAAGAGTGCTAAAAATTAAAATTTTCCAAGAGTCTACATAAAAGTGTCGATTCTCATAGCAAAATAAAATATATTCATTAAGGTAGAAAATTTAAAAAAATTAATCATTTTTCATGTAAGAAAACATTTTTACGTACCATTAATTTTCAACACTCTGCCTCCCTCTCGCGTTTCTTTCTCTACGGAATGATGGCAAGAGCGGTCGCCGCTCTCCGAAAACCAATGCTGCAATACCTCCTCCCTCACTTATGTGAGGACTCGCAGATGTGAATCGAGTTGCACCATTAACAAGCTCGTTTCTGTGCCCCTTTTAGTCTGGATCGAGGTTTGTTTTCTTCTTTTTTTTTTTTTTGTGTGTCTAGGACGGTAGAGGATACATCTTGGGCACAAGCCTGCAAGTAGATGTTGGACAGACATACTGCATTCTGCAAAATAAGCAAGGACTTGAAATCATTCATGAGCATAGCACTCGGTGCACCTTTTAATTGCTCAGATCAAGTATCATGCGGGATTCAGGAGCGGAGCCTGAGAAGGAGACATGGATCAGACTAGAACTGAAGACAGAAGGCAAAGGCGATAGAGAGAGATGCATGATTTTGGATAAAAACTGGGCAAAGCGGCATACCCATCAACATACGGAAGAAGAAGGCGAGAATTCTGATACGATCACGATCAATGGTTGGAGCAATTCGAGTAGCTCAACTCCAGAAATCAAGGAGAAGAGAGATAGATTTGATAAACATCAACCCAAATATTCCATAAGTAATAACTTAGAGATTACAATATTTATATCATTGATAATGATAACCTAATGGGCTATGGGCTATGCATAAGTGGGCTAAACTAGAGCTAGGGCTTCGTGTATCATTCCCCACTCCTTCACAATCACCTTGTCCGCAAGGTGAACTAATTGGAAAGCTTGATACATTTATGCCCACCACGTGCTCGACAAAAGTTCCAGCAAACTAACTCAAGAACTGATTTGCTGGATACGGCTAGCGGATCCGGTGGCGGTTCACCATCTAGCCGAACCTCTTGACCGGCGAAAACAGCCATGGACCGGTAAAAACTAGAGACGCCGGCGGGGTTAAAACTTTCGCAATAGCATCAAATATGGGTTCAAAAACATCGACCACAATCTCGTCCTTAGAATCGACGAGTAACCAAAATCGACTGCCAAGAATTGGCGGAGGATTCACCGAAGTAGTTATCGATGGTGGTGTTGGTGGTATTGTGAGTGAAGGCGGTACATCAGGGGGTGTCTGCAGCGGAGGTTGGAGAGCTAGCGGTGGCAGCGGCGGTGGTGTTGACAGCTGCAGCGGCTGCTTCAAGTGCGGTGAGAACGACCATGTGGCAAGGATGTGCCCGACCGGGGGTGGCGGTGGCCGGTACAGCGGCGGTGGTGTTGGCAGTATTGGAAATGAAGGCGGCACGTTTGGGGGTGGTGGCGAAGAGGATGGAGACCAACACACATCTGGAGCAGTAGCCGGAGGGAACTTGTTGGTGGTCGGAAAATTTGCCTCGAAGGAGGATTGCAGGCTGTAGATGGAGATTCGAAGCTTTTCAAGGGCGGCGAGAATTTCTGATCTGGACATTTTTTTTTTTTTGATATTCAAAGAGAAATTCTCTCAATGAAAGCACCAATTGATACGATCACGATCAATGGTGGAGCAATTCGAGTAGCTCAACTCCAGAAATCAAGGGAGAAGAGAGATAGATTTGATAAACATCAACTCAAATATTCATTCCATAAGTAATAACTTAGAGATTACAATATTTATATCATTGATAATGATAACCTAATGGGCTATGGGCTATCTATAAGTGGGCTAAACTAAAGCTAGGGCTTCGTGTATCAGATTCACTTACCTTATTTAGGTGGATCCAGAGTGATAACTTGTCAAAGAATTAGAGATTCACTTACCCTATTGTTGGTGTATCTCCAATTCTTTGTAAGGAAACAAAATCTGTTAACCTTATCTGCACAAGCTGTTGGACCAGACACATGGGCCAAGCCTAGAGCCCATTGCACTTCTATAGGTAAAGGATGCATTCAGCAGATGGCAATGAATAGAGAGAAGTCAAGAGAGGCAGCTAGATTAGAGTGAGGCCTAATTAGTCGAGAGATAAGGGGAGCCTTAATTAGTGGATGTAATTTCTAATTAGTTGGACTTAATTGAACCCAAATTCTTTCTATTTTGAGTTTGGACCATTTAAATGGAACAAATAAATTTAGCAAGGTGGCCAGTTTTATTGGAACAAATGGAATAATGTTTTAATTAAAAAGTGGGAGGGATCCACATGTTCTCTTTAGTACAATTAGGGCCCCTAATTTGTTTTCTTTTATGAATTGAGACATTAATAAATGAGATAACTAAAAAAAATTGAGACATTATTAATGGAACAAAAAAAAGCATTTATTTGGTGAAATTTTGTAATAATTAAAGTTTATTTCCACCATCAATTAAATGTTCAAGTTTCGTTATAATATTTTGTAATAATTGGACTTATTCTTCCTGAGCTTATTATGTATTTTAATAGGGCGTCATAGCAAAGAAGTTGGCATCCTTTGAAACTATATATGTTTCCTGGAGGACATTGATTTCTCCTTCATTGTATGATAAATAGTAAATGATTGTTTATTCATGGACTCAAATATATTTAAAATTAAACATTAACAACAATTTCATACAAAAGTCCTCCCCAATATATTTAATGCAATAAATGGTGTTGGTGGTGGTTAACAATTGTGTCAAAGCGTACTAAACTTACTACCCCTACTTGAGATTTTTCGTTAATTTTATATACAATCAATAGGTTTGTGTCCATACACAATTTTGTAATTTATGGAGCAGAGCAAGGTGTCTTGTAGTTTCTGGTGAGAAGTTGCACCTAGCCAACTAAATTATTTCTTCAGACAGACTGACACAATATGTACAAGTTAGGTAAGTTGCAGATTATTTTTGTAGCTATTATATACTCTCTCCCCCATGTTACAAATGTCTCATTTTTCACAATGAGATGTTCCGTTACAAATATCTCATTCTTTTTTTGACAATATATTATCACTTTATATCTAATATTTTAAATAATTTCTATCAACCCACTTTATCTATTTTCTACACATTTCTTAATCTATGTGCCCAAAAATAATGTGACATTTGTAATAGAACGGATGGAGTATATATAAGTAACAATACCACACACATGCGCGCACACACCACACATATATATATATATATATTGCATATAAATTATTGAACTTTTAACAAATTTCATTTTACACATCAAATTCAAAATTGTATTAAAATTATTCAATTATTTTTTGTTTTTATCTTGATATCTCAACCGAATTTCGATTTAGTGACATATGACATAAATATATTTGTACGATATGAATATGATACATATAAAAAAATAGAAACGGCGTGGTATTGTCATTTCTACATTAGACAATTAAAATATAAATTCCTAGATCTCTTTTATCCTTATTTCTTCTCATCCCCTCTCCTGACACTTTCTCTCCTCAGCTTCAAGCCTCTTGCTAATATCTCACAAGCTTGAAGTCATGATTTTTAATTTGCCCTAATTTAGTTAGATTTTAATTCAAATGCAAATGAATTCGTTTTAATATGCCCAAACCAACATCCTGTTTTAATAATCAACGGATTTGAACACGTAGAATTTCAGACAGCCACTTCAGCATTAAGTTTGACCGAAAAATGAGCAAGATAGCAAAGTGAGAGAAAATAATAATAATTGAATAATTAATAATATTTAAAAGTTGGTGTCCAAAATGAGAAACTTTTAATATAATAATAAATAATTTTAATATATAATTTAAAGTTGGTTGTGTAAAATGATTTTTTTTAAGTGCAAGTACCTATATGCAATTAATTTAAAGTTAAATTAATCACCTAATACTGAAGGGCTCGATCAAATTCGAACCAAATTGCTTTTTCTTCTTAGTTATGACATGATAATCCCATATAGTAAACAAGTTACTGTTTTCTATTTTGTTTACATATTTCCAGTGGATATATAGATAGAAAACATTGATGAAAATGAAATCAGTAATATGGTGGATTAGAAAAATGACCATCTATTTTGATTTGAAAATTGCATATCGCTACCAAATTATTTCTTTGCTTTCTTTTCCTTTGAACTTTAATTTTTGTTGCTGATGCTTTTTACCCATTATTCGACTTTTTTCCATTTTCCCGTTGTACCTTAAGGCTTAACATTCATCCCCCGACCCCTTTGAATTCATTTTTAGTTTTTTTTTTTCTATTTAAAAAAGAACAAAAAAAAAACACGAAACTTACGGCAGAAACCTCATTTATAATTCGATTTTAGGTTTTTAAAAAACGAAAGTACTATAGGTCTACCTCATTTTAATTCAATTTTAAGTTTTAAAACACGAAAATTACTACTCCATCCGTCCCACGAATCTTGACACATTTGGTTTCGACACGAAAATTAAGGAATTGTAGATTAATATTTTAAGTATGTAGTTAATAAAGTACTCAATTTCACAAGATAATGCAATATAAACACAAAACAACTATCAACGCTCAATTCCCCACAAAATTGACATAATAGGAACATTAAAGACCATATTAAAGATAGCATTATTAATAATTTTCTTTAACAAACAACTATGAAAGTGGATGAATATAGGGTTGATGGCCGGAAAATACATGAACTATCACGGAATTTGCATTTTGCACATGACCTTCAAAAATAGCTCCACAATATATCACCTTTTGATTTATTTGCAATTTGCATATGCGTTGACCATCCCTTAAATCCTAGATACGTGTCTCCCGGAATTTGCAGACGTGGACGCACCAACGGTCATATAAAACGATATCGTTTTGTCAAGCTTTTTTAAATAAAGAAAATTAAAAAAAAAAGAAAAAAAAATGTTGTCGCCTGCGCCGTCTCCCCAGCTGACCACTTCCTCATGAACTGCGGCTCCAGCGCCACCGAGACCCTGGATGTCGACCATCGAATCTTCACAGGTGATGACCCGCGCTTCTGACGTAACTCGTCTCCTTCGAACCCTATGAATTTACCAATCAACAAAGAAATAAAATAAAAAAATAATAGTTTCCAACTTGGGTAGCTCAGAACGAAGCAACAGTTGGATTCTTTGGACGATCGATCAACTCTTACTTAACAACAGGTTTGGAAAGCAGCTACCTTGAGCGATTGGTTAGCTTAGGAAAGTAGATCCGTTTTTAGAAGGTTAGACAAAACTAAAGCAAAAAAATCCTCCAGAACCAAGAGTTTAGTCCCCTTTTTCCCCAAAACTCTAGATCCCCAAATCTGGTGGAGGGCGGCGGATCTTGGGGGAAAAAGGGCGTCAGAACGGGGCTGCTTCGGTGGCCTCGGATGCTCGGTGGTCGGGAGAGGAAGTCGCGGCGGCAAGGCTCTGATATTAAAGGTTGACGGAGGCGATTGACAGCGAAATCAGAGGTCGCGTGGTATGGCGGAGGTTGTCACGAATCTCAGCCGCCGCTCACCTGCTGCTTCACGCCCCCACCACCTCCGGCTGCAGGTATTCCGGGTGGTCACGAATCTCCGACCACCACAACATCACCGCCGCAACACCACCATAGATCTGCAAACCAAAATGAAAATCCCCAAATCCTCAGCCACAAAAAAAAATCCTAGATCTGCAAATCTGCGAACCCTCGAAGGCGACAAAGATGCCGAATTGGATGAGGAAGACGACGAGCCATTTCCCCAAAAGCAGTAGCAGCTATCTGACTTGCCGAAACCCGCTGCCTCCGCTTTTGAAATGACGGAAAGACACTCGCCGCCGCCCCCAAATCAAGCAAGAAATTGAAGAAGAAGAAGAACAAGGACGTGTGGACCAAGATGACATTTTTCTTTATTTTTTTTTACTTTTTCTCCTTATCAAAACGACGTAGTTTTGAACGCGTGACTTGCCAACGTGTAAAAAATGCCACAAATTATGTCATGTAATGTTAAATAATGTTCATGTCATTGCCGGTCAAACTTAAGAGTAATCGAAACTTTCGCCGTGTGCAAATTGCAAATAAATCAAAAGGTAATGTATTGTGAAGCTATTTTTGAAGGTCATGTGCAAAATGCAAATTCGGTGATAGTTCGTGTATTTTCAGCTATTAACCCATTAATATATTCCCTGTCACATTCAAATTTCAAAAGAAAAAATTAACTTCAAAAAGCATACAAATAATAGCTTCCTATAGTCCGATTATCACATTCAAGTCTTACGGTAAAATTATATCATTCATTCCTGAATCGGCTTAACAATTATCACAGCTTAACAATTATCACATTTAAGTCTTAAATTGAACAACTAGACATGTAAATTATTGATCAGGTAATTCACAAAAAATCAAGTACCATGAATCCTAAGTCGGGAATTGGAAAAAAAAAATCAATATCAATAAATTAAACACACAAATTCAAGCAACCACGTATAAGCCCTAGAACCAGAAAGAAACTAATGAGACATAGTAAAACAAACCAAAAACATAACTAAAAGAAAAATCAATTGAAAGAACAACGTAAATCTTCAATTTTGCAGAAATCTGATCCAAACTCTATAAACTAAAAAGCAATAAAATTATAAGTCTATGAATATGAAAATATGAATACAGAGCTCTAAATAGGTCAACAATGAAACCTATTTATAGGCCCAAGTGATAAACTTAGTATAAAAATCGAAAAATAACAGTTAAAATTCAAAAATAGATCTAAAATGAAAATATTGGCAACCCACTCCCGCAGATCGCCGATATCATTTTTTGCTCCTTAATGATTTCGGCGATCGCCGATCTCGTGCGTCAATTCAGCATATTCAGCGATCACAACGACGATCGCAGATCTTGTTCCTCAGCTCAATGTAATTTCGGTGATCGGAACGACAATCGTTGATTCTTTCTCTTTTTCTATCATTTCTTCATTTCTTTAACTTTTCCTCGACTTTTGGGCCCATTTCTCTTCATTCTCATCCCTCAAACATACTCCATCAATAATATTGTTCTAAAACACTCATTTATACACAAAACTAGCCAAAACTATACCAAAGCGTGACATCATAAAATAACATAAATTCATATCCAAAAGGCATCACGCAAAGCACAATTCCAATACTATGCAAAGAATACAATCCATAAAATTATACAAAATCAGTGTTTATCAACTGTAGACTTATTTATTTAGACTTTTGTTCGGATTGAATGTTCTTGATTTATTGTTGTTGTTGGGCGTCGTGTTGGTTTCTTGTTGTTACAACTTCAAAATGCATTGATTGAAGCCGTATTTTAAAAAAAGATAGTATATGTTTGTATAAAGTATTTTTGTGTTGTATTTGAACACAAAAGACGGGTTGGTGCAACGAAGAAGTGCTTGACCTTCCTTTCCAACGCCGAGAGTTCAATTACTGGCAACAAACGATCATATCTTTTTCAGATGAAATTTGATTAATATCGCCCAATTGGTTAATCAGTTAACTGAACTGTTGTTCGGGTGCGGTTACGGTTACTGAAATTACATGTTTTCGGTTACGAGTAATTGAAATTTTGATTCAATTAACCCGTAATCGAACCGTTTACCGCCCCTATAAAGGATGAATGACGAACCTCACGTGATAACAAAGGCTCAACAATTCCCTTTGAGCGATTGCAGTTTAGTTGTGATTTATACACTGCCAAGTTGATAATTGAACACTATGAATGATGTTGAGACTTTTGTTTGAATATATACGACCTATATGACCTATATGGCTTATAGATTTGAGTAATTTTATACAACCTATAAAGCTTATGAATTTGGATAATTTTATAATTGAATTATAACATAGTTATCGTATTTTGTATAATAAACCATTTTATGGAAAATGATAAAAATTCAAAAATTTTAAATAGAAAACAAAAATTTAGAATATTATATAATAAATGCATAATTTAAGGACACAATTAATGAAGTACTAGTTTTTATTTATTTTATGGTGAGGTGCAAAAAAAAAATTACCTCAGATTTTTGAACGAACTGAATCATCAAATTTTATACGGTGAAATATTTTGTAAAAATACCAAAAAATTGGAATTCTTTATCAAAAAACAAAATTAAGTATATTTGTGAAAACGCTAATTTTTTTTGGAGGCGAAAAGAAGATTATTTTAAAAACGCTAAAAATGTGTCAAGATGAAATTTAATGACACGAAGCACTGTGAGCCCAAAAAATAGAATCACGTGACAGATACACAAGCCAACGGCAGATTGGATGAAAAGGCGTCACGTGAGTCACGTGAGCGGGGGCCCCCGCATGCCAACACCCAACTCAACTCAAACCCATCCGTCCATCCAATCCCCTAACGAGAATCAGAATCCCACGCGCCGCCCTGGCGCGTGTCCACACCGCTCCTTATACTTATTTTGACAACCGAATCAAGCGAAAAAAACCTTCACACTGAAAGACACACGCACACAGTAATATATATGTCAACACAGTTGCTGAAGAAGAATTTTTTCCCCTTTCTTCTCTCTTCACCCTCCCTCTCTATCTCTCTAACTCTTAACCCTAGTGCTGCTGCTGCTGCTGCTGTTAGAAGTGGGATTAATCTCCATCAAGTCGTTTCACTTATTAGATCCAGCCGAAATTATGCAGCCGCCGAGATCCATATGTAGGGTTTGATTGCCCGCTGAATTTGGCGTGCTGAGTTGGGAATTTCAATCTAGAAATCAGAGGGGTTTTGTTGATGGAGCCGCGAGTTGGAAACAAGTATCGACTGGGTCGGAAGATTGGCAGTGGATCCTTTGGAGAGATCTATCTTGGTAGGTTTTCACTTTTTAGTTGAATTTCTGGGCTTTGCTTTTCTGGGTTTGCGTTAACTGATTTAGTGCTTGTGTATACAGGGACAAATATTCAGACTAATGATGAAGTGGCAATTAAGCTAGTAAGTTCTAATATTTCGCGTATTTCTTTTTCATGTGTTGCTAATCGTATCTTCTCTGTTGAATGACGGGGTTTCTTCATTTTCATAGTAGTGAAAATTAATCTTCTCGTGGATTTTTCACTATTTGCTTGTGTTTATGTTCTTGTCGTGTAAGGTTGAACTTGACTTGTATGCTCGGATTAATCCACTTGCATTTTATGAGTTTTGATTGCTATGACTGGTTTGGTTATTTTTATGTAACACAAAGACTCGGCTTCAATTTGGATGGAAGGTAGGTTACAATATCCTTCAGCTCTAGTGTTCTCGTTTTCTTTCTTCTCTGAATTAAGGGTTTTATTGTTTTTTCATGATTGAGTGGCTTGTTATGTCTAGGCTTTCTCAGTTTTGTGCCATTAACATATTTTCTTCACCTCGGTGTTACTTGCTTGTGAAGCTGTTTCTTATTTACCTTGTATGGAACTTGGTGGTACTTGTAAAACTTATTATTAAAAAGCACATTTCTGTGATTTGGTTGAGCAAAAGAGAAGAGTTTATCTGAATATTCAGTTAGATATGGAAAATCTAAATTCGCCCTTGCAATCTTGACTAACATACCTTCTTGCTGGAGCTCTTTTGTTCCTTGACCAACAGATCATGAGATAAGTGAAATGTTGCTAAGTTATCATCTGTTGCCTGTTTAGGTGCCCCGGATTTTATATTTATCATATCAGCACAGATTACATACTTATAGATTATTGCTTCTGGTTTGGTGTTCCTTACATATTGTCTAAAAGGACATTAGTTTCTTTACTTCTAGAACTCAATTTTATAACTTGGTGGGTATAGCATTAATAGAATATATGTGTTGAAAAGTTATCCTCAGAATTTTTTTAATAAGAAATGTGTGGAAATCTAGTCGTAATATTATTTCTTGTTGATACAACGGATGTTGCAATGTTATCTTTTTTATTTACTACCTGAAGCATGCTTAATGACTGCCCTGACCCAACAAAAAATAAATGAAAAATATTGGTTGATGTGTATGTGAGAATTTCAATAATACAACTACTAAGTGCAGCAGAACAGATGCATGTTATGTTCATAGCAATTGAATTGGGAGCTCCATTCTTTGTTTCTGAAGTTATCAATAGGAAATTCTTCTTCATGAGATCAGTTATATTTTTTTATACAAAGAGTGCCTCATTAGATCAAAATCTTGGAAGAACCCACACCCCCAAAGATTTAAAGTTTAAGAACATTGATGGTGATGTTTGTGGTTCCTGAGAGATGGAAACCATTGCAACTTCAAACCTTCACGTACTAAGCTCTTATTTGATAATTAAGAATCAGAAACTGAAATGGCATTTATATTTATATTGCAATGTAGCATCATATTTAAGAAAATGTTGCATGTGCTGAGGATGTTGTGCTGCAAATTCAACAGTATTTTTGGCTATAGTTTTTAATGCCACCACATTTGGCGTTTTCAGGAAAATGTGAAGACAAAACATCCTCAATTGCTCTACGAGTCAAAGTTGTACAGAATTCTACAAGGCGGAAGTAATGATTCAAGCAGCGTTCACTTCGTTATTTGCTTACTAACCAAATTTTTGTTTCAATCATGTCATGAACTCTAATTTTAGCCACGACACTGCAGCTGGGATACCGAATGTAAGATGGTTTGGTGTGGAAGGAGACTACAATGTTCTGGTTATGGACTTGCTTGGACCCAGTCTGGAAGATCTTTTCAATTTTTGCAGTAGGAAACTTTCTCTGAAGACAGTTCTCATGCTTGCAGATCAAATGGTCATTATTTTCATATTTTAGCTTTATCTCTTTTGTAATCGCCTTCCTACTATAGATTTTTTTTTCTTAGCATTAGTTTTACATGGATGTATTTATTTATAAGGTTTGCCTTATCGTTCTGTCAGATTAATCGTGTTGAGTTCGTCCATTCAAAATCATTTTTACATCGAGATATCAAGCCCGATAATTTCCTCATGGGCTTGGGACGGCGTGCCAATCAGGTCCTTATCTTGCCATTTTTTTTGTGTGTAATAGCAGAATTTGTTTGCTGAATGTAATTTGTGTCTGCTGGCATTATTATTAGGTATACGTCATTGATTTTGGTTTGGCAAAGAAATATAGAGACAGTTCTACTCATCAACATATTCCTTACAGGTAAGATGAGCATCGGTATTGCACTAGAAATTCAAATGTGAGAGATTCTCACGATTCTTGCTCAATCTCTCAAATAGCTACACTGCATCGAATTTGATTGTTTAGTTTCAAGTTATATAAGATTATGGGGTGCAGTCATCACTCATCAGTCATGTATGTAATCTAGGCCATGTGAACTTCCTACCGTCTTAAAGAGTTTTATGTTTATAGCTTTTGAATAGAGAAATTAAATGTTGGCACACTAATAATTGGTTTCATATAAACAAAAGCTGTCAAACTCATTATGTATATTTCAATTTATTCTGAGAAACTGTGTCTTTCATTTCGTTTTTCAAGTCCTGGTGGTAATTGGGATGCAATATTTTAAACAGTTTCAATTTCTAAAGAGTAAGGATGCAATATTTTAAACAGTTTCAATTTCTAAAGAGTAAGCCGGTTAACATTAATTTAATTGTTACTTAGCCTTCTTGCTGGTGCTTATTGACATTACAAACATTAGTTCTGTAGCATTATTTATTATTTTCAACAAATTCTGAGCTATTAAATGTCTGTTTTTATTTGCATGATATGATCTTTCATGGGTCTGGTCCAAAATATAATTAATTTGTCACTTTCAATTTTAATATAAATTTAAGTCCCATCTCGCTTTCACTCATAGACTTAATTGTGAAGTTTTGTAGATTAGACTGTTTTCACGCGGAAGTGTTGAGGGATCTGCTGGAGTAAAATCTTTATTGTGTCTTTGAAGTGCCAATTCTTTAAACACTTGTTGTCAGTTAACTTCTGAACTATGGATCGGGGTTTCTCTGTCTGAAAAGTTTAATTTTAATCTACATTATTGCAATCGCTGCAGGGAGAACAAAAACTTGACTGGGACTGCACGATATGCCAGTATGAATACTCACCTGGGTATAGGTATATTTCTTTATCTTGCCATGTATTATTTGAATATGATTACAACACTGATTTCTGGTACAATTACTACTTTATTGAGATGCTATTGATATTGACCATAGAACAAAGCAGGAGAGATGATTTGGAATCTCTTGGATTTGTGCTGATGTACTTCTTGAGAGGAAGGTAACCAATTCATCATATTTTGTAGTTTCTGCTGATGTACTTAGAATTGCCAATTGACATGCCCTCTGTACAGTCTTCCTTGGCAGGGACTTAAAGCAGGAACTAAGAAACAGAAATATGAGAAAATAAGTGAGAAAAAGGTTTCAACCTCTATAGAGGTAAGTTTATCATGGGAAGCTGTGGTTGGACCATGCTTGCTTTATGTGGATGTATAAATGCTGACTTACATTCGTTCCAGGCCTTGTGCAGGGGTTATCCAACTGAGTTTGCATCATATTTTCATTATTGTCGTTCACTGCGCTTTGAAGATAAACCAGAATATGCTTATCTTAAGAGGATATTCCGTGACCTCTTCATTCGTGAAGGTTTGGATATTTCTTCCAGTTTCCCTACTTTAGCGAACACCATACTGTGGCACAATTCATTGGGCTTTGAAGGGTGATAAAAACTTTAACTGTTTCCATACATTTTGTTTTCCCTGCAGGTTTCCAATTTGACTATGTTTTTGATTGGACTATCTTGAAGTATCAGCAGTCTCAGATGGCTGCTCCTCCTTCACGCTCTCTTGTAAGTGACTAAAATCTTTAAGCGTTTAAAGCATAATATCTCAATTTATGGATGTGTTTGCCTCTCTCAGGGCCCAGGAGCTGGGACAAGCTCAGCCCTGCCCCCTGCGGTTCCCAGTGGTGAACGGCTGCCTGGTATGTTCCATTCTTTGCAATGTGGACTAAACAATATCACATCTGAGCTTTGTATC
Organism: Salvia miltiorrhiza; assembly: GCF_028751815.1. NCBI lineage: Eukaryota > Viridiplantae > Streptophyta > Magnoliopsida > Lamiales > Lamiaceae > Salvia > Salvia miltiorrhiza. The sequence continues at coordinate 8,503,714 of NC_080392.1, read as the reverse complement.
TCGTAGTGTGTTACTTCTATTGATCTGGCATTTTGAGATCTCTCCTTTCCTTATTTGACTTAGCAGCAGGTGATGAAGAAGGAAGGGTAGTTGGCACTTCTTCAGGAGATCCTTCAGGAAGAAGATCTGGACAGATTATAAATGCTAGAATATCTAGAGAGAAGAGTCCAGCTGCAAATGATTCAGGAAGCAAGGATGCTTTGGTGAGATATTAATTCGTCATTTTGGTGGTTCCAGATTTGATAAGGGGCTTCAATTGGTGTATAATATACAGTAGATGAAATTAGAAAAGACATTTCATGATATAACTTTAAAAAATCATATTGGTTTCCTTCAAGATTAAAATTAGACACGTAGAGTTGGGAGTCAAGACTTGGTTCAAGTATTTACTGCTATGATCTTGTACAACAATGATGGTTATTAAATCCCTCTTTTCTTTTTTTGTTGCAGCTCTCAAGCTCCACTTTCTTCGGAAGGTCTAGCGGAACACTGAGACGCGGTACTGTTTCTGGAAGCCGCGAAACTTTTACTTTGGGAAATGATTCTGATCCCACTCGCTCTCGGACTCCCGAGGCTAGTCCAGCTACTGCAAACAAAACATCAAGTGGGCAAAGAAGCTTTCCGCTTGGTGGATCCTCGAATGCAAAGCATACCTCTTCTGGGGTGAATAATTCTAGCATTAAGAACTATGACTCTACAATAAAGGGTATTGAGAGTTTGCATTTCGATGATGAAGAGAGGTTTCACTGAAAGAACGGTAAGCACATGCCTGTAAATCATCAAATTTGTGTGATTTGACCTGAGCAAATTTTTAACTTTGTTGGTAACTCAACTCACTGTCACTGGTGGAGATATGAATTCAAACTCGAGAAATGAGTTGTTGGTGACAAGGATAGATAAAACTCAAGTGGGTTGTAGGGGTGCGTCTGGTTCGAGTTGGGAGTTGTGGTGTGGGTCTATTTTTTCCATGTGCCCTTCTCTTCTTCAGGTCTGCCTGGTCTTGAGTGTAAAATTGGCCAGTGGTCTTTACAAAGTTATTACCAATTTCATATACTGCACTTTTTATTGTAACCCTTTCTAACAATATCTTGGCACAACTTGCTTTTACTGCTTACTCATCTCTGTATCATGCTTGTTGTTGATATATTTAATAATTGCAACTTAGATTGCTGTTTGCATCTATTGAATTGTGTTATTCGCATCGAGGATAATTTTGTAGAGAAGTTGAGCTTCAAGCTTATGGAGAAAATCTTCCTACTACTTTCTATGTACAATCAAGGAAAAGCTCATCACAAAATCAAACTAAATAAAGGCATTCAAACTGTGGGCTTTATGAAAAACAGTGTGTTTCTTCTCTTCCATTGTTAAGTTTCATGTTGAGAAGATGCAAAATCTGAAGTTTGACAGCTTACTGTTCCCAGTTTAAACGTATGTTCTATTGTCTCAATGCAAAAGCCAAGTGATCTACCCAAAGCCATGGCCTCAGCTAGCCTCGACAGAGCTTCAATCTGGGGAAACAATATTAAGAGCGTAACTTCTGCAGCCTGCCTGTGCTCAAAATCGACCTCAGCCTCGGTGAAACCCAGCCACTTATGTACTCTGTCCAACTGCCTTGCTTCTGTTAGTCGCACATACAAATATGACATAAGCAAGCATTGTGTAAACAGATGCATCAACTGACCTTCTCAACATCTGAGTGCAATAACTCTGAGTATCCAAATACCAGATGTTCTGCCACCAAGCCTCCAAGTGTCACACATGAAAACTTTTTTAGAGTCTGTTTCAGAACTTTAACATTAGATGTTATGACAAGTTACTGAGTATGCACAAATTATGACATAGAAAACCATTTTCAGAAAAGTTATCAAAAGATCAAAATAGAACTTCTTCTATCTCAATAAGAAATGAAAGAGATCAAATAAAACTTCATGAACATCAAAGAGTGGCTACACAAACAGCGGAAGAAGTTGATGGTCACGGGTCCAATTTGTAGAGGAGTATTTATTCATTTTGTCTAATTATTGTTGGACATCGAGACCTTAGCAAAGAATAGAACTAAGCTAAGGGGAAATTAGGAAAAACCAGATAAGTGTTTTTAGCTATCCTTTAACAATTAGATTGTTCAATAATCGTTATAAATTGGAATTGATACTCATCCCCATCCCCCCACCATCCCACACCACCAAAATATTTGTGTCTAATGTATATTTATATTCTAGATATTCTCAAAGCACTTCATTTCTTTTATAATAAACCATCCCCACTGCAATGCCCAAACAAAAGTATCTGATGATGTTGCTGAAAATAAAGGAGAAAAGAATAGCTATAAGTATGTCCAACCTCTTTATTAAGCTTGCCTTTGGAGAAATTTCTATTTGACACGGGATCAATACCAACCTGCAGGATTTAACTATAACTGTTACCAAGATTTTTTTTAATGTGGGAAAAACATAAGACAATCCAGAAGTTTCCAATTTTGCTAAAAGTTTCCATTTTTGATAATCAAAGCCATCGATAAATTTCAGTACTAGCTCTAGATGGATGCTGGAACTCAATTGTGAAGGGGCTACAATGGTAATGGAATAGTATATCATGTCAGCCTAATGTGCTAAACCACCTTTTAACAGCTAGATGAATAATGGCAAGCGTTTGTTTCTTGTTTTCGAAAATTAGAACTATTTTTACAGAACAAAGGCAGTATTATTTTAGAATAGTAGATGTTTCGAGTCAACTGATTTTCAAATGATGGAGATTGTCTTTTACCAAGCAAGTCATTAATAATTCAGACATTCTTTCAATAGAATAAGAAGTTTTACATGTAAAACATAAAAACAATTTTCATAAATTTTCTGCAAATTATCATAAATTAAAAGTAATGACATGATGATTGCACTTACTTCTCTAAGAAATTCAAAGCCAACAAATTCCACGTTCCCACGAGCAAACTTGTCCCGCAATAGATCCTCCACGCTCGGTACTTTGTATCTTCTGGGCAAGACCCCAAGCAAATAGCCAACTAGAAAGTGACCGGCTTCATGCTGAAAAACGTTATATTGCTGAAGATTATCAAAGAAGTTCCTTAATGCAAAACACTAGTTTACCTAAGAATCATTGATAAGTATGCCAACCTTAACATGAAAAACTTAAAGTTCAATGAGTATATAACTATATATCAAGGAAATTAAAGACCTTGATGCAAAACATAAGTAACTATCTATCTTACAGTGCCTTAAACTGAAAATTTCAAGCAAACAACAGACTTAATAATCATATCATTATGCCAGTATAAATCTATTGTAATTTATTGCAGAGAACCCGAAAAACAAGATAAAAAACATCGAAATTCAGCAATTTAAACTCAGTGCAAGGTCGGTAATTTTGCACTTAAGACAGCAGTAATGGATAAAACAAAATTAATTTTGTACTTCATTTCTCTCTCTCTCATTATATGTTTGAAGCGGGAAGCTTTTTTTCATATTGAATCAAATGGGTGAAAATATAAGTCCTTACTTGCATGCACATCAGGTGATCTTCATATATAGAATTATGACTGTCTGCAGCTGTAGTTTTTCCAAAATCCTTTGGCAAGATCTACACAAGTTCATTTAAAGCATAAATTAGCAAAATAAGAAGGTATATGGAGGCATTTTTAGAGTAGACATAAGGAATCTTAAAGAAACCTCTTTCTTCTATTTTAGCTTCAATATCTAGTATGCATTTTAAAATCATGGAAAATCACAATAAACATTCTAGCAAGTTAAAGTTGCATCGATAAAGGAAACATACGTATAATTAGTTTGTTCATGAAGAATTTGGCATAAAATAGCCAATCAAGCTCTACGAGATCGACTAGATTAATAAAAATCCACTACTTACTTTTAGCATTGAAATTTAAACTTCAATTGGTAACTGATTTACTCAACAACATAAACCAATTTCCGGGAAGATGAGACCTTATAGAGCAAATCTAAGTTCAGGAAGATGACTTCAGATGTGGCTGCATATTTTCATCGATCCTTGGCCTCCCAAGTTACTTGAGGACAAGGAAACTCTCAAGAAAATAATCCATGTAGCATGTAAAAGATCAGGAATATTTCTCCCACTTCTATGGTGCAAGAAGTTTTCTTTAAACTTGTCAAGGAATGTTTCATATGATTTGTTAAGTGCTACCAAGGTAAGAAATGCAGCACTAGCAAAATAAGATAGCGACATACCTCTGCTTCTTCCTCCTGCAGTTGAAAATCTAGACTGCGCTTAAGGGAATGAAGGATCGCATCAATTACTATCTGCAGAGATGATATTCCACTCCTCCTTGCTAACTCAAAGGATGATACTCTTCCAGAGACCTAAAATATTGAAATCTGCAAACAAATCAGAGTTTAAAAGATATATATTGCTCATAGATGTAGTTTCAATTTTCCACTGATTAGCTGTTAACAATGAATCAGACTTTCTTGTCTTAATCATTTTCAACCTACCAAGTTTAATTAATAAGAAATGTACACCGTAGCCATAATCATCATTTGCAACTACTCACACTCGTTAATGATTGTGAAGTTAGAGGAATATAGTACACAGGAGATGCCTAAAGGTCTTCAGCTCAAATAGATCAATGTTATCTTGTCCTCATCATAAAGTTAACAATCAATTTTCTAGGTCGGACTAGATTGATAGAATGATGGTCAAGGCAACCACAAGCATTCACAATCTACACCGCAAAAATCTAGCCAAGGATTAATGATTTTATTATCAAAGAAGACACAAACACAAACCTAGAAAATGTCATATTGTTTGCCACCTCCCAGACAATTCTCTGCCAATTACAGGATAATTTCAAGCATAATTAAAACTAAAACTTCCATTTTTTGTTATAACTAGTAATTCCTAGGGGTTTCAAAGATATACCAACACAAGGTTGGCACAATAGGGACTCACAATAAATACAAAGCAACATAACAAAATATATTCCATCCTCTTGCCATGCTGATACTAAGATTGTAAACTCAAGACTTGCGGACTATCACAACATACATTTTCTCGCAACATACATATTCAATATGTTGATAAGGAAAAACTCCTTTGACCTCGAGAGAGACACTTTTTGCAAGAAAAGATCAGTTTTATTAGATATCCCAAAACTAGCAAGTCGAAAGATGTTCATCTTGCTATCCAACTTTGATAAAAACAAAGGATATCAACAAATGAAAATGAAGAAGACTAGCCATATCTTCTAACATGCAATCTATTAAGGAACGATCACCTTTTAATGCAAACAATGATCGATCATTCTCCATGCATGATCACAATATGAATTTAACAGAAGGAACAAATCACGGCAATCACACCTTTGGGGCAGCGGCGGCGCCGAAGCCGCGGAGGAAGCCGGCAGGATGAGCCTTGAACTGCTTCATCAGAGACAGCACCGCCTTGCAATTACCCTTCTCCAATGCCCTGTCCAACCTCATCAACGCTCTGCGACGCCGTACCGCCGCGTTTCCTTCCTTCACCTGCGCCGCCAATACACCATGCTTCTGAATTCCGGTCCCCGGCGCTGATGAAACCTCTTTCACCGTCAAAATACGCACCTCCATCGATTGCGTAGGTAGAAACTACAGAGCGGTGGAAGCTCATATAACGGTGCCCTAAACGACATCGTTTCGTCCCCCCTTATCCTGTGTCCACACTGTGTGGCTAAAATAAATAAATAAAAATACTAACACAATTCCTTTTTTATTTCCAAAACAAAAGATCAACTTTAGGTGATGTTGAAAAATTTAGGAGTTTTGGGGAAAATGGGAGGTGGTGTTGTGATGTTTGGCAGCGGAGCATTGTACCTTTCTCGCCGTGGTTGCAGAATAGTGAGTGTAGTAGAGGCTGCGGGCGATGGCGGTGGGAGGTGGCAAGTGCTGGATCAAGTGGACAAGGAACTGAGCAAAGGCAATGATCGGGCTGCTCTGAATCTTGTTAGGGATTTGCAGGCCAAGCCCGGCGGCCTCCGCTGCTTCGGCGCCACCCGCCAGGTTCACGTTCATCATCGCCCACCAATTTTGCTACGAATATGATAATCCCTTTTCTTTCCTGAAAATGTCATACAATAATATCATCAACAATATTCAAACTTTCCTCTAAAAAAAAACAATATTCAAACTTTAAATTTTGTATACTAATCTAACACTAGTTAAATACTTGTGTTATAAAAATGTTAGCTCCTCCTTTCTTGGCTGTTAGTTCATGCTGACTTGACAAAATGCTAGCATTTCAAGATACATCTTTAAGGAAATTAGGTTCAAAAAAGAATTTGAATTAGAAAATTGTTCGAACCAATATTTTAATTTAGTTTTAAAAGGGAAAAAATGGTATTTACAAAATCATTCTGTTAGTAAACGTTGTTCATTTATATTTCAACATTCAAGTATTTTTATAAAATTTTTCTTCGATTTGTTTGAAATGATTCGTGTGAATGCAAAGTTGACTAGTTTCGCCAAGAACTAATAATTTTGTCACTCACATTATAGGACGTTTTAGGATACACACGAATAAATTGGGATATTTTAGATAAAAAAAAATTGTGTGTTTACATGATCCATTTTGGAGATAAATTAGTTTTGCAGTAGTTGTATGGTAAGTTTGGAATGAGATGTTGAGGTTGAATGTTGAATGCAGATTCCGCAGAGACTGTACACACTAGATGAGTTGAGGTTGAATGGAATAGAAGCTGCATCTCTTTTATCCCCTGTGGATACGACGCTGGGTTCCATAGAGAGGAGCATTCAAGCTGCTGCTCTCTTGGGAGCTTTTGCTGTCTCCAAACTCTTTGATTTCACCCCTCAACACATCTTTTTCGCCTCTCTCGGATTGCTCTTCCTCTGGACACTAGACGCCGTATACATTTCATTTCCTTTCGCTTGTTATTACACACTATCTTCAATTTAATCTAAAGTGATGATGCCATGCCATAGGTTTCTTTTGATGGGGGGATCAGTTTCTTGATTGTGGACACGCTCGGCCATTCCTTGAGCCAAAAGTACCATAATAGGGTTGTTCAAGTAAGCTTCCTAGCTATATCGATTTTGTGTTATGAGCTATATCATGGCATGGCGCTGAAATGTTGGTATGATTTAGCACGAGTCGGGCCATTTCTTGATTGCGTATTTGCTGGGGATCCTGCCCAAGGGCTACACTCTCACCAGCTTGGAAGCTCTGAAGAAGGAGGGATCGCTGAATGTTCAAGCAGGGACTGCTTTCGTGGACTACGAGTTTCTCGAGGAAGTCAGTCAGTCTTTTTGGTAGCTCCTAAGTTAGTAAAGGGAGAGATCTGCATATGGTTTGATTTGAATGGTTGGTTGTTGTGATTCCAGGTGAGCACCGGAAAAGTATCAGCCAGCGTAGGGCCCTAGAACTAGAACTAGTATAGTCCATTCACAGCAGCAGCGACTGATTTTGATGCTCGTTTGCAGACACTCAACACCTTCTCGTGTATAGCGCTGGCTGGTGTGGCCACGGAGTATCTGCTCCTCGGTGCTGCGGAAGGCGGTCTTTCAGATATCAACATGGTTTGCCCGTCATCTTCTGTCTTTCTTTTATAATAAAGTGAATCACTTTTTCAACTCTCAATATACTCATCTAATCTAATATTATATTAAAACTCGTGCCACCAAAAGTGATGCACACTCTTGTCTCAGAGTACTAAGAATGTTGTGTGGTTGAACAGTTGGACAGGCTACTTAGGAGCCTCGGATTCAGCCAGAAGAAGAGCGATGGTCAAGTGAGGTGGGCTGTTCTGAATACTATCCTCATTCTCCGTCGCCATGAAAAAGCTCGAGCTGTGCTAGCAGAAGCCATGTCTCAGGGGGAATCTGTTGGCTCGTGTATTCACATGATTGAGAAAAGCATAGATATTGCAGAGCTGTAACAAACGCTACTGCTATTTACTTTGAATCTCACTTCATGTATTTGTGTCCTTTTTTGCCCTCACATTTATTATAAACGTCTTGAGAATTTGATCATTTTGAGGGGTGCAATTTGTAATTCGAGGCCTAGTAGCTTTTATAGATGAATGTGTGACAATGATTTTTATCTCCTCATTAAAAAAAGTTGAAAAAGAAAATAAGCTGGAGAAGGTGGTGAATGGTGACTGGTCACTGACACTGACAATAAAATAATTACGACAGTGAGATATATTGTTACACAAATTTGAGTGAGACAAGAAAATTGTAGGCTAAACTACGTTAAATTCCCAACCCAATTTCAGTTCCAAGCCATTTAGTCCCCAACCAAACTCCCTCCCAAATTCCCATCTAATCCCCAACCAAACTTCAATTTCAACTTTTATCCTTTCCCTAAAACCCAATTTACTTGAAATCTTGATGGCACTCCAATGGCTTCTGGTCTGCCATGGATTGGTGACGCTCTTGGTAGTCGTATCATTCCTCTGCGGCCAGTGGCCAATTTTTCAGGGCACCTTCATTCAGCGCATCCACTTCTTCCTCACTTTCGGCGCCTATGACTATTTCCGGTACTCTCTCTCTCTCATGTTTGTTTACTGATACACTGACCCCGCTGGTATCAAGTGGTTTGTAATTCTTTGCTCTGTGGTTGTGGTTAGTCTAATTTACAACTAGTTGTGATGGCGATGCAGACGATTTGTTCTCTTCTCGTGCGGCTCTAGGGGCGTCGATGCGCTTCACTCTGTTGAGTACCATTGTTGTGACCGTCCCAACCCTATCATACAGGTTCCTCTTTTGCAATTTATATTACGTTTTCTTTGTGAAAGTTTCGAGTGTTTTGCTTTGATTTTGTAAATATAAAGACTGCATCGGCTCTTTAATTTTTTTACTAACTGTAAATCTTGCATGTTAGGTTGTCGATTTTAACATACGCGAGCCTAATTGAGTGGGTTTGCATTAGATGAATTCTTTGGCTTGCTGCTGATTGTTGAATGATCCCGAGAAGCTTCCTAACTCCTAAGTCGACCTTTTTTTGTAAAAGAAATCCCTTTGTCAAGTCCTTCTTCTTGCTTGTGTTCTTTCCTTTTAATATTCTGCTATTAGTCTTGTTAGAGTTAATGTTATGCCAGACCAAGCGCTAGGATTATCAAAGTGAAGCAAATTTAAATCATGGAACGTGCATAAATGCTCAAAGATCTTGTTAACATCTTCCCTGATAGGACCAGAAAGTATGACGTGAATTGGTAAACGACAAAAAACTTTTTTTTTTTGTCTTTTTTCTTTTTCGGCAAATTACCTAATTCGACAGAAAGACCTATAATTGACTTTGGGAGAGTGCCAACAACAAATTTAGTTTTTGGGTTGCGTTTGGTTTTCGATTTGTTCACACAGTCTGACCTCTCATCGCCATCAGGAAGATACCAGAAAGGATTTTTCTTTATCTGCAACTTATTTTTGTTAATAACTTAATATAAATGAGCTTATGGATTTGAATTGGACTGGTCAGCGGTTCCAGTAAATGCAATAAAAATTCTCTGTTAAAAGTGACGCTGAACAGAGAAGTAACAAGAATAGAATCACATTTCTAAATCACGTATTAGTGCATTGAAGAACAGATTTAACTATATATTGCTGTTTGGTTTAAGATTTTTTTTATTTACGTATATAACATATTTGGAGATCTGTGTAATTACAAACCTAAGCTTTAACTATCCTTCATGCAGTTGATATATTTGTTAATTATTGGATCGACGTATTACATCATTGCAAAATCGTCCTTCATCTACATCCCAGGGTATTATATAAGTGGAACGCACAGGTATATTCTGTATTCTTAAGGTTGATGTTTCTCCACTCAGGATATATATTTGTTACTTTACTCGGAATTATGTATTAGCAGGTACTCAAGCTTCTTGGCAGTTGGAGTGGGTATTATTCTCTTTCTATTGACTAGCTTTTCTGATCCAGGGGTTGTGAACTCTTCCAATGTTTCTCAGTACCTCTCTGCTTATCCATATGATAACATTATCTTCACAGAGAAAGAATGCGGTACCTGCAAAATTCCCAAGTAAGCTCATTGTTCTGGTTACGGATATCCAGAATTATTCTAACAAATTAAGAATTGTATTAATTCTTGCATTATCAGACCTGCTAGGTCAAAGCACTGCAGTATATGTGATCGTTGTGTTGCTCGTTTTGACCATCACTGTGCGTGGATGGTATGTAGTTTCCTTTTTGATATTCATAATTACATTTAGTCTCTCATTGAGATAATGTCATTTTTTTTTTCAAGAACAATTGCATAGGAGAGAGGAACACCAGATATTTCATGGCGTTTATTCTTTGGTGAGTAGTAAACATAGACAAGAAAAACAAATATTTAAGCTTGCAATTTCTCTACAATTCCCTTTGGCAATGTTTGACACATTTTTTCGAAAAAATGAGTATGAAAATGAACATTGTGGGTTTCCTCATGATTTGGCTGCACAGAATCATGCATGTGTGAAATATTTTCTATAGTCTAACTTACATTATTCTGTAGATGATGCACTGATATTAGAGGGGCTATATTCTGAGAAGCAGAACATGTATCTGCAGAATGTGGAATCATTTGAGATGAAAATCTTAAGGCCGAATGTGAGATGGTTAATCATAAGTATGCATCTGTTAAGAAGCTTCATTGGTTTGATGTACTAGTAAACTTGAGGAAGAGTATAATTTGAAACTGCATTGAATGTGATTCAGGACAGGATTTGAACCTTTATGTTTTAGCTTTAAACCTGTTATTGGAATTCAGAAACAAAGGATCCTTATTGAAGATCCTTATTTGACCTCAGCAAAATAAATTCCGCAACTCATAATTTTTGGATGGGGATCTTCTGTGATAAAATGTAGACATGACAGATCAATGCCTCAATAAAATGTATAACTATGATTGCCCTGCCTTTGAATTGTGTCTTGATGCTGATGCAGGCATTTTCTCATCTGCATATATGGAATCATTGCACTTGCATTAATTCTTGCTGGTAGGCTGAAAGACTTGCAAGTTATCCACATTCTAACAGGTTTGGCTGGTGCAAATCCATCCTTTTATTTTGATAGCGCTGGGTCTTCTTCGTCCAATAATAAATGTATTCTCTCTTTCTATTGATATTGCAGTTTATTATGGTGTTGAAAATTCTTACAGAGAGTTGGCTCCACTTGTTTTACAGGTAAGTTGATTTGATTAATCCCACTCTAGTCAGTTGCCTAGCTTGAACAATCCACCAACACCTCAATTCATTTTAACTGCTTGTTGACAGAGAAACTGTTAATGACTTTCAATATAAGCGGCTCACCAGCCATTTATGTGGCTCTTACTTTTCTTGTAGTTTATCTAACATTAGCTCAACTATAAGAGAGGAGATGCTAATTGATTTATTATAAGACAAGAATTTATTCTACAAGTTTGCTTTGGACTTGAGAAATTGATGGTTTCCATTTTATCAGGAGATTTTGGCTTGTATAACTATAGGGCAAGAGCACCTCTACTTCAAGTAGAAGGAAGTTTGTGGTGATTTTTCTTTTTTGTTGGTCAAAAAAATAATGAGATTAGCCTAAAAAATAGGTGAATATCTGCTGCACAGGCCAGCCTCATATATAGGCATCCTTTGTGAGCATGCTCGTCGTGAAAATATGCTCATTCAGTCATGCCTTCTGATAATGAGCATCTGTTTTATGGCAGTGGTTGTTGAACTCCTATAACACACAAATCCTTGTTATGGTGTTTTTGGCTGTGATTTCTCTGCTATTAGCTGGTTTCTTCACATACCATGCCAAACTCAGTCTCACAAACACTACTACAAATGAGGTATGTATGCCTCTTTACATTTCTTTCCACAGTGTTGGTTTTACTCCCGATAAATGTGAATTTATATACCTCCTGAGTTCGCTCTATCCCATGTTAAACTTCAGAGCTTTAAATGGCAAGAGTACCTGAGCTGGCAGAGGAAGGTGAACGAGGCAAAGGCGAGCGCTGCAGCTCTAAAAGCTAGTTTAGGCGAACTAAATCAAGAAAAGAAGCCTCAGGAGAGTAAATGGAAGACATTCTTTAGAAGATCTCGTCTAGAAGAGCTACAAGTGGTTAAGAACAACATATATGACAAGGGATATCTTCATAATATCTATGAGATTGTTGTTCCCTTCTCGACAAGGCGATCATTCTTACTAAATAAATCAAAATCAGGTTAACTCTCTCGACGCTTCTCTGTATCTTGGTTTTTGCTAGTAACGCGCACTGTGTCCACAAGAAAATGCTCCGAACTCAATCCTCACTTATACCTATTGGTCATTTTTGCTGTTATTGCATTCTGATTTTCATTTTTCTGTGCTGGAAGATTACTCGAGTGTCATAGATTGAGTAGAAAACACATGAGATATTTTTTGGAGAATTAACAAAGATATTGTAAGATACTTTGGCCTTCCAACTTAGAGAAGTTGATCATCAAAAGATGTAAATTTGTATGTTATGCACTTGAAGTGTAACAGGCAGTTGTAAATGGATTTGTAGTTCATGGATCTCTGATAAATTTATGTCATGCTTCATGCTCTTGGCTGCGATTTCTTGTCTGGATCGTCTCACATGCTCGAATCACTAGGACTCACATTTTTTTTTTTATAAATTACATAAATAAATAAAAAATTTTAAAGACTGTGCGACGAAGAACTGAGGTCTTGAGCATTAATCTTCTACCGCTAGGTCAACACACGCATAGGGATGGCAGTGGATCTTGAACCCGGTCCAGATCCGTTACGGATCTGGATCTCAATTTTTTGAACCCGACGGATCTGGATCTGGATCTCAGTTTTGAAAACGGATCTGGATCTGGATCTTGAAATTTTAGATCTGGATCCGGCCCAGATCCGACCCGTGGATCCGTTTTATTTTATATATATATTTTATATTTTATATTTAGTTTACTAATAATATTAACTAAATTAAAAATAATAAATAAATTATATTCAAAAGAATAAAAATTAAAAGTAATTAGATAAAAGTATTTTGTGTTATATTTTTCATGTTGGAAATTAGGTGTTGTTGATTTTGTGAAATTTTTTTAATTTAATTTAAAAATAGTAGATCCATGGATCTGGACCCGCGGATCTGACGGATCTGGATCTGGATCCAAAATTTTCAGATCCGCGGATCTGGATCTGGATCTAGTATATGAAAACGGATCTGGATCTGGTATTGGCCAGACCCGGTCCAGATCCGGCCCGTTGCCATCCCTACACACGCACACTCTTTTTTTATTTTTATTTTTATTTTTATTTTTACTTGACTTGACACAGCGAATTTTTTTAAAAAAATTAAGTGCTAGTCAGGCGAATTTTGTGAATTTCTTTAAAGTACGTGTTCAGCATACGATCTCATATATTTGATAGAAACCCTCCAAAGTGTGAACATATTTTTAGTTTTTTACTTGTTATTTTTATTATTATTTTAAATATACTGAGTTTCAACTTAGTCGAGGCCTGCTAAATGGGTTAAAAACAAATTTTTTTTTTTTTTGTCTAAAAACACTTACTATTTTTTTGTCCTCTGAAAAAGAAAAACTTCTTTGAAAGCTCAAAGACGGGAAAATGACTCCAAACATACTTTTTTTGAAAGGAACTTGGAAATACATGTTGAGATATAATTTCTTTAGTGACTAAAGTGATTCTAATAAAAAAGACTAATAATTAATGAAAGGTTAATATAGAAAGATAAACAAAATTAACCCTGGGGAGGTGGTGTACAGTGATTCAATTGTGATCAACGCCCTATAGGGTGATTTATCACTCATAATTTCCATTTCTTGATTGATCTATGGATTATTACGTGCATGATTCTGTCAACATAATTTATCCAAAATACAACATCTAGTAACTAACTGTTGCAGGCTTACCTTGTCATCTAATCTACTTTTTTCCCTTAATCACTGCCACGCCTCCACCTCATTAATTTTCACAAGCTGAAGCAAAACAAAAAAGTTTGTACATGCGCTTTCTTTTATTATAAGTTCGGGAAAAAAGTAACGGTTTTTATAAATAAAATTAATAATTATTCTAATAAAATTAACGATTATAATAAAGTGATTAGTTTTTATGAGCATAGTATAAAAAAGACCAAACAAGCTTTGTCAAAATAAGACCAACCACAGTGCATGCAGATATTATTTCCATATACACATAACATAAGTCTTTCTTTTTTCATAACTAAAAAAAAACATTAATACTAATTAAGCGGGCCAATTCCTATACCATCCCGCCCATGCAGAGACCAAACCACTAATCCCGAGCGTAATGGCGTGATTACAAAACGGATTAGGCTCTATATCTGCCAACGCTATTATCAAATCAGCCAAATTGGCCGCCACGCCCATCAACCTCATCACCCTCTCCGCCCTTATCTTCCTCTTCCCTTCCTCACTAGCCACCTTCCTCTCCTCCCTCATCCCATCCCTGATCATTATCAGATCCGATATGATGAAAAACACGTACCCGAACGACTCCCCGAAGGCCGAGACGAAACTCATTCGTCTCGCCAGTGTGCCGTCGAGGACCCCAATCCTCGACAGCCACAGGAAGTGGTCAAAAAAGAAATACACCATTTCGCCCGCATTGGCCAGCACGGCCAGCAGCCGAAATCCCGGGGTGGGCCCCGGGGCCCTCCGCAGCGCGTTGAACCCCGTGAGGAAGCGGCCGCTGCGGAAGGCCTTCCGGCTGAGCCCCGCCGCCACCTCCCACTGCTTGGCCCGCCCGGCGTGGTCGGGGTGGGATTTCTCCACGTGGTAGTGGACGAGTTTCGATACGTATTGGAAGGTCTTCACCAGCTTATCGATGCCGTCTCTCTTGGCCAGGAAGATTACCAGTTTGTCTACTTTGTCGTTCATTTTTTCTTTTTCTTTTTTCTTGTGAGTTTTGCAAAGGGGAGTTGTGGTTTTGGAAGAATTTAATTTGATGGTTTTGGAAGATGGAGTTTGGAGCTACTTAGTGACTAAGTTGGTGGATAGCCACAAATTTTTTTATATGGGTTTTGTTTTTCTTTGGGGGAAGTTTTTCGGATAAAAACCAAATAATGTGTATGCGTATATGATAAATATTGGTTGGACTATATTATTTTGTCTTTTCTTGGAATGCGGTGATCGATATGGAGTATTTGATTTCATTCCTTTAATTTATCTAGAAATTGTGGGTTTTGGTGGGTTTGGTTATTCAATTGAAACGTCCATTGTAAGTACAATATTTTCTTTGTTATATTATCATGTATTTTCTATTGTATATCACATGAATTAAATATAGTGAATAGTAACATTATAAATATTCATATGATATGCATTGATGAGGAGATGCTGTAATACTCCTCTAACTGCTGATATAATTAACTTCTTTTTCATGGAGATCTTGTAATAGATTTTTCCTGAGCAAAATTTTCTTCCAAACTTTTGGTGGAAAGTTCAGTTTACCAAAATTCACTTATTTATATATTAATATGATAAGATCAAAATCTAATATAATGAAACAGAACCCTTGAAAATTCTTGAAAAACGATTAAATCTAGATTGAAATTGGATTCGATTCACTTCAAAGTACAGAAGTAGAACTAGTTTAATTTTGAATTAAAAAAGTCCATACTAACAGTATGTAAAGAGCCATATGTAGCATTTTGCTCTACTCATCAAAACTTGGAATTCTTTCGTCTACTAGGAATGTGGAAGAGTGACATTAATGGAAACATATATAACTGAATGTGGAAGAGTTAATTAATTTGTATAACAGTATTATAAGTAGATACAAAAGTTTATGTACATTAGAAGACAGACAAGATCTGAAGTAGGATTTATTAGAAACGAGTGGGAATTTGGAGTAAAACAAGGTAATCTATATTGTGAGGTAAGTTTTTACCATAATTCCACCTGTAGGATCAGATATGAGATGATTGATTAGGTTCTTTCTCATGTCATTGGGCGCTATCACAAACATATACAGTGCGAACAAGAGGAGGTCTCCTGACGACAAAGTCGAGCCCAGGAATCCCTGTGACATCCTGCCAGATTAACAAGTTCAAACTCAAACTCAAGAATGCAACCCAAAAAGTAATCAACTTTAGGCTACTTGGTGCATGAGATAACGTTCGATGCATCAATGAGTAGTGGTTCAAAATCATAACCATATAATGCTACGACATACTAACCATTTAGGCAAACGGAAAAATGAGTGGAAGAAGGTCCTTATGCCCTCAATATCCAGTTGCAGTATGAGGGCTAATCCAAAGAGGAAAAATGCTCGTTGTCTTTTCCTCTCTTGTGGCCAAAGGGCATTCCACGCTAAACAAAGAGTGAGGATTTGACAGACATTAGTTTTCAAGAGAACATGTGTCTTGCACAGCCATTGAAAAATCAGACAACGAGTTGAGCAAAGAAGTACTAGATTGAATGGAAAACTAGCTAAGACAGATAGGAGTGCAATTGAGCAGTCTGAGATCATGAATGAAAATTTCATGCACAACAGGTCCGAGTATCTTTAATAAAGTATTGTTTGCAGCAGTATGAGGATTGAAAGCATATCAAGAAATCATATGATAAAAAGCAGGCAATCAATGGTATATGCATGTTTGAATTCATGTAACCCTCTACCTTGCATTGAGATATTCTCTGAAATTCTTGAGCTGACAAGAATGTTTTTAACATGGTCTTGTCTCAAGATATTTGCAATAACAGATGCATATTTTGGAGCCTCTGACAGGGATCTAACAACTGAGTAGCCTGTTTCACGAAAGGTTATCTTATTAATCTGACTCTTTCGTTCAAGCAATGGTCATTAAGGTGTTCATTTGTTCTATATAGTATTACCTGTGGCTGGATGGACCATGCTAGCAGCAGCACCAAAGGCGAGGTTCCTCTGCTCAGTGTTCGGCAGGGAACCACCAACTGGAATATAAGACCACTCCTGAACAAAATTCATGCATCTGTCAAAATCTCAAGGAGCTTGGAATCAAAATATATATTCTACTGAAATGTTCTTGTTGAAATAAGGATAAAGCAAGAGAAGTACCTCCTCATAAGTTTTTACAATACGGATTCCCATAATCTCCAGTCTTGACATTAATTTATTTCTCAATAGTTCAAACGGCATTGCATCTTTTGATGCTAAGCATGTTTCCTGCTTAGCACTTGTGTTAGTTTCAGTCACAATATACAATACGGAGTAATATATAATAAAGTTTTATCAAACCTCAAAGAAAACTCTTGTTGGGGTCATAGGCATGGCATACAGAAATGTTGGATATTGTGCTTCTAAGAATTGAACTTTATGTTTCCAGTAGTCTCTATAATCCATAAAAACCATCAGGCTGGGATCGTATGGATTGTTTTCCACCTGAAAAAGTAAATATGCGAATATATAAATGGGTTATACAAAATGGTGATCGTGATGTTGAATTCAAGAAAGTACTATCCAAATTTTCTAGCTAAGAAGATCAAACAACAACATTCAACTGTAGCAAGTGTTAATGTCAACGCAATTAGTTGAGGTTTCAATTTGTTTCACCGTATAATGGCATCATGTATATTTAATATAAACAATGATCAGATAACGGTACACCAGCAGCAAGAATATTAAAATAAAGTCATTAGAGTTGGTGGAAGGTACTGTATTAGATAACAGAAGCTTTGATATTTTAGACCTTCTGAACATTCCTACCTCAACCTCGATGCCATAGGCTGTCTGGACTGAAACCCTTGGACCCCCAACCTCATACTCTAGGAGTTTCCCTGAGGCTGCCCCGGATGCTACAGTTGCAAGCCTGTAAATGTGAGTCAGAGGCACAGGCAATGGAGACAACTAAGTTCTTCACAGAGTATACTAAAGTAAAAGAGAGACAATAAGCACACCTGCAGGGAATCACAATGTTGCCTTCACACTCTACAAGTCTATGGCCGCCTGAAGCTTCAATAATCCTTTCCACTTTAGTGTTGAGATATGATACACCTGACTCTACACACCTAGGAAATTTAATATGAGTTACAAACCTATAACTGTGACCAGTATGTAACGTAAAAAATGTAACATATATATATTAAGGAAAAGAAAAGCTAAAAAAATGCATATGGTCTCCTGATAAAGTTCACCTTTTCAGTAACTCTTCATGGAGCAAATGGCGACTAACACGTCCATATGCGCGGCCAATATAAATAGGGTTGTCATCTAGATACACAATAGTATCCCGCCAGACATGCTCAATGCAACATTCAAGTCCTAGATCTGAAATAGTAGCAAAGGAGCATCATGTACTTTAACTATATAAGACTGTAAATGGTGCTAAAAGAAATATGGAAAATGATAAAAATGTTTGCATATTTTGTTAGGAAAATTATCACAAATTTTGATGATTAGATATTGCTTTGCTGCCATAGGATGGAACTGGAATGCAACGAATATCAGAGGAATAATAAGACAAATATATATATAAGAGATGTAGCCATGATTGGCTATGATGTGAAGTTTCCAAGAAAGGATTTCATAATGCCTATGATGTGAAGTATCATGACCTGATATGCCCTAAATGGCTAAATCATTTTGCTGAAAATCAAATAAATGGAATGGCATCAAGATAAGCACCTTTGAATTCATCTTCCCAAACACCATAGTTATTTGTAAAAGGAAGATCAGGGCCTATAAGCCCAACATTGAGACCTAGCTTAGCCGACTCAGCAGCAAGAGCTAGCCCTGCTGGTCCACAACCGATTACCACCAAATCCAGTACATTATCTCCAGTCAATATTCTTGGTAACTGCAGACATGATAAGAGATATGCTCATAAGAATAAAGTGAAGTTGCCCTAAAACTGATAGAAGCATAAGGAAATATACATGTAAATTTAAGTAAAAGATACAAAGGTTCTGTTTGAATTAATACTTTATATTTGGAAAGAAAATAAATTTTGGACTGGAGACTGCTGAACAAGATTTTGATAATTCATAAAATGAATGTCAAAAGAATGAAAATAAAATCCTTACACAAAGAAAACTTGAACTTCTTGATCTACAGGTATGTGTTTGGAAAAGATAAGGTTTAACCAGTCAAAGGAAAAACTAAGTTTCATATATATGCATTAAAAATTTCTGTGTGCATGGCCATTTAAAAGTTTGTATTGCTTTTCCTCTAGCGTTCACCTTCTTGGATTATCTAGACTCTAGCTTCTTCCAAGGATATGATGTGGTATTGACATTCGATGTGATCTAATAAAGGTACTTGTGTTTCATCCACTTAATGGTTTGGTGTTTCTTTTTCATTCATGAGGCTAAGTGATCCATCAATTGTTTGCCAAAAATATCTCAATATCATCAGCATTAAAGTTTTAAAATTCATGTTGCCTAACCATGCAAACATTTAGTTGCACAAATATTGTAATGATGAATATTCTTTCATATATTTTCTATTGGGTGTGAAGCATTACAGGGGCAATATGAAAAAGATTCACATTCGCAGTCTTTAAATACAAAAACAACTTCATGAAAAAATAATCAACTCAATAAAGAGGGCATAACAATCACTTATTACAAGATTCACCAAACCAAGTTGTACTATGAAGGTGGTTTCTTCATCATTCTAGTCATTTATGATTTACCTACCTGTCCTTTACATAAATGATATCTAAGCAAACCTACCAACTTGAGCTAGACAATAACTTAGATGACATTTTTATACCCATAAACATGTAAGGACCCTATGATCCTCGGACAACGTCGTACACCTCTTGCAATACACGATGGTCAATTGTGCTGAAGTTAGAGCCAGATTCAACCAGACCAACATGTGATTTTGTATAAGATGCTAAAGCCATGTGGAGCACAGTATCATGAAATGAAGGCATAGGCCCATTTTTTAAAAAGGTTTCAGGCCTCAAAATGGCACAGACTCTTAAACTGGGAACAGCATGATAATCATTTCGTTCTCAGTTTTCTTGTTAACTACAAAATCTAGACTCTCAGAAGCAAAAAGCCAAAATCACATCCCATTACATCAATTAATCGACCAATATTACTCCAAACACGCATGAAATCATCGAGACAAAAAGTCAAAATAATAATAGTAAAATTGAGAGATAAGGGCGGGAAACGAAATATCAGAGAAAATATCTAACCTTATCCGCAAGCTTAGACTGGTGATCCATGCGCTTGTTCTGCTGCATTTGCACGAACAACAGCTCCGACCCTCCAGCCTTCACGTAGTCCTCCTCGTCCGCGAAATCCTCTCTCACCGGCAGCGCCACACAGCTGTCGCTGCCGCCGCTGCCGCCGCCGCTGCGCACACGGAACGACGTTGATTCATGGCCGTGAGCATTTGCAGAAAAGCCTATCTCGTTTGGGAGCCTCTTCTTCCTCCAACACCTCCTCGTCGGGTAAACTGAGATAGCCATTGCCGCCAAATTTCTCGCTGCTAAACTCTCCATTTCTTCTACCTGCTCGTTCCGTGTGTTTTAGAAGAGAGCTTGTTGGAGAGAGAAGATGGTGATTATTGCGTGGGCGTTGGGGAGCGGGAAATGCAGTGAGGGAACTTGAGGAACTGGAGAGAGAGAGAGAGAGAGAGAGGCGATGGGTGTTGAAGCTTTTTGATGCGTTTGGGAAGCGCTTTACGGATAGGGGGAGAGGGAAGTTATGGTGAGATGTTCAACGGCCATTCCCTCATGTGCCACGTGGATGGATGTCATTGGCTCACATAAACACTGAATTGATCACTTTGAGTACTCGAGAGTGTTAAAAACTGAATTGATCACTTTGAGTCGTTTGATTAAGCTTATTTTAAGTCGCTTATCAGATATTTCAATAACTTACAAGATTTAATTTATTAAGAGCTTCTGTGTTATCAAAGTATTTGGGTAATTAAGCTTATAAGCTAAATAGAGAGCTTTTAAATGTTGAAAAAGAATCGAATAAAAATTAAATTAAAATAATATATAATGAAAATAAAAAATTATAATTAAATTATTTTTGTAAAATAAGAGTTTCTTATAAAATAATGAAAAAATAATTTGGGGTAGAAGAAATTATTTTTTTGAGAGTTCATAAGTTCTTAGAGCTTATTTTATCAAGAGTTAAAATACAGATCCACCCCTAAAATGGACACATCTAGAGCGTATCATTTCCCATTATCGACCTTGGCCCAAATACACCCCAAAAGTCCATAAAAAGGATGTATTTAAATCCAGCGAGAAAACGGCTTTCTCATTGTTAACTGTTTTTTTTTTTAAATTTTTGAGTGGGACCCTCATCTCTTTTACCCTCTCCGCAAAACCCTTCGGCACCGTCGTCGCCCCTCACTTCTCTTCTTTGCGACGACCTCATTACCGAGGGGTTGTTCATGAATTGTTTTTTTGAGTGCTTGGAAGGATGGGTGATGGAAGGTGACGAGTGGGTTAAGCTGTTTGCCTTTAGGGAAGAAGTTAAAACTACTATTGGCCAGTAGCGTATTTGAAGAGTAGAGGGCTAATATTTCTACACCATGATCGCCATTTTTACTGCTTGGATGTTTGCGAGAATTCGAGGAAGAAGGTCAGCATTGAGGGCCTTCCCGAATATTTCACTTGTCAAGATTTTCGAGGAAGCCTTGTTCGCCTCGGCGACCACCATCGTGGTGTGGCTAGAAAGAGATCAACAACGGGAGTCAATTGGAATAAGAAGAGAAGATAAGGGAGGGGCGGTGACGGCGGTGTTGCCGGAGGATTTTGCGGAGAGGGTGAAGGGGAGAAATAAATAAATAAATAAGTTAACAAGGAGAAAACGGTCGTTTTCTCGCTGGGTTTAAATGCACCATTTTTATGGACTCTGGGGGTGTATTTTGGCCAAAATCGAAAATGGGCTCTGGGGGTGTATTTGGGCCAAAATCGAAAATGGGGAGGGATACGCTCTAAGGGTGGATCTGTACCTTAACCCTTTTATCAAACACTTTGGAAGAGAGAGAGGCGATTGGTGTTGGAAGCTTTTTGCTGCGTTTGGGAAGAGCTTTACGGATAGGGGGAGAGGGAAGTTATGATGAGATGTTCAACGGTCATTCCCTCAGTGCCACGTGGATGGATGTCATTGGCCCACATGAAAACTGAATTGATCACTTTGAGTACTCGAGACTTAGAGGGTAAAGTTCATGCTAGGTTTCCCTAATGAGGATCACCCCTTCAAAGAGGAATAAAACCCATGAACCACCACCCCTTTCAAACCGGTTCAAAACTTCAAATGTAAATTAGCCCAGCCTACGGTCAAATCCCTATTAGCCCAGCCTACACCATTAATATAACACTCCATTATTTATGTCAAGTCAATATTGTAAGTATTATTATTCTAGTAAAGCTATTTGATCGCAATCTCATAATACTGAGACATTTTTATGTCTTACCTCTTCATATAAGGTCACAATAGAAATTAAATTAGGATCTTAGTTATATTCGTGAAATTCAAAATATAAGCTATAAACCATACTTTATATTGTATACTTTATGATCAATTACAAACAAAAACTTTGAACTATATAAAAATCTATTTGATACCTAGTATATTTTTCAAAATATACTATCAAATATTTCTATTTTAGTTTATTCCACTTTTTGGTATCTATTTCTATTTTTAATAAAAGTAGGTGAGACTCTTACTCCACTTTAATTACTTTAACATTCACATAAAATGTGTGACTCTTATATTACTCACAACAAACCTATTCATTTTATTAAAACTTGTGTCGCTCTTAAATAGATACGTACTAAAAATTGGGACAGATGGAGTATTATAGAAAAAAGATCCCCTATTGTGCATTGAAATAGGAAGAAAATAAATAAAATTTTAAAAAAAGAAAAAATAAAAAAATACCAAATCACCTTGTTTTTGTAGACAACATAGTGTTGTGCACTGTAAAGGGTCCTAACCCAGTATTATATTCATATATTTGACCGTAACTTCATCCCCCAATGACTTTGAAAAGAGCAAAATAAATAATTACATCGTAATTGTTTGTTACTATTATATTCATATATGTTATTTCCTCCGTTTCGATTATTTTGAGATAAAAATTTTAGGTACGAAATTTAAAAATTAAGTAATATTTTATGTGCATGTTAAGTGTAATAAGTAAAAAAATAAAAAAATAAATTATATAAAAAATATATATCAAATTAATTGGAACGGATAAAAAAATTAACAGTACAACTTGTCCAAATTTAAAAGTTTGAATCCGTGAAAAAGTTTAAAGAGTTTCAATAACGGCAATTTTTTTTAGATGTCGGCAAATTTGGGAGAGATGTTTTCTACCTCTCAAAACAAATAGTCCTCAAATTGGAAGGCTAAAGTAACGTTTTTAAGTTTTATAGTCGCTCTCTTAACTTAAAAATAAAATAAAAATCCAACAAAACAAAATAAAAACAAACAGAAAACAAACTCGTTCTATCCAAAATTAAGATTACTAAAAATATTAGATAAATTGTTTCAGTTGTTTATTTTCAAAAATGTGTTTTTTAAGCTACAACAACTTTGTCATGTTATGCTTTAAATAGAAGTATGGTTTTATTAGAGTATATGCAATAGTGATATAGTAGTGTTTGTGCTTGATGATCATATTTACTAATTATATTTCTTAAGTAGTAGTACTATGTAATACTATTAAATATGAATCACACACTATGTACACATGAACCGTTTAGATTGTGCCATTTGGAAATTCATTCTTTATTTTTTAATTAAATAAAGGGTAAGATTGCCGTAGCTCCTACTTCTTCTTCAACCACCTTATCACCGCGTTGTCGCCGTCTATCTCCTCCTTTCACCTCTCAAATACGTTTTTCTTTTAAACCACCCCTCCCCCCCCCACCCAAAAAAAAACAATACCAACTTTTCTCATTGATTATTAAGGCCAAAACAATAGCAACGACAATGAAATAAATAAGTATTAATATCTCTAAATAACCACTTTACTTAACAAAAAGTTAATAATGACCATAAAAATAAAAATATATCAATTCTAATCACTTTTTAAGTAAAATATACTATTTTACCTTTAATGAAATTGTAATAAAAAAATAAATAAAAGCAAAAAAGTAAATTAAAAGAATAAAAATAAAAACATTTTTCAATATATGAATTTTATGTGGAACACGTATAAATTCATCTAACAGAGTTACGAATTGTGAAAAACAAATTTTTGCTACCTTTGAAATTCGAACTCAGGACCACAAATTCATCCAACAGGGTTACGAATCAACCGTAGATCTTGATGATTTAAGGACTGCAAATTATTTATATTTTATATTTTAAGAAGCGTTTTTATTTTAGTCCTCCCATATATATATACACAACCCTATATATATATATATAGAGTCTAGAGAGAGAGAGAGAGAATGACTACTGTTAGAACACCTCTTAAAATAAGAAATAAGAATTAGGAAAAATATATGAATTTTATGTAGAACACGTATGAATTCGCTGTATAAATGTATGAATTGCGAAAAATAAACTTTTGTTACCTTTGATATTCGAACTCATGACCATGAATTCATTTAACAGGTTGATGAATCAACCGTAAATCTTTCGTGGACGAATATATTATATTTACAAAATCTCGATTTTTTAAAAATTGTTATTGTTTTTTTTTACTATTATTATTATTATTATTCCCCCCGTCTCACAAAAACATGAACATTTTTCCATTTTGGGGCGTCTCACAGAAACATGAACATTTTTATTTTGGTACACTATCTCACCACAATCCATTTTCATCTCTACTTTTTATAAAGTGGGACCCATTTTCCACTCACAATACAATTTTATCTAATATTTTTTAAAACTCGTGTCATTTACAAATGTTCATGTTTTTGTGAGACGGATGGAGTATTATTATTATTATTATTATTATTATTATTATTATTATTATTATTATTATTATTATTATTATTATTATTATTATTATTATTATTATTTCTTTGATTAGATATTCATTTTTTTAATCTAAAAAAGGTTACATTAAATCATTTTAAACCCCAAACTATTTTGGCACTATCATTTATATCCTGAACTATTGAAAATATTTTTTTAAATCTTGAACTATTAATTTTGTATTAATTGCACCCTTTACCTTTTGAATTTTTAATTAATAAGGGATATAATCACGTCGTTTTATATAAGGTCAAAAAAAGAATAATTCTAATTAGATCGTAGCATCTAGCGAGGCACATCAAAATATTAGAATAAAAAAAATAAACGAATGATATAATTGATATACAATTAATTAATTCAAAATTTTAAAAATTATTTTCAACAATTAAGAATATAATTTGATTGTACGAAAAACTCAAGCAACACACTATTCCGCCCAAGTTTGAAGTATCTATGAAATCACAATTCCCAATTGACGCTAGAAAATGGGATGAAAACCGAAGACGTAAACACTGTAGATCCAATTTGGGCAAAAGCTTCTTCCAATTCTCACATTTCCCGGGCGGCCACTCCTTATAATTACTAGCAGCGCCGCCGCACCCTCCTCCCTTATTCGCCGTTGAGCTCGGGGACAATCGAATGGGCAATCCGAAGCAGAAGTGGACCTCCGAGGAGGAGGAAGCGCTGCGCGCCGGCGTAGCGAAGCACGGCGCTGGAAAGTGGAAAAATATTCAGAGAGACCCCGAATTCAACCACCTCCTCTTCTCTCGCTCCAACATTGACCTCAAGGTACGTCTGAATGTACATTTACTGAGGTTTATTTTCTGCGTTTAGTGAGTAGGTCCTTCAGTTGATTGTTTTTGGCGGTTACGTGTTTTTATTTTCCCCAATCGTGTCTCTTGGTGCTTGCTGGTTCCAGCATTGTGGCATGTGTGGATGAATTGAATTGGGGAAATCATGGAATATATGGAGTTGAGTGTCTGGGCTTTCGAGCGGTCGTTGCTCCGATGAAGATTCTCTTTATCAAAAGAGTTCATAGACACCATTTCAGTTTTTCGCAGAATATTCTACGTTCTATCAGGAAAATTTCTATCCCATTGAAAGTGGATTAACGCGATTGTCTTCTGCAAGTGCCGAGGGCATGTATATATAATAAATTAACATTACTTTCATTTTTAGGTCTTCCTTTCGGTTCCATTTCAAAATTGTATCGGCTTGTCTCTGTATGTACTGGAGAAGAATCCTGTCACTTTCTATGTGGAGGAAATGATTTGTTTGGGTATTATGTGTCATTGCTACTCCACGTGCATATATACAAATAAGCTCTCTGAATCTACAAACTGATCTAATTTTTATGAAGAGAGAGAACAAATATTATACGCACTATGTAAACCAGAAAAAATACAAGTAGTTGATCTGTGGGTTGCTTATGCAGGATAAATGGCGGAACTTGAGTGTAGCAAACGGCCAAGGGCCTAGAGATAAATCAAAGACACCAAAAACAAAGGCGAGCCCTGCTGAATCCCCTGCAACTCCACTCCCTGCTGCACAGACCTCTGCCATTGTTCCATATTCTCAGGATAAGTCAGCTGATGTAGTCATGTTAGATTCTTCAAAGCCCTTACCTGAAGGAAATAGTGCTGCCAAGTAATGTACTGCTATTATTTTCTCAATATTTATTATGCTAATCTCGGTCTAGTGATCTGGTTAACCTGAAGTATTTTTCTAATCTATTGATGTTGTAATGTCTGAGATATGACTAATGATATTCTCCCTCCGTCCACCAAGAGTGTAACACTTCTTGTGGACACGAGTTCTAAGAAAATAGTTGGTAGATGTGTGCTAAGTATAAATGAGTGGTTGTGGTTGAATTGAGTGTGGAACCATATAGAAATGAGTAGTTGTAGTTAAAAGGAGAAAGTGGGGTCTTGTCCCAAGAAAGAAAGTGTTACACTCTTTGTGGACGTCCAATCGGGTAATTGTGTCATACTCTTGGTAGACGGAGTGAGTATGAGTTATGAGCTTCTTGATGTATTACCTATCTTGGTTGGCATCAGGCAATACAATTGAAATGTGCTTAAATAGACTCTAGATAAGAGTGTTGGTCCACGGTGGGCATGAGAAAGTCCCGAGACTGATTAGACTTTCCCTATAAAGATTCTTGCAATGGTCAACATTTCTGTTCACTTACAACGTTGTATCTCAATAGGCTGTAAGAAGTCCATGGGAGGACATCACCGGAGACAGCTGTAATCTAGGCTCAAGCGTTATTTTTCTGTTGCCTTTGTTTTATTTCAATTAATGAATAATTGCATTCTTCTCAGGTATAATGCAATGATATTTGAAGCATTGTCTACTCTTAAAGAGCCAAATGGATCAGATTCTGGTGCGATCGCTACCTATATTGAGGTTTGTCTCTAATGTCATCTTTAATGATTTCTACGTCATGTTTTACTAAAATTGGTTGCAAGTACTATTAGCTTGAAATTGTACTTTTTGAGGATCTCCGAATTGGAATTAAAGTTCTCTCCTCAAGATGTGGTAGGGATCAATAGTTCATTAATGCTTGACCTGCAAGTTGAAGTTTCAGAGCGCATAATGTCACCGATGATAATATCTCAAGAAGTAGAACATGTGTTAGAGGCCAGATCTTGCGTATTGCTGTTACAAGTTTGTCTGTATGAATTAGGTTTCAACATTTAAATGATATCTTTTGGTATGCTCTTTTGGAAATATTGATTATCTTGATTTTATACCCTCACTTTGTGACGCCCGGGCAGAAGTAAGGAGTGATTGTGGTGCACAAGGCACGGACAAAGAGCGGCTCCTATTAATGCTTTGAAGTGGAACGAACCGAAAGAGAGAGATTCTAAGAATATGCAAGAATGAGACTGCATATTCGAGGAGATCTTAAATGCATTACTCGTACCAACAAGATGCATCTTCTTTTCTGGTGACCATGTGGAAGAGAAAGAGAGATTCTAAGAATATGCAAGAAAGAGAGAGATTCTAAGAATATGCAAGAATGAGACTGCATATTCGAGGAGATCTTAAATGCATTACTCGTACCAACAAGATGCATCTTCTTTTCTGGTGACCATGTGGAAGAAACTTCAAGGTTAAGCTTGCTTGACTTGGAGAAATTCCATGATGGGTGACCCCCTGAAAGTTTCTTAGGGAGTGTGCGAGTAAGGACAAAGTACACTAGAAAAGATTCATGTTGGTGACTTAGATCTCTATCTCTTTAACCGTTTTCTGAAAAATCTCCTGATGCTTTTTAGTTTTTTTTTACCAACTGATTTTTACCGTTTACCTTAGAAGACAGTCCATATCTCTGAGCAACCCTTTTTACAACCTTTTTACACTATAATTTGCCAAACACTTTAACTACCAAAATTGTCTTCATAAATTGGTTAGGAAGAGCTTACTTTTAATACGAGAGCAAACATTTGTTGTGGTTGTTTAGACTTAGGGGGCGTTTACTTTGATGGATTAGCCTTGATAGATAAAAATAGTAAGACTAATCTCTTGTTTACTTTGATGGATTGAAACTTTGGGATATCCCAAGACTCTTGATTATTTTTATCATGTAAGCTAGTTTTGCCTGATTCTTATCCCATTGAAAAAGTGAGATTGGAGAAATCCCACTATTAAGGATAACAATACTCAATCATGCAAGTAAACGCCCCCTTAAAGTCCAACTTATATAGTCAAAGAATTTGTTTTATTTTCTTTGGCATTGTAGACTATAATATTTAAACTGGCGATGGCAATTGGTTGTCTCGCCCAACCACTTTGATATCATCAAGGGTTTTAAAACAAGAACTTTTTTGCTATATGTTTTACAGCAAAGGCAGGAAGTACCACAAAATTTCAAGAGGGCATTGAGTTCTAGATTGAGGAGGCTTGTGCAACAAGATAAACTTGAAAAGGTAATTTTGTATTTTGTAACTTTGGTTGGTTTTTATTGATGTACGGAATGCTAGGATTCAAGATTTCTGCTTGAACTGATGGCTCAGCTGATATTCTTTGTCTTGTTCATACATCTATTCTTGTTTCTACTTTCCTTGAGATTTGATTCTGCCTCTGCCCTCTGGATCGGTGAAATTGTATCTGAGTTATCTGTTCTTTTTATTGATGTAGCTACCACTGAATTTCCTACTGCCATGTGAATAACTGAGATGTTTCTGGAGTAGTCAATGTTTTGCTGGACATCAAGTTTCTATCTTCTATGACTAAAGAAAAATGGCCACACTTGTTTTTCGCTATTTCCATATAACTAATGCGTTCATGGTACTGCTGAGAGGATTTATTATATAGCTCTTCAGCTTATTATAAAATGAAATAAAGTTTTGATCTTTCTTTAAGATTTTGTAATATGCTTGGCATCTTTTTACTAAACTTATATGTACTTTAAATCATCGGACTATGTTGTGCTTTTACTAGTTAGCTATGAAACTTGTTCCTGACCTCACTGAGTTGAAAAATTGGGCCTCCTGTGCAAACATTGGTTGAGCCCTCTGCTTCTAAAAAGATGATTAATTTGATGACTAATTAAATCATTTCGTTGGCAAAAATTGTAATCCATTTAATGCCGAGGGAGTGGGAGCTGATGAATAAGTTATCAATGATGGGAATCCTTTGATTGAACTTTTTTCTCATGGACTACTTGAGATTTCCCTTAGCTTCCTTGATGTTACTTTGTCAAATAAGTGGTCAACTAACCTGAGTCGACCATTTTCTTCAATATTATAGTGAGTGAAAGATGAAGATGCATGAGTCGTAAGATTACAGTGTTTCTTTTTCAAGTTACGGCCTTTTATTGTTTACAGTTCACGTACAGAATCTTTCCTTCTCAGATAACCAAGATAGTCTGGGATCACATGGAGTCAGAAACTAAACATCTTGATATTGCGTTGATTTCAGGTTCAGAATTGCTACAGAATTAAAAATAAAGCTCAGTTAGATACAAGAATCCCCATAACAAGACCGAAAGAGCTGCAGCCGCCCAGACAAGTCCAGAGCATTGGTTATCTAGGCAATACAGTTGAGGAAGCAGCAGTGTCTGCTGCTTACAAAATTGCAGAGGCTGAAAACAAATCGTTTGTCGCTGCTGAAGCAGTGAAAGAGGCGGAAAGGGTTTCCATGATGGCTGAGGACATGGAATCGCTCCTCCAGTTCGCTTCAGATTGTTTCGATCAAAGTATTAGCAGCAAACTCTACTTTCTTCTTATCTCATTTCAGGATAACTATAATGCAAATATATCTGTTCTTGTTGTGTAGTTCTATGATCATAATACACCTGCGTTTTATCTTCATGCTGGCAGGTGCACGAGGCGAAATTATTCTGATGGCATAGGATCTACACTAGAGAAATTTCGATCCCCTTATTTCAGAAACTTGTAAATAACTAAGCAGTTGCTGTATTTTTGTAGACGAAGTGTGTGTGTAAGTGTGTGTACTTGATTCATTTACCAGAAAATGAAAAGATTTTTCAAGCTCGTATTGGAGCTTATTAAATGGCTTACAGGATGAGTAAATCAACAAGATTAATGTTTTTTTTTTTTTGGTTTTTGGAAGAATGTGATTTGGTTTAGAATCGAGGGAGTTTATTTGACTGTCTATAGACTTGGAAGAAAAATCAATTTGTTTTGAAACTGAAGATGATGATTTTTTTTACTATCATCGAATGTTGTCTGAAAATTCTAGGTCTATTTTGAAAGGATTTTCTTTCCCTAATCAGACCACGTCTGCAACTGATAATTTTAAATTTTAAACTACAAAACATAGCTTGGGAGCTAGAAATTTGTTTATATGTGTACTGATTAATTACAGAAGGAAAAAGTTAAATCAAGCTTTCGATGAAATTATGCATTTCTAGGAAGCTATTCTATCATAGAATTTCTATGGATTTAAAAATGGGTTTAATTAAAGGTTGAATTCAGGTGGATGTGGAAAAAAAAAATTATACTACTACTATCAATTAGTACAATTACTATGATTTATTAAATATTTTTTAATATATTTACTATTGCTTAATTAACGAAAAAAGAGGATGAGAATAAGCAATAGCAACTAGCAAGACAACCGTGAAATGTAGCGCGCCATTTCTCCATCTGAATATTTCTGCAACTATCTCAGTCCAACTGTGTGTGAAGCAGAGGAGGATAGAAGAAATGGGAGTGGCACAACAAATGGATTGCAGAAATTGGGAGGAAGATTCCTACAGAGACGCCATTTTGCAAGATAGAGAAACCCTCTCTCGGACCGTTTTCCGGACCGCCTACGCTCCAAACCCTAATCCCAATCCCAATTCCGACCATGTCGTCACCGCCTCCAGCGACGGCTCCGTCGCCGCTTACTCCATTTTCGCCTGCCTCGTAATTCACCTACCTCTTTCTTTATGCCTCTTGTTTGTTAACTATACAATTACGTTTCATTCTGACAATTTTTGGTCACGCAGGAGATGGGCTGCGGACGCTCGAGAGATCGAAAGTGAGTCTGATTTATTTTTATGCGCTGTGATCATGCTCTTTGTTGGTTGTTTACGCGCGTTGGATACTTTTAAGGAAATTGGCTCTTGTTTTGTGTGAAGTTGGTTAGCTGCAGAGCCAGAGTTTGTGATTCGAGGACATGATGGACCGGCTTATGATGTTAAATTTTATGATGATTCTTTGTTGCTGAGGTATTTACTCTAGTTGGGAAAACACTTTGCGTTACATTTCCACTTGCTGGGAATGGAGTAGTCTTTGTAGAATTGGGTGCTCACTAGATTCTGTTTTGAAGTTATATTTGGCTATACATAGTTGTTGCATGAATGCTTGTATCCTGCGGATCGTTTTGTCTTTTCAATCTCTGTGTAATGTTATCAATTGAATTGATTTTTCGAATTATTTAGTTGTGGTGATGATGGTCGAATTCGAGGGTGGAAATGGAAAGAAATTTTAGAAAGCATGGAATCTGAGCGAGGTAATTTTTCTTTTAGATTGGAACAATTTCTTTTTGCAGCATTGTCTTGACTATTCCATCGTTACATGTAAAAATTGGTGCTATTATAACTTCGAAACATTCTTATATTTGTGTGAGCTTTCCTCGAACTTATTCTGCCACAAATCTGGACCATTTAAGGCCACCGTCGGTTTTCGTAGTTTTTTTTTTTCTAGAAATGTTTCTTAGGATTCCTGTATCATGGTACATCTAATTCTGCAAAAGGGTGCCTTTCCATTCGTACTTTTTATGAATTTTCTTCTTTAGACTTTTGGTTGCCCATGTTTACCATAAGATATGAGTTGCCAATTACTAGTACTTTTTATGAATTTTCTTCTTTAGACTTTTGGGTTGCCCATGTCCATAAGATATCAGTTCTGATGCCAATGTTTTTTGATCTATGAAATTTCCTGCATATTTCCTTACCAGTTACCACAAAGCACAAAAGTATTATACCACATATACCTTTTGCTTCTTTGCTCAACACCTTGAGTATCATCTTGTTTCTAAGTGATTATTCATTTATTTTGCAGGAGCCAAGATGAAGCCAGTATTTGACTTGGTGAATCCTCAACATAAGTTAGTTATCTGATTTAAAAATTAAGTGCTAAGATGTCAAATTTATTCTGGGAAACTTTTTGTATTTTACAAGTGATTTTGACTTTGCCTTTTGTTTCAAAATGAACTCTCATCAATTATTACAGTCCCATGTTAATATTGGATGCATATGATATGCGCAATGGGACTTGTTTTGAATCTTTTGATGCACTGGGTTCTTTAAGAAGTAACAATTTCTCCATTTATTCTCCGTGAATCTTTCTAATCTTACCATAGAATGATACGGCGCCACGCGGGAGTCTGAATAGTCAGCTGATACTAATACTTTCTTATAAGATTTATTTGCATGACTGACCTATTTTGACATGAACTATGGCTTCAGGTGGAGGCTTGATGTTTCTCCTACTTTTGTTCATGTTCTTTTATTTTCTTTTCTTATTCTTCTCTCTCTCTCTCTCTCTCTCTCACTCTCTCTCTGAGTCTGATCGAAGACCTTAATAATACCCATAGGTGAACTAAAAATTCATTTTCACCTAAGTTTTGGAAAGTATTCTTTCCACCTATTTTTTCATTACCACCTCATACCAGCTAATCAAAATCAGCCTGCATAACCCCAACCTGTTCCAGAAAAATAGCCCATACAACCAGACAAGGGTATCGTTGCATACAAAGTAAAAATTTGGGTGTGAAATAGTACTTCACAAAAGTTTGGGTTAAAAAAGTACTTCAACTTAAATTGGCTTGTGGTTGTCATTTTTCCCTTTTTAATTTCCAATTGCCCATTCTGTCCACTAATTTTTCCCATTATGTTTGTAGTTTAGAACAGATTCAGCTTCCAAAGTAATAATTCTGTTGTTTTTCTTTATATTGCTTTTACGATCTTTAAACCTTTTTTGTTTCAGTTTTATGTTTATTTATCAATAACTTCCTTGTGTTACTTTATTTGCTTGCAGAGGTCCCTGGGGTGCTCTTTCTCCTATTCCAGAAAATAATGCTATTGCTGTAGACTCTCAGGTTTGAAATATTCTTCTGCTTTTCTAAACTGCTTATGTAGCTTGAATACTGCATGCCTTATTAAGTACGCTGCTTTGACATTTTAGGTTTGTAATTTATTTATTTGTGGTTCTAGCCTTCTAGGAGAAGACAAAAGAAGGAAGTACCGGTCGTAATTCGGGGATATTAATTTGTTCTTTCACTTTGTTATTGGGGTTTCCCATATACAGTATTTCAGATTCTTTGAGCAATTAGATACTTCTAACTTCCACTAACTGCAACAGCATTAAATTCAGATCCTGGAAAACTAATTTGCTGAAAAGTTATGTTTATATTTCTTTTAAATGTTTGCTAAAATTGGTTTATACAAATGAGAACTGAAACTACTTCAGCCTTCTAACTTCCCAGATACTACTGTCCTAGAACCTACCATCATGTTATATTAATTTGATGACATTTCTCACTGGTTGTAGAGTGGATCTATATATGCAGCTGCTGGTGATTCTTGTGCATATTGTTGGGATATGGTATAGATTTTCTTGAGGCTATTTATGTATAGCAGTCTTTTTCTTTTTATAGAAAATAAACTTGAAAAACTACTTCATTAACTTCTTCTGTGTCAATCAGGAGAAATGCCAGGTCAAGATGGTTTTTAAAGGACATTCAAACTATCTACATTGTATCGTTTCGTGCAATTCGAGTAATCAGGTTGTGTTTTCTCTTGTTTGTTTGGTACCCTCTTTATATTGAGCTTCTGACAACCTAAGGTTTAACCCTTGATAGATTGGTTTAAGCTCTCCTTCTCTTTTTTTTTTTTACTTTTCATTCTTGAGTTTTTCCTTACAGATGGAAACTACTTCTAGTTGTTAACCTAATGCTTTTTCTTAAACTCAAAAGATTATATGAGGATCCCCCTCCTCCAACCTTCTACTTTAATTAAAACAATAAATAAGCATAAGAGAGAAAATGAAGAGTCTAGATTGGAGTTCTAGATGACTATCATTGTTCAAGAAAATGTTGCTAGTGGAAAAGCTTAGATGATATAGTGTTAGCGGCTCACTGATTGAACTAAGATGCTTTGAGAGTGAAATTCAAAGTAAAAATTCTCTGGATGGAAGAAGGGAAGCTCCTTTAAATCCATAGTTTTCTTTGAAATTCTGTAATTGAGTTCTGATTATTATTTCACCTTTTTGCATTTCAGATTATTACTGGTTCAGAAGATGGCACAGCACGTATATGGGGTATGTTATAACTGTGTTACTAGGACAAACTGAGCATCTCTGCTTTCTTGTGGGTTATGTTTTTAGTTGGGGTCATGTTCTTAATTTTTTTATCAATTGATTTGACATTACTGAGCAATGACTTGTGATGTAGATTGCAAAAGTGGGAAGTGTATTCAAGTAATTAATCCAGAAAAACAAGGCACAAGCGCTTCTTTTCCATGTGTTAGCTGTATTGCTCTTGATTCTAGTGAGAGTTGGTTGGTAAGAGCAGCTGAACGCATTGTGTATTTATGTATTTTTCTTTTCTTACACTGCAGTATTTGGTCATGTTGTGAAGCACATTACTAAATCATGCAATTGAGTGTGTACATGCATTTATAAGATCTCTAGAGAATACAATTTTATTTATAATGTAAAAACATCGACGTTTAGCAAGATTTTTTGTAGTCGTGACCTTTATTTTAGTTGTGGCCAAATAATCTGAAAGCACTTCTTGGAGAAAGAATATATTCATTTAGTTCTAGAATCAGTTAATGAGCTTATATAAAAAGATTTATGTAGAGATTCATTTACATTAATTGCAGTAGGGATTACCAAGGAGACATTCTTTTCCTTTAGCTTGTAGTTTGAAATGATTTCTGAAATTGTTATGGTGAATGCAGCAATATTGACTATGACCACCTCCTCCTCCTCCCTCTCCCTCATTTTTCTCACTACCATTATATATGTCTCTTATATCTGTATGTTTGCAGGTTTGTGGAAAGGGCCAGTCTTTATCACTTTGGAATCTTCCTGCCCGTGAATGCGTTTCAGTTGCTAGAACTCAGGCTTCTGTCCAAGATGTTACATTTGATGAAAATCAAGTGAGATCTTGCAAATCTTCGTACTACTTTACCCATTCTTTCTTGTCAATGAAAGCTCATAGTTCGTGATCCAGGGTTCAAAGTTTATATTTCAGCTATCTACTTCTAGTGTGATATTTATTGAAACACAGATCTTTTAATGATCATGCTATCTCTAGATACGTATATGATTGTTATTTGTGATTTTAGTTCATCTCCATAGAAACTTATAACCACCTGTTCTCAACTTTTCTGCGGGCAGAAATCAAATAAGTCTCTCAACTTATGACTTCTCAAACTCACAATCTTTGTGAATGCAATTAGGTGTCTATTTTCTTTGTTACCTTATACCCTGCTGGTATTGGTTGGACATTGCATGATCTGTAGAGGCTATATAATGTTTTGGCCTATTGTCTGTGCGTTCTAATGTCTTGTTTCTATGAAACTTTACTCCACTGAAAATGGTTATACTTTCTCTATTGCATCGCCAGTGTTGACTGTTGAATAGTCGTATTTCTAGGATGTTTATTTCAGTTCATCTTTAGCTTTCTGCTTTGGGTTCATCCGCCTTACGTTTGTCATTCCTCAGATTCTAGCTGTTGGAGCAGAACCATTACTCACACGATTAAACATGAATGGAGATATTATTTCACAGATCGAGTGTGCTCCAACATCTGCATTTTCCATTTCTTTGCACCCTTCAGGGGTAAGTTCTGTTTTGATAGATCCTCTGTAATTTCAGTTTTGGAGCTTGTGCTGCTACTATTTGGCAGATATGCGTGTGCAAAAAATATTCTGGATTAGAGCATCTGTGGCCTTTGGTGATGTTAAAGACTCGGATCGTACAATTATGTTAATAGTTCTAGCTTTTGCATTGATTTTATACCATCCCCAACCCCAACGCAAAGAAGGTTAACCGAACAACTTTCTATATTTACTCTAGTTGGTTGAATCGATGTATGAAGATAAACAGCATAATAATCTCCTGTTACTCAGGTTAAGCCTCTATCTACTCACGCTGTCCGTACATTTTTGTGCTTCTTTTCCAGGTAGCAGCAGTATCTGGTTATGGAGCGCTCGTAGACATGATCTCACAATTTGGGAGCCACTTGTGTACATTTCGCTGTAAGGGGCTGTAAGTTTAGTATCTGGCCTTGTTTGTCAACATGAACTTTAATTTGTGAGTGTCAACATCCACTCCTGTCCACTGCCCATCCCGCTTCATCGTCTTCCATGAAAATTAGCGTTAATGTTTTTGTGGTGCAGTAGAATGTGAAAGAACTAATTTTGTAATTCTGTAGCTCATATGAATTATGTCTACCAGCTGATATTTTGTGTCTTCTCCTATCCTCAGATTCTTACTGTCAATTGAAACTCACTTCTACAACTTTATTACATTTAAATTGGGCTTAGCTTGCGTTGCCTCATCTTTATGGTATGTGTTTACCAGCAGTGATAAAGAAAATCTAGAATGACTTACGTTTCTCTTTTTCATTTGATCAAATACTAGACGAGAAATCTGTCATAAAAATTTGAATTCTATTGGAGTTTCGCTTTGCCTTTTGTATTCCAAAACATTTTCTTTTTTGGCTTTGCCATTTTACAAACTACAAATTCGCTGACCATGTGAACACAAATAAATGTGTTTTTTTTAAGGAAACAATTTTTCCGTTTCTTTATTTGACTCTATTCTATTAATTTGTTGCCCAACTTATCTATATCTATATATAATATAAAACACCAATTAAGGATAAAAGTTTAGAAATTAAAAGAGAGTGGGGTGAGAGAAGAGAGAAGAGAGAAAAGTAGAAATGTGAGATAAGTTAGGCTTCATCTACTATCATTTTTTCCCACATTTTCTCTCTCCTCATTTTCTTAGACATTCACCCATTTTTTCTCAATTCCAAAATTTTCTCTCTTCTAACCTATTTTTCATATTTAGATGATTTTCTAAAAATCTTTAAATTTAATTTGTGAAAATATATTCGACATGTATCTTAAATTAAAGATCATGACAAGATTTTTAATTTGATATAAAAATAATTAAATGTGAATTTGAAATAAATAAGTTATTATAATTTAAAATTTTAAAGTGATTATATTTCTCTCTCCTCTTTCTTTTTCTATATTCTTTCATTTTTTCCCCCTCTCTCCTTATTCACTCCATATTATTATATTATCTATATATTAATCTCTCTCCACAAAATTTATCATGTTCTCTTCTCTTTTGATAAAAAGAACAAATAAAATATCAAATTTATTCGTTAGATTACTTTATCAAACATAACATAAAAATATGTAAATAAAAACTTATAATTAAAAAAATATGATGCAGTATTATCAACAAACGTTGAGACGATATTATAAAAATATTTATTAATTTTAATTTTATAGAAAATAATAATCAAATATCAAAGAACTATCTCAAATTTGAGATAGAGTAGATAATATTTTGAACTATATAAATTTTAAAGTTTTAAAAAAAAATACCAAAATTTGTTAAGTTTGTGTTAATTATAATCTTTAATATACAAGGTTTAGGTTCTATTTTATATTCTCCTTTCTTTGAACTTATTTGAACCGTTTTATTTTACTCTCTTTCTTTCTTCAGATATTTATAATATTAGAAAAATAGAAAAATAGAAAAATATCATTATAATATTTTTTTCTAAGATTTGACATAAAGTATATACATCTTTATATAATACTATAAAAGATGAGTTATTTTATTTTGTTTTTGTTTGTTGGTGAAAAAATAATTAAATGTCTTTTTTTTTCTTGCAACAAAACTTACATGATTGTTTGATTATAATTATTTTAATTTAATGCAATTAAGGAGAAGGAAATTTCAAAATGAATTTGTAAAAAAATATTTATTTATCTTAAAATTAGAATTTCAAATGTAATATAGATTTATTTAATAATATGTACAAATTATTTATTTGTTTGTATAAACATATTTGTTATTATATTTTGTTTTTATATTATTCGTATTTTTTCTATTTTTGGGCTATTTAAATATGAACTTTTAATAATAATGCAGTTCGTACTTTTAAGAGCCCAAAATTATTATATGACATCTATTAATATTGTTATTGATAGTTTTAGTGTTATTTGCTCAAAATGAGATTCACTTAAATTATATGCTTTATAATCAGTAAATTTAATTATTATACAATACTTATACTCCTACTCATTAAGTTGATAAATTATCAAATACTAATATTTAAATTAACAGAATTTTTTTGTTATTAATTAATTTAACTCATAAATAATACTTCTTTCGTCCCACTCCAATAGGCTCACTTCTTTTGGGCACGGAGATTAAGAAACTTATTTTTCAGGAGTAAGTGACGTGGTTACACTAATTAAGTACATTTTTTTTACTGAAAATGAAAAACGAGCCTATTGGAGTGAGACGTCTCAAAAAGGAAAACGAACCTATTAGAGTGGGACAGAGGGAGTAATATATTTATATAAATTAAAATTTTAAAAATAAATAAATATATCGTGGCCCGTGCATCGCACGGGAGGATGTACTAGTAATATATAAAAGAGGAGTTTTCTCCCTCTATTTTTTTCTACCATTTTCTCTCTCTCTTCTCCCATCAATTTTTTCATTATTTTTCATCTCTTTTTTCTTCTACAATTTTAATACTTTTTAAAATAATATCAAATTTAATTTATGAAGAAATATTTAATAAGCATCTTATGTTTAAGTTTGTAACAAATTATTTAATATGGTATAAAAATTAAAAATAAATTTAAAACAAATAAGTTCCTAAAATTTTAAAATATTCTATTTTCTTTCTCTTTGTTAAAATTTTACAATTCTTTTATTTTTGTCTGTGTATGAAAATATTTATTTATATGAAAAAAATTGATGGGAGAAGAAAGAGAAAAAATTGAGGGAAAAAACTCCCCTTTTATATATTATATAAATTTTTAAAAAATGAATTTCTTAATTTTGTGAAAGAAATTTTGTTTATGGGTTTAATTGTAGTACTTAATGAACTTTGGGGTGTTAGTTGCTATCAACGTTATGTAATTGGGGTGGTAACGTTAGGGGTGTTTTTGCATATTAACCCTTTAATATAATGTGTATATATTATATCATCTTAAATTTTTTCATGTATGTTTTGATTTGGACGAAATTAAAATTCAGGGCAAATTCTGAAATGAGCTAATGTTTATATATTTATACTACAACTTTATATAGCTAAAAAAATATATCAAAATTCACTAATAATTTTTGGATTTACAATCAATTAACGCCTCAAAAAAATATGTTGTAAAATGAAAATCAGTAAAAAGTAATTAAAAGTTCCAAAAACCCTTTCAAGACCAATAAAAAATTTGAAAGAAAAATATCTAGATATTTTGGTGGAAATTTTAAATAGATAATAATAATCATTAGATAAAAAGGTTTTGTCAAGTTCTTGGTCATTCATTTGATATGCCTCCAATTATAACATGATTTCATTTTTATTTTAAGACTACTATCTTCATTCTAAATATAATATTTTAAAATATATTTTTTTATTATCACCAACTATAAGATGGTTTCATCTTCATTTTCATGCTACTATATTCACATACTATAATATTCTAAAATATACTAATTTTGTTTTAATATTTTAATTAAATAAGTATCACTGTGCATCGCACGGGAGTAATACTAGTTTATGTAAAACACCATCTTTAAATTGAGATTTATATAACTAGAAAGGAAATTCTAAACTTTATTTTTAGTTGGGAAGTGGGGGATTGAGATTCATACCCTGCGTTTCTCATGCTTTGGGAAAGAATACCATTGAGGCATTAATGCTCATGGTGAAAAGTTCTAGTTTTTTTTTTTTTTTTTTTTTTTTTTTTTTTTTTTTTTGCGAAGGAAGAAATTGTATTAATCAATATCTGTTTGTCAATACAATCTTCCTAAGCCATGTAGGGAATATCAAGGGTTCCAATACATGGCCGCGAATAAGAAATGACAAACTTTGCAAGCGAACATGTAGCCATATATGTTGATCTATGCATCCTCAGCGGTCCAAGTACATGGCTGGAAATAAGAAATAACAAACTTTACAAGCAAATGTGTAGCCATATTTGTTGATCTATACATGTACAAAACCTTAACAAGCATATTCTCTCTTGTTATATCTATAATATATCATGCACATCTTGAGGAGAAGTTGCTCAGCATCGTTTAGGCAAGAAAGAGCGCGGGCTGCAAGGCATGAATCATGATTCCTTGGATAATAACTTTAATTTCTGCCATGAGAATGTTGAACGACATGACTATGCATTTGGAAAAAGCAACAATAATATGCCCCTCGTGATTGCACAAAAGAACACCCGCTCCAAATTTATGGCCTGCAGGGTTATAATGTGCATCGACATCCACATGAAATCGTCCTAGCTTGGGCCTAGACAACTTTGTTTAACTTAAAGACAAGTTGATTTTCTCACGAGAACGTCACTGTCGCAACTTGATAATTATCCCACGATGCGTAACAATTATGCTTTGAGGTATTTTTCACTTTATCCTTAGCATCATGTAGTAGTTTACACACCATCACCCGTATTTTCCGTAACATGACAACCCAAAGTTCATATTCCTCCTTAGTGTCTACTCCAAAGTTTTTGATTTTTTGTGCTTGTGTTGTGCTTAATGCTCATGTCATAGTATCCCAAATCAGCAAGGTAAGTCAAATTAACAATAAAGGTACCTTTTTGGTCGAAACACCATCGAAACTCGTCCTCGTGCCCATGCTCGCCAATTGGGGGTATAGAGAATTATGTGCCCATGCTCGTTCCATCCCAAAACCCGTCTCTACACCTTGTCTCTAATATATCCAAATTGCAATTTCTTTTGTCATAGAGTAAAAGACGACATGCCCAAGTACATTTGAAGCCCCGTCTTAGCATCAATTCTCAAAATTTATTTTACCTCTCAATAGCTTCTTACAAAGTGTTAGGTATATATGATTTTTTATATTAACGAGCTACCCAAATGCTCGATCATATTGCCCCAGAGTATCTTTGATTGTGTGTGCTCCCTCTCCAATGGCTCTAAAAATTAAAAGACTGTAATCGACAAAAAATATGCGAGTTATACTCAACTCATGTGAAATTATTAGAGCCCCAACTATTCGTTTCTCAACCTCGAACTTGTTGAATATAGATGAGAACCTTTGAGCACACAAGACAAATAAGAAGGGAGAGAGCGGATCTCTTGTCGAAGTCCACGAGTGGGTATGATACCACCTTAGACGATCACATTCAACTAAATGAGAATGAGACACAAGTAACACACCACATAATAAGATGATGCAATGTATGGAACTATCCATTTTCATATACTCCCTCCGTCCCAGCCCAATAGGCTCAATTGCTTTTGGCACGGAGATTAAGAAACTCACTTTATGATAGATAAATGGTGTGGTCCACAAAAAATTAACCTTTTAAGTATTCTCTTATTTTTTTTCTAAATCATATTTATTTCCTAATCTCATCTTAATCATGGAGTTGTCTGCAATTGGGGAAGAACGGCGGACGACCGCTGTTCTCTAGACCCCCAAATTTCCTAATCGTCCCTGTTCTTTAAACCCCCAAATTCTCTGTCAAAATCGAGCCCCCTTTTCTAGTCTGAAATTAAATCTGCCTCCGCCGCTGGCCCCTGGAAGAACGGCGGGCGGCCGCCGCCTTCACCAATCCTCGTCCCCCTCAGACAAGTTGCCCCAACTCTTCTCACTCTATTCGATTCCTCTGAATCAGAATACCAATCTCACCGTTCGAATCAGCTTCCACCAACGGTGGACCGCTCCGATCCGGCTTCTGCAGAGGTAGAAGAAAAGGGTGAAGAGGAGGCGGCTAGGGTTTGCGCCGGCTAGGGAGGTGGCTGTTGTCGTCGGAAATTGAGGAGAGAAGGGGGGGAGGTGGTTGTTGTCGTTGGAAATTGAGGAGAGAAGGGAGAGAGGTGGCTGTTGTTGCCGGAAATTGAGGAGAGAATGGAGGGAGGTGACTGTTGTCGATGAAAATTTAGAGATCTCTGAATTTGGGTACCTAGGGGCTAGGGCTCGGCGGCGGCCTTCCGGTTGTGCGGTCGCTCGAGATATGGACGGCACCGGCGCCGGCGACTGACAAAGAACGACGGATGTCGCCGGAGTTCTGGGCTTGTGAGTCTTGTTACTGTTGAAGAGGGGAGGGAGAACTAGAGAGAGAGAGAATGGTGAGAAATAAAGAGAAATGAAAATTAGGGTTTAGTGTATATCTTTTTTAATTAAGAATTAAGAAGTCCCTAATTATTTCTACTTTTAGACTGGGCCTATTGGAGTGGGACGTCCCAAAAAGGAAAACGAGCCTATTGGAGTGGGACGGAGGGAGTAATAAATATAAAAAGTATTCACAAAATAAAAAACATAAAACTTTTATGAAAGACTGCATAATTGCCCTTAGATCTATTTTATGGAGGATAATAATAAGGACTCTATGGCGTTTGATTTTTTGTCAAGTAACATTTCATCGATCAGACAATTAGATGAAGAGCATATGTGTATTGAGATGGAGGACTAGTTGTATATAGATGGTTTGTGATGAATTGAACCTCAACCAAAAAATTTATTTTTTCTTATCATCATTATCATTATCATTATGTTGTCCATTAATATTTTTGCTTTACTTACAAAAGTAAAGGGTAAGGTATTTCACCATGATATGGCTTCAATCTAAAGTCAGGCAGGTTTGTTTGAAAACCTTAAGAGGACGTTTGGTTTGAATATGATAGAGAAGATTGATATGATTTTAGGATAATTAAATAATCAATCAAACTTTAGAGTAATTAATCATCATCAAATTATAGCAAAAAATCACTATTTCACAATTGAGAGTATTCAGAGTTGTGAATTTAATCAAAAAATCACTAATTTAAAACCAAGAGTATTTAGAGTTGTGAATTAAAACATACAAACTCGAATTCACAACTAAGAGTATACTGAGTTGTGGATTATAACAAAAAAATTGAATTCACAACCAAGAGTATCTCGAGTTATGAATTATAGCATAAACACTCAATTCACAACCCATAGTATTCCAAATTGTGAATTACGGTATAAAAACTCGAATTTACAACCAATAGTATTTCGAGATGAGTATATCATAAAATCTCGAATTCACAACTAAGAGTAATCAGGATTGTGAATTAAAACATAAAAATTCGAATTCACAACCAATAGTATAAAGAGTATTGTGGGTTGTGAATTATAGCAAAAAAAACTCGAATTCACAACCAAGAGTATTAAGAGTTGTGAGTTAAAGCATAAAAACCTGAATTCACAACTAACAAGTTGTGAATTATAGCATAAAACTTGAATCCATGACCAAGAGTATTTCGAGTTGTGAAAGTATAAAAAGTCGAATTCACAATCAAGAGTATTTTTTAGTTGTAAATTATATTATAAAAACTCAAATTCACAACTAAGAGTATTTCGAATTGTGGATTATAACATAAAAACACAAATTCACAACCTAGAACATTTCATGTTGTGAATTACAACATAAAAACTCGAGTTTACAACCAAAAGTATCATGAGTTGTCAATTACGGGGTTAAATAGTAAGTATGATTATATTTTACTCCCTCCGTCCCCCAAACAACTTCCAAACTTTCATTTTTGAGTCGTCCCCCAAAATAAATTCATTTCTATTTTTGGACTATACCACACCACTAATAATACCTCATTTATCATTACTTATCACATTTTCACCATTCTCAATACCCCATTTACCTTTACTTTTCACTTTTTCACATTTTTGTTTTAAAACCTATGCCCCTCCCTCCTAGGAAGTTATTTGGGGGACGGATGGAGTACGTTTTTATATAAGTGCATACTTCTTTATTTTGTACTCACTCGGCTTGGATATTTTAAAAGTCCACTCTAATAAGATTATAAATCTCTCTCGAAAACTCATTCGACAGAGCACCGCCATAAGATATTTCCATTTCACTATATCATACTCCTCCCGTCCATGGAAAAACTCCATACTTTTTCATTTTTGGGACATCAACTGAAAAACTTCCCACCTTTTTTGGACTATGCATCACTACTTTTAATACTCCATTTAGACCCGTACTTTTTACTTTTTCACAACTCTCAATACTAATTACAACAACTTTTCACCAATCTCAATACACTCAACAACATTTTCTTAAAACTCGTATCACTTTCTTCTAAGAAGTTCTTTCATGGACATAGAGAGTATGTTTTACTCATGTCAATCTCCATTGCAATATACTCAACCTTTCATTTCTTCCTATGTCATAGCTAGTGCTGCCATTC
Organism: Salvia miltiorrhiza; assembly: GCF_028751815.1. Taxonomy (NCBI): domain Eukaryota; kingdom Viridiplantae; phylum Streptophyta; class Magnoliopsida; order Lamiales; family Lamiaceae; genus Salvia; species Salvia miltiorrhiza. The sequence continues at coordinate 8,458,894 of NC_080392.1, read as the reverse complement.
AAAGCTAATAAGGATGTTATCTATGATAAGCCTACCATTTTATTTAGCTATAGACCTACTCTGTATATCCCTCAACTAAGCAAAACATGGGTCTATGATCCCAATTGAGGAAACCAAGTTTTTTGTTTTTGTACCTGGGAATCGGTTAAGCCACACATCATTCCTGAAGATTCGATACAAATATTTGAATGTTGCCTCTCTCTCTCCCCTTCCACCCCCTCCCATTTTATTGAACTATGTAGGAGTCTTTTTCATGTTCTGCATCTTGTGAAGATGATTATATAAAAGAGCTTATTTGAATAACTTCATTTGGTTGAAGGGTTTCGGTCGACTTCTATGTTTCCCATCATCTACAAGGAGCTCATTAAATCCCCGCCAATCAGCCATGGCCTATCATTCCTGCCTTCTTGATCACTTATCCATTTGAGTAGATCCTAACATAATCTATTTTCCTCAATTAACAGATTCATATAGAACCTCGTGAACCACCATGTGAGATTGCCCTATCACAATCGTGCAGTCCACATATAGAACCTCGTGAACCACCAAGTAAGAAAGCATTTGATCCCCAGAAATTCTGAATAATGATGAGATCTCATTCTATTATATAATACATCCACGACAAAATACCCGAATATCCCAACATTGTCCTCCAAAAAATTACATATACGAGCAACTAGTTTAGTTTCATAGAGAACAACTAGAATTAGGAAAGTATCTGCGATGAGACGTCAGAGTTCCTGGAATACGTGGAAACTTCCCAACCCCTGCGAATTGCATACTATAACACTCACAATTCTCGTCAGCACTGCTCTGCAGCAGCCACCATTGTGTACTTGGTTTACTCATCACTGCCATGAAGTTTAGCCATTTTGTGCTTGGGGCCTCGAGGTTGTCATCCAAGAATGACTTTTCTACACTGATGCAGTCATCCATTTTTATAGCAAATGAGTTCGTGGTTGTAGTCCCGTTCTCCATCGCCTTTCTTTTACATCATTTGTGTCTCCTTTTACTTTTTGTGGGGATACAATATCAGTCATTATTGTATTAATGTTACTCTCATGGCGCAGTTCTATCCTCATTCTTTCTCCCGAAGCACTATTATCACCTTCATTGCTATTCCCCACCAATAGTCAGCATGTTCCCCTCCAACTCCACATCTTGACGATCCTCATGTCTTGTGTAAACTCAATAATATTATAATAAGCTTATTCCCAACATGTTCAGCCTCATTTTCCACACATCCATCAATGTTTGCCTTTTCACCTTGCTGTTATATCTCACTTTCACGACCAACTTCTGGTCTCGGGAGAAGACGAGACCCCTATGATTAGCTTTGGATAGGGGCCTACATCCGTATGAGTTAGTATTCGGCCGTGGATAGTGACTTGTTCGCCGATAATCAATGCCCCTATTTGTACGAAGCCACACCCTGAATTGTAGGTTTGTCTTTGCTTCTACATCAACATCAAAAATTTTCATGTGGTGTTCAGGCAAAAACAAATCTGATAAATTCTTGTAGAGCACCAAAAAACAACACCTTTCTCATCTCTCATAGAACTATAACTGGAACACATTGAATGGGCAGTTCACCAATATATCTAATAGCCCATACCCGTTCATATCCTCCAAGACACATACCGTTCGCTCCATTATCCACCTCTAACACCTCTTGATGCAGCCCGAACAGAGCCAAGCTCGCGCCAAAACAGAGTTGAATCCCGCGCCAGACCAGAGCCAAGGACGCTAGAGGAATCGAGCTCGCCAGCGGAATCGAGCTCGCCAAGGACGCCAGAGGAATCGAGCTCGCCAGCGGAATCGAGCTCGCCAGTGGAATCGAGCTCGCCAGCGGAATCAAGCTTGCCAGCGGAATCGATATCGCCAGCGGAATCGATATTGACAGAGAAATCATTCCGCCAGAGGAATCCTCCCGCCAGAGAAATCGTCCCGCCAGAGAAATCCTCCCGCCAGAGGAATCCTCCCGCCAGAGGAATCCTTCCACTAGAGGAATCCTCCCGCCAGGGGAATCCTTCCACCAGAGGAATCCTCCCGCCAGAGGAATCCCGGCTTTCCAGAGCAGAGGAGCGGACGTGCAGAGCAGAGCGTACGGAGCTGGTTTTCTCTATAGGGTTATTTTAGCTTGTTGATCAAGTTTCTTTAGTTTCCTTGTTTTTACGATTATGTCCTTCTTTAAATTAGGGTTTTATTTTGCCTATATATATGGCGGCTGTATGGAACGAAAGAACAACTTTGATGATATATGAAATTTGTGAGATTATTCTCTCGTGAGAACTTCGAGTTCTTCCTGGATTTTGCCCAAGCAAATCCAACCTATCGGCGTATCGGCGGGTTCATCATCCTTCGTCGTGTGTCATTCAGCGTCCCCGAGTTGCTGCGTCAACGTTGGGGTTTAGGGATTCGTTCGCCTAAATCATTTCGTAGGTTAGATTCAGAGGTTTTGGGATTTCCATCTTTTATCTGTCTTTAATTCTAACATATCATTCATCGTCTCCGAGTTACTGTATCAATCGTGCGTTGGGGTTTAGGGATACGTTCTCTAGATCATTTCGTAGATTAGATTCAGGGTTTTGGGACAATATTCCACAATTTATCTTTATTTCAGTTCTCGTTTCAAGGTCTAGAGATCTACAGATCTTTTGTTCACATCAGTTGGTATCAGTTTTCCAGGTTGCGTAAGGGTTACGCTATATATATAAAAAAAAAAAACAGAGCAATTGACTGTGCAATTGAGGGTTTCGTAAGGGCGAAATTTTCTTGGGTTTTATCTTTTGGTTCTGTTGGGTTCTGTTCATAATTTCAGGGTGTTCTGTTGGGTTTTGTTGGCCGCGTTTCCAGATTTCGTACGGGTCGAAATTATCCAGGGTTTGGTCTTTTCTGTTTGGGTCTTTATGTTCTTAACAGAGTATGAGTGTGAGTTCAGCAAATCACGGCCATCCGGTAATTTTTTATGGTTGCAATCGAGATAAGACGTGTCGTTCGTGTCAAGGATTCCGATCCCATGAGAGTGAGCAGTGGACAAATTTCTTTCACACGAGAGTTCTTGTCCAAGACAAGTTCTGCAGTGTGATCATTGATGGAGAAAGTTGCACGAATGTGGCGAGTATGTACATGGTGGAGAAATCGGGGCTGACCGAGATGCAACACCCCAAGCCGTATCGTGTGCAATGGCCGAATGAGCCCGGCGTCGTCGAGGTTACCACGCAAGTGAAAGTGCCTTTTCGCCTTGGCAGGTATGAAGATGAGGTGTTGTGCGATGTTATTCCCATGCAGGCGACACACCTTTTGTTGGGTAGACCGTGGCAGGATGATAGACGAGCTACTCATGATGCAGTCACCAACAAGTACTCCTTCGCGTATAAGCACAGGAAGGTGGCACTTGTTTCCCTTCGCCCTCAACAAATTTATGAGGATCACTTGCAACTGCAGCAACGACACAAGGAGGTGGATAAGGTGAAGTCTACGGAGCAGTCGGTCGAGCAACAAGAGATGAAGGTTGCAGTGGAAATCAATAGAGAGGTAGTTGCTGTCCAAGCTGAGGAGTCTCATCTTACGTTGCTAGAATTGAAGGATTCTTGTGCGGAAGTGCGTGTGAAGTCTACCTTGGCAGCACAGGCTTTGCCACTTGTTCAGGGCGTTGAAACGGAGCAGCGATGCGATGTCGACGAACAGGCCGCGGAGCAGGTGAACATTAAGGAGCAGCGCTGTAATGGTGCCACTAAGTTCGAACTGATCTTGTTCACGCAACCTCAGATGCCATGGAAGATTGTTATTGGAGATACCACGCTGCGGCAGTTGCTGACGGGTCTGTTTCAATTAGCCAAGTATAGCAGTGTGGTATTTTGTGATGCAGCGCTGAGGTTTGAAGCACCCATACCTGACGCAATCATGGCTGTTCGGAAGCTCCCACGCTACATATAAAAGGTTGAAGCAACCATGGCTGTTTGAACAAGAAGTGAAGCATGGCGGCCTTTACAACAACAACTTCGTCATGGTCAAGGTCCAAGAACAATCAATGTTTGCGCCGAAGCATTTGGTTTTTGATCCCGGCAAGATGAATGATGGACAAGAGAGAAAAGCTAGGGTCCATCAATTGTTTCTAGCAGCCAATGAAGATTTTGTTTTTGATCCAGGTATTGGCATTCACGAATTGGATTTGAGGACAAATCCTCTTCAAGAAGAGGGGAATGATGCAGCCCGAACAGAGCCAAGCTCGCGCCAAAACAGAGTTGAATCCCGCGCCAGACCAGAGCCAAGGACGTCAGAGGAATCGAGCTCGCCAGCGGAATCGATATCGCCAGCGGAATCGATATTGACAGAGGAATCATTCCGCCAGAGGAATCCTCCCGCCAGAGGAATCCTTCCGCCAGAGGAATTCTCCCGCCAGAGGAATCCTCCCGCCAGAGGAATCCTTCCACCAGAGGAATCCTCCCGCCAGGGGATTCCTTCCACCAGAGGAATCCTCCCGCCAGAGGAATCCCGGCTTTCCAGAGCAGAGGAGCGGACGTGCAGAGCAGAGCGTACGGAGCTGGTTTTCTCTATAAGGTTATTTTAGCTTGTTGATCAAGTTTATTTAGTTTCCTTGTTTTTACGATTATGTCCTTCTTTAAATTAGGGTTTTATTTTGCCTATATATATGGCGGCTGTATGGAACGAAAGAACAACTTTGATGATATATGAAATTTGTGAGATTATTCTCTTGTGAGAACTTCGAGTTCTTCCTGGATTTTGCCCAAGCAAATCCAACCTATCGGCGTATCGGCGGGTTCATCATCCCTCGTCGTGTGTCATTCAGCGTCCCCGAGTTGCTGCGTCAACTGCACGTTGGGGTTTAGGGATTCGTTCGCCTAAATCATTTCGTGGGTTAGATTCAGAGGTTTTGGGATTTCCATCTTTTATCTGTCTTTAATTCTAACATATCATTCATCGTCTCCGAGTTACTGTATCAATCGTGCGTTGGGGTTTAGGGATCCGTTCTCTAGATCATTTCGTAGATTAGATTCAGGGGTTTTGGGACAATATTCCACAATTTATCTTTATTTCAGTTCTTGTTTCAAGGTCTAGAGATTTACAGATCTTTTGTTCACATCACCTCTCTAATTCGCTCTCCAATACATCTGATAATTTGGGATTCCATGCACGCAATTGATATATTGTGAAGTTGAACTCATATAGAATTTTGTTGAAAGCAATCAACATCATCATTTGCATGGATCCTGTCTTTCGAAGAAGCATCAAATCATGAAAAAAAAGACACGGCCCTTACAAAATGATTGGTGGACGTCGTATACCACCAAATAATTCCTGCAATTCTACCAAGAATTAAATGAGTATAGTAATAAGCAGGGTCGAACCGAAGAAAACGGAGTAATAACTTCAAATTCCTAAAGATCTAAATCGGTGTAGCCACCACGCCTTAAATTGAGCGATGATACTAGTCAACTACGAAAGCAAATAAATTAACAAAAATAGCAAATAGAATTTAATCAAAGAAATGTAACTCGGCTCGAATAAATCCATACTAATTTAATAACTCTGATCATCGACGCAAATATAAATTAATCTCTATCAACCAACCAGTTATAGGATACCGTGAACGCAACGGACGTACCCCAATTCCTACTTACTTTGTCGATAGACAGCTGTAGACGCCAGACCTGCCTATTTCCCTTATTAAAACATAACCTAGCTGTAGACGCCAGACCTAGATTTAATGTTTCAATAGCATTAAGATGAAGGAATCCAATTTAGACAAATTACCCAAGAACGCAAGTAATAATTCGTCTACCCATTTATTCCTACTACGAATATTGTAGCTTTATTACTAATTAGCCTTATTCCAACAATTATGGATTTGAGGAATCAATTGACTTTAATCCAATTAAATCTAAGTTGATCAGACTTAAATTAAATCAGAATTGACCTTAAACACAAGGAATAATTAAATTGAAATCAATATGACTCAATTATATGAACAACTAGCATGTCCATCCGTGCGATACATGATAAAATTGAAATTAAATGACATTTTAAATAAATAAATAAAAATATTAAACATAATCAAAATATAAATAAATGCAAAATATGATTTAAAAATAAAATATCAATAACTCAATAAAATCCCGAATTTAAAAACGTAATTTTCAACTATGTATAAAGTGTAATGATAATTATAGTCACTAAATAATTTAAAATTATTTGATAACAAAATTAATATACACATTATTATTATATAGTATTCCACATAATAATAAATAAATAAAATAAATAAAAAAATTGTAAAATTTTAACAAAGAGAAAGAATATAACATATTTTAAAATTTTAATAACATATTCGTTTTGAATTCATTTTTGATGATTTTTATACCATATTAAAGATCTTGTTACGAACTTAAACTTAAAATGCATATTGAATATTTATTCATAAATTAAATTTGATGATATTTAGAAAATAATTAAAATTATATAAAAAAGAGAAATCAAATAGTGAAAAAATTGATGAGAGAAGAGAGAAAAAAATGGAGGGAGAAAACTCCTCTTTTATATATTACTAGAACGATCTCCCGTGCGATGCACGGCGAGTATATAAATTAAACGACATCAATTACTCAATAAAATTTTGGATTTGAAAACGTAAATTTTCAACTTTGTGTAAAGTGTAACGACAATTATAGTTATTAAATAATTAATAATCATTTGATAATGAAAATTAGCATTATATTTTATTATAATTATAAAGTATGATGCATCATAATAAATAAATAATTCACAAATACATAAAAAAAAATTGAAATTATATTTTTTTAATATATATACTAATTTCATCTACAAAGTTAAATTAACATTAATACAAAAAAATTATTTTAAAAAAAGAGTTATAAAATGAACCAATATATATTCCTTCACCTCTATTACATTTAAACTATTATAATTAAAAAAACATATGTAAACACAAACACATGATATTCACTTATTTTTATCTAAAAATACAAAAAAAAAATTAATTAATATAATAGAAAAAAAGTAAACATGTCATTAAAGAGAAAATTAACACTCATTAAAGTAGAGAGGAAAGAACAAAATACTAATATTTTAAAACTTTAAATTATCATAACTTATTCATTCTAAATTATAATTTTTTTTTATCAAAAGATGAAAGATAAGAGATAAATTTTGTAGTAAAGAGAGAGAGAGAGAGAGAAAATATATAATAACAACAATTATTAAATTACAATAAAATAATTTCCATATAATATTAATAACAACAATAATAATAGTGCAAAAAAAGGAAGAGATAAAAATATAAAAGAATAGAGAAAAAGAAATAGGAGATAGAAAAATAATTACCATAATTTTTTTAATTACAATAACTTATTTGTTTCAAATTCATATTTTATGATTTTTATATCAAATTAAAGATCTTGTCATTATCTTTAATTTAAGATACATATAGAATATCTTTCCATATATCAATTTTATTTTTTTTTTAAGAAAATCACTAAAGTATGAAAGAGAGAGTAGAAGAGAGAGAAATTGTATGAAAAAAAGAGTGAAAAAACGTGTGATAGAGAGAGGAGAGAGAAAATATGAAAAAATGCATAGGGGAAGGAAAGAGAAAAATTGGCGGGAATAAAAATTGGTGTTTCATATATATATAGATTAGGTCTCACAGATATTAAATCAATATTTCATTATTCATAATTAAACTAAAAATAATCAAATTAAATAAATAAAATATAATAAAGAAAAATCTACTGAATTGAAATAAATAAAATTCTATCACCAGAATTCCAAAACGTTAATTGTGGCTCGATGCAAAACTCTAAGTACGTACGCTTCCAATTGCTAAATAAGAAAATTTGTAAAAGCTATCAACTAAATTCCTACGCCGCGAATCCCCCTTGCTCTAATGCCAAAAGATGGCTCAGCCGCCAAAGTCCTATTACACCATCCAAACCCCCCTTTTCTCCAATGTCAAATTGCTTTTATAAATCCCAACTTCCGCCACATTAATTAATGGGCCGAAACTAATTAACTAAAGCCCATTTTCTAAAGTTAAAATTATGGCAGATCCTTATGAGGATTAGTAATTACGTGCGTCTTTTGGATCTTCACAAATTGATATTAAAATCCCATATTTTTCATCCTTCTTTCATTCGACCTCATCGCCATCAAATTCTTCAATTCCTGCACAAAAATTCATTTAATTTTGTATATTAAATTCGTACAAAATAATTCAAGAATATGAACAACTAAAATACACACATCAATGATCCTTTCTCTATCTAATTCAAGATATAGGGATCTAAAAAATATTCTCTCCGTCCCGTAAAAGAGTATCACTTGTGGTTGTGAGATAACACGAGTTTTAAGAAATGTTTGGTTAGTAATATGTTGAGTGGAGAAAATGGATCCACTACTTTTTTAAGAAAATGATGATGTGTGTGGTAGATAATGTGTGGATTCATGTCCCAAAGGGAAAACGATAATTTCTTATGGGATGGATAAAAATGGAAAAGTTGATATTTTTTTATCGGACAGAGGGAGTATATTACATCCCATAGTCTCCACATCTGTTGAACCGCAAATCTGGAGAATTTGTGGTAGTTGTTCTCGTAGCATTTCGCGGTTGTTATTTTTCCAGTAATGAATTTGTTTGCCCTTAATTTGCCAGATGCCGCCTCCATGAATGATAAAGTAATCATTTTTTATTGTGCTTTCGTTGAAAGTTTCAAATCTGCCGCCTATTTTACAAAGCTTGTGGCTACTTTGCAATTAATGAATGATTATGATTTTTTCTCTATAAAAATGAACAAATATTCCCTATGTGAAAGTTAAGATCTAGATTCAAACTCAACAATTGTCTTCTCCTCTAAATAAAAAATAAAATAAAACAAATTCCAAATTAACAACTCAAAGACTATTGGGCCTTGATCCAATTAAAGTTGGCCCAAGCCCAACCCATTGGTCCCTCATTTAGGCATTTTAAAAAAAATGTAACTTCTTTGTGGCTCTTTCTCTTCCAAATGAAATACATGAAATTTTGGGACAAATGAAATTTGAGAAGAATTCAGGGTCCCTTCACTCTCTTCTCTCTCTTTTGTGCTTTCCCCAAATTTTCACTCTTCAATTTCCCTCCACTTTTTTCCCTCCGTTTTGCTCCCGATCTTTACAAAAATCTTTTAAACCTCTCTCTACCTGTCCATCCCTTTCTCCCTCCATCTTCAAACTGCTTTTTCTTTCAATTCGCGGAACAGACTAAGGTGAGTGTGTGTGTGTGGGTATATGATTATCTGCATGTATATATTTAGTTGGGTTGCTTCGCAAATCATCCCGGTATGAAGTCTTGCGGCTGTCGGTTTTATCTGATATTGTATGGAGTTGTATGAGTATGTGAATTCATAGTCTTCTCCGTTTCTAGGGTTTTGTTTGATTTTGCAATTCGTCTTTGAAATGTTACCTCGTTGTTTGACTTCGCATGCCAGTTTTCTGACAAGGAAGTCTTATCTCTTTCCATGGAGCATGAATTGAACATTTTTACTATAATATCGATGTGATGCTAGTTTTGCAGTTAGTTGACCTCCTGTATTGAATGACCCAATATTAGCAAACTAACTGTTTAGATAGAGACAGCCTTAAAGTGTAAGATGGGAAGACTTAAATCTTTGCTACAACTTAACTGTATGGTTTTTTATAGATGGCTAGGAGTTTGGATTTGAATTGAACGCTATTGTTTAGTATACGTATCTGTGCTTGAAGTTATAAGTCTCTCTCTGCATGATAATAAGTTACAAGCAGGAAATTGAGTTCAATGCTACCTCTGAAGAATATTTGAACTCCAATTTTGTTTTTTTCCACTAAATGTGCCCTGTTGTGCAACTGCTAGAGTAACATACATGATTGTACTTTCTAATTTTCCTTTGGATTTATTTGCTTGTTTTGCCAGGTTCAGGTACAGATCTTTGATACTGATGGTTCCATGAATGCTATCAAGCTGCCCTATATCGAGACAATGTACCGTGGCTGTTTCATCAATCATATTATGAAATCAGCTTAAACCTCAAGGTTATACAAGCAGACTTCCATTTTTTGTATTTTATTTTGGTTGTTGCTTTTGTCTTAGACTATTAGGTAGTGGAATTCCACTTGTATAACTCCTCGGTACCGAGCTTTTCCCATAACTATTACATATGTTTGTGTGTGTAAAGCATTTGAATTATAAAAAAATGTCAATATGGTTGCAGGTTCAAGCACTCAAGTTATATTGTATGAACAAGAGGAGCACTTTCCGTTTTTGCCTTTTAAGATAATTTGGGGAATATCACTGCTAGATAATCTTGCATCTCTATATCATTAATGGAGTGCAACAAAGATGAGGCTGTCCGGGTCAGGGAACTGGCGGAGATGAAAATGAAAAACAATGACTTTGAAGGGGCTCGAAAGAATGTACTGAAGGCACAGAATCTTTATCCAGAACTTGAGAATATTTCCCAGCTGCTTAGCATCTGTGATGTTCATTGTTCAGCTAAAAGATTGGTGCCTGGATCTGAAAAGGACTGGTATGGAGTCCTTCAAGTTGCAAAGTTTGCTGATGAGATGGCAATCAAGAAACAATACCGGCGGCTTGCTCTTTTTCTCCATCCGGATAAGAATCGATTCCCTGGTGCAGAGTCTGCTTTTAAGTTGATTTGTGAAGCAAATGCTGTGCTTTCAGACCCCCAAAAGAAGTATTTATATGACCAGAAGATCAGAGTAATGGTTAGATCTACTCCAGTAGTCCCTCCACATCACCACTTGAATAAAACTTCTCAATTTAACAAGCAATATGGACCTGAGATCAAAGTTGCCAATGGTTTTCGCAGTATGAATCAACATCAAACCACGCAGTCGAGCTTTTCTGTCAGGCAGGAAGTGTTCTGCACAAGTTGCCCGTTCTGTAGTTTAAAGTACCAGTTGGATAGAAAATTTGTGAACAAAAATTTGCGCTGTCAGAAATGCACAAAAACTTTTACAGGTTATGAAACGGGTGCTCAAGGTATTCCTGAAGGTGTTCCGCTGGCATCCAAATACGCTCCGGGAAGTTCTCAGAATGGGATACCGAATCACGGCGGAAGTAAACATGGTGTTCAAAATGGCAAGGGATCTTCGGCATCACATATGGCATCTCAGTGGTGTGCCAACAAGCAAACCCAACCAAGTGTTCAGACGGAAAGTATTTTCAAAGATAAGGGGGTAGGAAGGCCTGCAAAGGTCAGCAGGAAGGCCAAACGAAAGGGGAGAAGAAGGGGTTCGGAATCTAGTGAGAGTTATGACACCTCCAGTGAATCTGACCTAGAAGATGTCTATGGTGTTGCAACCAATCCGAGTTCTGGACCTTCTAATGCCCATTTTCCACGTAGATCATCTCGGAAAAGGCAAAACATATCCTACAATGAAGGTGTTGGTGATGATGATGATGATGATGATGATCTTCCTCTTCCTAGTCCTCGCAAGAGATCTCAAGGAAACAAGTTACCAGAAGATAATGGAATCAGGCAAAACAATGCTTTGGATGGAGAATCTGCAAAACATGAGAATCAAAATGGTTTACATGCTGATGCAGATTTTTCCAAGACTGAGAGTAAAGAAACAGGATCTGTTTACCCTGAAGAAAGACCGCAAAACAAGTCTTACAGTGACACAGGAGTCAAGACAAAGGGAGAAGGTGGTCGTATGCCAAACATTGGTGCTGATGCAATTGAAACTGAAATTGACTCTGACAGGGATGCACACTCTGGTGACGATTCAATTAAGGACCACTGTGAGTGTGATGATCCAGAATTTAATGATTTTGATAAGGACCGTGATGAAAATTGTTTTGCTGTTAGCCAGTACTGGGCTTGTTATGATTCAGCTGATTCCATGCCAAGATTTTATGCAAAGGTGAAGAAGGTACAATTCTCTCCATTTGAGTTGTGGATCACATGGTTAGAAGCTGATCCTGCAGATGACGCTCAAAAGAAATGGATAGATGCGGATTTACCTGTTGGTTGTGGGAATTTTAAGGTTGGCGCAACTCAAAAAATGTCAAATCGTTTCACATTCGCTCAGCAAGTGCACTGTGAGAAGGGTAAGAGAGGTTCTTTAATCATATATCCTAGACGAGGGGAAGTTTGGGCTCTTTTTAAGGACTGGGATTTGAGCTGGAGCTCCCAGCCTGATAGTCGCAGAAAGTACAAATATGAAGTTGTGGAGGTGTTATCGGATTTTGATGCAGTGGCTGGTGTCAGAGTTTGTTACTTAGATAAAGTTGGAGGATTCGTGAGCCTGTTCCAAAGAAGTAGCCAGAGCGCGACCGAGTCATTTATGATAAGGCCCAATGAAGTATACAGATTCTCACACTGTATTTGTTCTTTCAAAATGACAGGCTCTGAAAGAGAAGGAGTGCCAGTTGGCTCTTTTGAACTCGATCCTGCAGCCCTACCTCTGAATCCCGATCACTTGTACTACCCCGGAAAATCAAAGATGGGAACTGATAACACGGAGCCTGGAGTTAATTGTGCTCCACCAGAGTCGGGTACAGGAAAAGATAACTTTGTGGATCTGGAGTGCTCTGATGGGTAGCTTTATGAAGTTCATTGATCCCTCAGAGAGATGAACTCTGTCAGGAAATATAGATATTAGAAAAGAAACGATCAGGCGGCAGTCACCTGTCGATGTCATGCAGAGCAAGTTGTCTTGAATGATGGACTGTTGTGAGTTAGAAGATGAAGCATGATGTTGTTATGACAGCCTCAAGAAGGTGCTTTCTTTTGTTAACTTATTGATTGGGAGCTTTAACAAGCATCAGTTGCAACTTTGCAGGTGACATGTATCATTTTGAATTAGAATGTTGATAGTGTAGTGGAAATGATATATCTTTCACCTAGTTTTAGTTGGTGCAACTCTTTTGTGATTTTTGTAGTTGCTGCTCTTCTGTGCTAATGCAGAGTGCTTTATTATGTCTTCGTTTGAGATCTCTTTAGTTAACTTTGTTTCAACTATCATTTTCATTTGATCTGAAAGTATTCAACCCTTTTCTGTTTTTTGGATTGTCTTGAGAAACACCATGTCCCAGACTCCCAAATCATTCAGTGTTTGGTTGCATTACTAAACTGGTGACAAGTTCGGGCCTCATAAATGTCTTAGAGCATCTCCAGCGGGCGTTTGGCGCCCCGGATCGATCCGGGGCGAGGAGAAGACAGCCGCGCTGGAGATCTCGGCTGGGTTGAGGCGGCGTCTTAGCGGCGACACGGGGCGAAGACTTTGGTTGAGAGATCCGTGCACTACACGCGCACGGTTTAAATTAAAAAAAAAAATGAAACAAACTTTTTTTATTTATGAAATCAGTTCCAGAGAAACGAAATTTGGGGAAGAATAGAAACTTGAGAGAGAGGAAAAATTTGGGGAAGAAATCAATTGGAGAGAGAGGGAAAAATTTGGGGAAGACGATGGGGGAAGAAGAGGGTAGGTGGGGGTAGGTATTTGACTTTTTTTTTAAATATATTTTTAATATGTTTTGTTTTATTTATTGTTTTTGATTTTTTTGAATTTTAAAATTTATCATTTTTTAATTCTTTTTCGTAATTTTTAGGATTTTTAAATTTTAGTAATTTTTTTAGTTATTTAAATTATGTAATTTTTTTAATTATTTAAATTATATAATTTTTATTTTTAATGTAATGTTTAATTTTATTTTTAATGAAAATTTTAAATTTTAAAAAAGAAGGTAGAATTGGAGATTCTAAGAGCTTATAAAATGTTTCTTGGAGCTTTTAATTTTTTTTCCTTGGCTATTTTTAATGAAAATTTTAAATTTTAAAATTTTTGGAGCTTATAAAATGTTTCAAGAGCTTATAAGATGCAATTTTTAAAAAAGATTAAGTTTTCAAAGTGTTTGGGTGATTGAGTTTATAAGCTAGAGTGAGAATTTTTAATTAGTGAGAGAAAATTTTTGTTAGAGAGAAAATCGAAGAAAAATGAAATTTTTGTTAGAGAGAAAATCGAAGAAAAATGAAATTAGAATGATATATGATGAAAATAAAAAATCATAGTTGAATTATTTTTGTAAAATGAGTGTTGTTTATAAGATAATGAGAAAATAAGTTGGGGTAGATGAACTTAATTTTACATCTTATAAGCTCTTTAGGAGCTTATTTTGCCAAACACTTTGAAGGAGTTTATAAGCTCAGCCAAACAACCTCTAGATGACTTGTCTTGACATAGCCAAGGAAAAAAAATTACTATTGTGTGCGTGTGTTGGCTTAGTGGTAAGTGGTGAATGCCCAAAGTCTGAGGTTCTGGATTCGAGTTTATCGTCGTACGGTCTTTAAATTTTTATTTATTTGTGTAATTTATCAAAAAAAAAATACTAATAAATAGAAATATTTTAAAACTTAAAAATTCATGTTCCAAACTTGAAATTGAAACTTCAGCCAAAAATCATGATTCGGGAAATTTTCTATGGGATGTTTTTCTATATAATCAAAATTTACCCCATTTCAATATTATGTCGTTTGAAATATACAAAATAGGTTTGCTGCATTTATTTTTAATTTCTTCTATCAATCTCAAAGTAGCTCTTTAGAAAAACACTAAATTCAATATATGGTATTACATGTTTACAACCTTATAAAACACTCCAAAATACTAATAAATATACGAGATAGTTAAATTTCAAAGTTTTGAACCTTTTATTATCTGTTATAGATTTTGAATATATATATATATATATATATATATATATATATATATATATTATTGGAAATGAGTGATAAGTTAAATGTAGAGTGAAATTGAATTTCACTTAAAAACATAATTAAATTGATAATTTTGTTCGATTTGATTCATAGCGTTTAAAATTAAGATTTCCATATGAAATCAAGTCAAGCTAATTTTTATTTTTAGCAATATTACTATTATACCTCGTGTTATGTACGAAATAAAAAATATAATAACATTATATAGTGTAAAATAAACTTGCCCTAATGAAAACAATATGATGAATTTGACAATATTGTAAAAAACGTAAAATGAAACTGAGGCGAAGCGATAAGCCTTGAGTTGGTGCGAAGCGTAAGCCTCTAATAAACAAAATTATGCCTCAACAAATAAAATATATAAGTGATACATATTTTAAGATAATGTAATTGAGTGTATTGAGAGATCAGTCTTAGGCCTATGGTGAGCAAATCTAAGATTAATACTGATATTATTGAAATATCTTCTGTTTGATAGGTTTAACAAACAAGATGAGAGAAGCTCAATTCAAGGAGAAACATTAATCTGTGTTATTGTCGGGTTGATGTCGTGGGAAAATATCCCCGAATGTGCATGACCATAAGAGCCAATCCACAAAATGTCAAAGAATGGTATGAATTCGGGACATTAGCCTCAATTTGTACTATGTCACCAGCATTCAACGAGATCAAGGTGCTACCTAAATTGATCCAAGAAACGGTCTATGATGCATGGTCAATGAACGAGTCCCTCAAAATGGATGTTTTGAAGTTGTATTTCCTTAGTGCAGCTCCTGAACCAACATGAAAAGAGAATCCAAGGCTTTTCATTTCATCAAACTTCGGAGGCCCGACAACCAAGCTCTTAACCGAATCAAAGCACCGGAAAGTCAGTCCTCTATCCCACATTCACAGAGGATCAAATCTCCACAAGGCGAGCATGAGGATTATGGGTTTGTCTCACTAAGATGGACAAAATCAAATCTAGGTTTAAGTTTTTTCAGAACTCGAACTTGGGTTCATTTATGTTAAATACTATGATAGGAACCACGACGAAGTTTGTAGAAAAGATTTTCAAGGAAAAGAGGTCACTACTGTGGCAAAACAAGATCGCGGGAGTAAATAAACTCGTCGCAAGTTCTGTAATATGACTCATCTTGGCCATTGGACGGACCACATCTGTGTGGAATGCCCCAACTAGAAGGAACCGTAATTCAGAAAAGGGTTTTTTACCCAAACCAAATAAGAAGAAATTTCAGTCCAATGAATGCGAGGAACCTAGGATTCCTCGTAGACGAGCACTTTGGGCACTGTCACACCCCAATTCTTGAAGTAATAAATATAATCGAGGTGCGAATAACTCATAGAAATAAACAAGGGAAAAACCTTGTTAAAATTTAAATAGGATAGCAAGTCGGGCTATGCCCTTTTGGATCACAAGTTTTATTTCATGCTTCTGACAACTGACATTCATTAGCATAAAACTAGGAATTTCAAATTGAAGCTCGGCATGAAGTCATTCAATGTATAGTATAGAAGTCTTAGGTTGAGAAACCAAAAGACGTATAAGTGTTATTGCTACAGCGAAAGTCTAAATAGAAAATTGAACCCTAGCCTCAGCTCTGCCCCGTCAACACCAGCCAATCAACCTGAAAACATTTGAAAGTATTTGGGCTAAGTACTAATGTACTCAGTGGGCATACATTTTCTGAAACATTTCATATTTTGTAAAGATAGTTTATCCAATCATACTTGACATAACTTAGAAGGTTTTAAATTGAAAGAACTTCTAAGCGCGCATGTTAAAACATCTATTTCATTTGTGCGCACATGTCACACTCCCTTTCTGTTACTCGCTGTGATCCCGGACCTTTTAGCCACCGACGAATCTATTTCTCTCATTTACTTGAACTAAGGGCGTAACCCAGACAAGTTTCATTTTACCTCGGGACGCTACCCAGACAGGCCTTACATTATATGCTCCGGAACCCATCCAGCAAGCACCCTTATAATGTCTCTTAGTTAGTGCTCGATGGAGATCAACCCACCGAGTCAGCTAACGAGTGTACACAATTCTCAAATAACGTGTTAGGCTATAAGAGAACCTCGAACGATTCGTTGCGGTGAGCCTTAAATAGAGCAGAGTGCACATAAATATTTTATTAGATAAACAGTTTGCATTTCATTAAACATTTAGAGCTTAATAACTCAATCATACTTTATACATTTGGAAAGTAAGCCCACCTGGATAGGCAAAGCCTGAAGATCATAATCACACAAATTCATCTCGGGAAAGCAGCGCTAATCCCATTGGTCCACAAAGCCTACAAGAAATTCTATTCTTAATAGGTCTCGTGAAGCTAATCTTACTTTGTAGTGAGTGTACTAAATATTCCTGATTTAACACACCGAGTTTTCAAAATTTTAAATTATAAAAATTGAAAACTGAAATCTTGAGCTAAGGACACCAACAATATCCTTACTCGATTTTCTTTAATAATTAGATTTATAAATAAAACCAATCAAATCATAAATACTTTTATTGCATACTGTAAAAGTAAATTTCATGTCATGTTTAGCATATAATAAGTAATTACTTAATATATGCACATCATTATGTAAATTATCTTTTAAAATAATTAATCAAACTTTATTATAAATCTAATTAATTAAAATATGACAACTCATGTCTTTTTATTCTTAAAAGAATTTGCAGTCCAGACCATTAAAATCGGCCCAACTATTTTAATAAAATAGGGAAGCTCAACTGATGAAATGAATTAAGGCTTAACCACTAATGAATTCGGCCCAATTAGGGCTAGCAAATCGTGCATGTCGGATCGTTATCGGATCGACCTGATATCGACACGACCTGATAAGGCCAAACCTGAACACGACCTGTTAAGGAAGTGCTCGACACGAACACGAATCCGACACGATTCACTCAAACCCAAACACTACACAAACCCGACACGAATATGATAACAACACGATTTGAATCGTGTTGACACGCTACGATAACAACACGATCTGATTAAACACGAAATCCTAAAGGCTAAAGTGTAGAAAGAATTAAAAATTTAAAATAAATATTTAAAATAAATATTTAATAAAAATAATAATATTAACTCTATCAGGTGACACGAAGCCTACACGAACCCGACACGAAATTATCAGGTCGACACAATAAGGACACGAACCCGATAAGGCTTGACACTAATCCATTAATTTAGTGCGATTTCGTATCGTGCTTGCGTGTCGTGTCGAAAATTGCCAGCCCTAGGCCCAGTGGCTCAACAAAAAGAGATAATACACTCAGCCCACATCTCAAGGCCCAAACGGACTTAAGTCCATTCCCTCTTTTCTTCTGCATTTTCGACCCAACAAAACAACCCCAACCTTAAATCTCTTCTTCCTCAAACTCACTCACACACACGACACACACTTAGCACCCCCTCCCCCCTTCTTCTCCGGCGAATCCGCCGCCCTAACTTCTCTCTCCCTCGTCCTCTCTTCGATCTCCCTCTCTCTCGTCTCTCACACACCGAACGAGCACGCACGCTGAACACACCAGAACTCACCCCTCCATCATCTCTTCTTGTTCTCCGGCGAGCGCAGCCACCAAGCCGCCGCCTCACCTCCTCTTCTTCGCTCGTCCTCAGCCGGAGGGCGAGCTGCGACTCGAACCCTAGCCCCCAATTCCAGATTGATTCTACTCCGGCGAGTAGCAGCGAAAGCCGCCACCTTCGGTCTCCCTGATCTAAGACGACGACGGCGGCTCCTCACCGTCACCGTGCCCTAACCTCAGAGCGACGGCTGGTTGGCTGTCGCCCCTACAACATCCTCACCTCTTCTTGATCCTAGGCAGTGACGCCGCTCCACACGGCGCCACCTCCCTCCTTGGAGACGGCGAAGGCGCTGCCGCCTCCCTTTGCTCTCAACTCAAAGAGCAACCACGCTCACCGGACTCAACCCACAAAATCGAGTTCAATGCTTAATCCAGATTTTGATCAAGACCCTCATTTTCTTTTATTCCTTTTGGTTAAACATGTTTCATGTAAGTATATGTGTACATAGATCGTATGCATTAAACATTTAGAAATTTTAATTTAATTAAATACGAATGTGATAGAATATGCACTGAACGTATATGAATACAAGCATTTCTCTCTGCTTGGTGAAGTTGGATTTTTGAAGAAAAGACCTTGAGTTCTAAAATAATAGCTGCAAAATAAGTATTCAAGGTAGAGTGTAGGATTTGTTCAGTGTTAGAGGTAAAACCTTGTAATTTCTTGAAATGGTAGACTGTTGCTTCTAGATTTACTCTTTATTCGAGAGAGAATTTTGTGAAATATTGTAGATGGTGGTAAATGCCAAGATGAATTGGCTGCAGCATATCTTTCAATTAGGCAGAGTAGTGGATTGGTTAGACATGACTAAAGATGAAAAATCATGTCATAAGATGGTTGGTAGAACATAGGGTATTGGTGAGTAGACATATGGTATGAGTGAGTTAGATTGTTGATTTGACAATTAAAAACTTTCAGGGTTGAATTATCAGAACATAAATAATCCACAGGGTTCCTTAAATAAATAGCTCGCGTGCTTAACGCTCAATTTAAATAAATATGCAAGGCATAAGAATTTAAATAAATAAAATTTGCAAAAGTTGTTGTAAAATATTTTGTTGGGATTAAAATAATTTCTTTTTCTTTTATCCGGCATGAATCATCTAAATTTCTTAGTTCAAAATTACTCTAAACTTAGCTACAAGGAAACGGGGTATTACAGGCACCACCATATAAGTAAAATGTCCGACAACTAAAAGAGAGTCATGTGACTCACAACAGGAAAAACACCCACAAAAAAAAAAAAAAACCGACAAGAATAGATAGGCTGAAAGGATTCCAATTACTCTCCAAATAATAGAGATGATTTAAAATGAAACTACTATTAAGGATTCACACGAGAAAAAAATTGGCACCAAAACATCAATAATCATTGCTTCAAAGAAAATTATTGAAGGGAAGGTCCCAATATCACAAGAAAGAAGTTGGCCCCTACAAGCATTATTAGAAGAGATAATGGAAGATAGGCCCAGCAACATGTGAAGGCATTAGAGTCTTTGACATCTTTCAATAATGGTAGACAAACTAGCACACCCAAGCTAGTTGCCCACGAAAAAAGTGTCAGAAACCAATAATGCAAGAAAGATATATGAGTTCGAACATCGAGAAGATGTTTATGTCCATCGCAATCTTTTAGATAGTAATATACCCGTGCGGTTCTATAGTACTAGATGACTTTAAAAGTGCGAAAACAATATGATGAGATTTGATCTTTCATTTTTAGCCTTGATAAACTATATTCTTCTGAATATTTTCGAATTGCTCATTCTGCATATGTTGCAATATTCGATTTTTTGATAAATTTCATTTTATAGTTGACTTGTTCTGTTTTATTGTGTATGTTTGTATTCTTAAAAAATATATGAATGAAGGATGTGGATATTTATAATTTCTTAATTTACCATCAGAAATTATCAATACACATTAAATTATGAATGAAGGACGTGCACACGGGGACTCGTTTCCATGGGGAGGACCCGTTGTGTCCCAACAGAAACTATCCCACAACATGTAACACTCAGAATTCAAATGCTGGTGTTGTTACATCTGTAAGTTACATCAGAATTCAAATGGTGCTGTTACATCTGTAACTCCCAGCCAACTTGAATGGTGCCTTCAATGGCATGGCTCCCCCATGGGTGGACTGTGCCTATAAATAGGACAATCACCATGCATCATTCCAATCTGCACAAACATTCTTCTGCACTCGCTGCATTTCATATAGTCCAGAGCTTTGTTCTCGCCTCATTCCAATTCGTCAGAGCTCGGTGGTCTGTGGTGCTGCTACCCACGAGATGAAGTCGTTTCATATTTGGAGACGACACGCCAAACTGTGAGCACTATCGGAGCATATCTCGTCTTGCGGACAGATGATCCTCCTCGACTCGGCTCTGTTGTTTTACTAGTTTCATTTTTGTAACTTTAATTCAATTTTTATTTCTTTGTAATTCTGATCTTCTATATTTTCCGTTTCATTTATAATCGCCTGCAAGCTATCTATTTCCAACAGTACACGCGGTGGAGACATAAACAATCTTGCTATAGTTTTCAAAATGTTCATCTAACTTAGATTTGTTAGTAGCTGGTTCCAAGAATCATGGGAATAAGGTGATATTAGGAGATAATGAGATTAAAATAGAAGGAGATCGTTGAGAAATTAGGAGATCTGGTAGGAGGGAAAAGAGGAAGAGAAGAGAGAAAGAAGGAGGAGGGTGGTGCGACTAAGATTTGGAAAAGAAAACAATAGTATTTTTATTTTTATATGTTGGGTTGCTGGACCCATCATCCAGTCTCGCCCCGACTTGTCTCACGCATACACTCAATATCATAAGAGAATTTGTGTGTGTGTGTGTGTTTTTTTTTTTTTTAGCAATATGTTTCATGGTTTAATTGCTATTATTATGGCAAAATGACATGTGGCTATTTTGTGTCTAAAGTGTGTTTTTGCATAATTAACTCTAAAAACTATGTTTATTTATACAAAAAAATTATAATTACTAGCAAATTCTATCCTATAAATCACAATTCATTTTAAAATAATGGAACTCTTTTAATTGCTCTTTATTTTCTTTATAAAATTGAAGGTTAGAAGGTGTTTGGCTTTGCTTATAAGCTCTTCAAAACAGCTTATAAGTTCTAAAAAAATAAGCTCCAAGAGCTTATAACCTCCCCAACAAATAAGTTCATCTACTCCAACTTATTTTTTTTATAATCTTATATGCAATAATCATTTTACAAATACTTTTCAACTATAATTTATTATCATTCAAGTACATTTTTTTTCGATTTTTCCTATCCGGAAAAATATTTTCTCTCTCTAACAAAATTTTTTTTCTCTAACTTGTAAGCTCAATTATCCAAACACTTTGACAACTTATAAGCTCTTAAGAAACTACATCTTATAAGCTCCAAAAACTTATAAGCTCTTTAAAATAAGCTTAGCCGAACACCATCTAAATTTATGGTAACAAGTAAAATGTTATAAGATCATTTTGATAACTTATTAAATTTTTAATATTAAGCTACACTTTTGCTAAAATATAACAACTTTATTAAAATATATATATATATATATATATATATATAGGAATGGGATCATATAGATCCCAATGCTTATAATAGATCCCTAGATCTAAATCTTGACCACACATTTATGACATGTGGCGCATCAAGATGGTGACACGTGGCAAGGAACTTCCAAGCATTCAAAGGCAAAATCTGGAGGGGTAAAATTGGAATGTAATTTTCGGATTTAATTATTAAAAAAAAAATATTTTTTTAAATTTTCTCAAAATAGATATATTTTAGATGCATATAGTTTCACACAAAGATGCATAAAGTTTTCACATGAAATGCATAATTTTGAACAGAAAAATGCATTTAATTTTTTCAGTTTTGGTATTTTCACCACCCCACCCCATACCACCCCCAATCCAGCCCACACCACCCCCCAACCCTCCCCATTACCACCCCCCAAAAATAGGCATGTTTCACATGCATATAAAATCAAACAAAAATGCATAAAGTTTTCACATAACAATGCATTAAATTATACAAAAAATGCATTTCATTTTAATAAATCTGGTAGTTTCGCCACCCCACCCACCCCCACCCCCCACCCCCCCAGCCCCCACCCCCCCCACCCCCCCACCCAAATTTTTTTTTTTTTTTTAAAAAAACTGATTTTCTGACCACTGACCCCCACCCACCCCACCCCAATTTTTTTTTTTCAAAAACTGATTTTCTAATTGCTGACCCACCCCCACCCCCACCCACCCACCCACCCCTCCCCCCCAAAAAAATGTTTTTTTTTTTCAAAAATTTATTTGTAGTTAATGTTTTATGCATTTTCATGTAATAATAGATGCATTTTATTGTTCTTGATTATGCTTTTTTCTTTTTTATATGAACATGTTTTATAATATTTTATTTTAGGGTATAGGGTTAGGGTTTAGTGTTTAGGGTTTAGTTTTTAGGGTTTAGTGTTTAGGGTTTAGTTTTTAGGGTTTAATATTAGTGTATAGGTTTTAGTGTTTAGTATTTATTTTAGGGTTTGAATTTTAGTATTTAGGGTTTAATGATGTTTAGATTTTAGTGTTTTAGTGTTTAGGGTTTAGTTTTTAGGTTTTAGTGTGTAGTGTTTTAGTGTATGCATTTCGGTGGTCGAAAATCAATTTTTGAAAATATATATATATATATATACCATCTTGATGCGTCACATGTCATAAATGTGTGGTCTAGATTTGGATCTACGGATCTATTATAAGCATAGGGATCCACCGGAACCCAACCCTATATATATATATATATATATATATATATATATATATATATATATATAAATTTGTAAATAGTGGAACATCAAAACTTTTGATATGCTTAAATGTTTAAATTATTTTATCAATCTTTATGTGGAGGATGAATCCAACAATCACGGAAGTGACGTCAGTCACGTCAAGATCGACGGGCACTAGCAACCTAAGACCACAAGTAACGTTAGAGCCCTCCGAAGAGCACCGGTGAGGGTGTCGATAGAAGGGCCTCCGACGCTCAAGTCAGTAAATAATAATAATAAAAATCGTATCGAAAGCAATGGGAAGTAAATGAAATAGTGAATCGGATCGATTTGGTCGATGGAGTTGAAGACGATTTGAGTAGTGAGCGTGGGCCGTTGGGTCGTCCCGGTTGATCTGATCACCGGAAAACCTAAGGCTGGGAGCGTGGAAGCAGAATAGTGCTAAAGAATGTGTTGGAATGCGAATGATCGTAAGTATCAGTATGAATGTTAATGACGGCGTCCCCCTCTATTGTGTTAATGAAGTAGTATATATAGGTATGGGCCTGACGGCTAGGGTTTTGCTGGCATGTCCCCTTAAACCCTGGTCGTTCCGATATTTGGGGGATCGTATCCCTGACCTCGTTCCTTTCTTTCTCTCCAAGTCGCTGCCCTTCTAGGGTTTGTTGGAATATTCTTTGAAACCCTAGCGGCTCCGAATTTTTAGGAAATGATCTTCCGCGACTTTCGTTTGACCTAGTCACCCACGTTTGATTAGGTTTTCGTAAGCGTATAATTCAGTTTGTTTGCTTTCGTGTTGAGATGTTGTCACAGCCCGGCCTAATCTAGTGTATAGTTAAGCCGGGGAAAGGTGTGACCGGGGAACAGACAAAGAAAATAAAAAAGGAAAGAGATTTCACTAATAAAAATGAACCAAGTTTAACAATAAATCACTATAATATTGAATAATCGTAGGCAACACTTTTAAAACTCATGAGTAGACAACTTACAATACACAACGACAAGTTGTCTAACTTTCAAGTGACATAATTCTCAACGCTATTGATTTAAAACATGTACAACACCTCAATAAGGTAGAATAGACTAAGTGTTGCAGCGGAATAATTCATGTGGATTACATGTATGAAGACATGGAATCCTGAGCCTGGTTTAATACATATACATCAAAGAATTTGCTCTGTTCGCTTCCATCTGCACCACAACTTAACCTGCATATTTAGAAACATACGCAGGGCTGAGTACCGAAAAGCACTCAGTGGTCATGCCGAAATAACTTTAAAGCTTGCTCTTAGAGCTATATATTGAACTTGCCATCTCAAGCATCACACAGGAGTTTTACTTAAATAACCTGTGCACGCAAAAACTGTAAAACTTCTCTATAATCATCATAACATCATATACGTCTGCAGACATTAACATGTATGTACCATATCTACGCATCATATAACTTTAAGTGTTGAGAAGTAGGCCTCCTTCTCAAACACGATGACAAGCTAACACAAAGGTTAACTGTCAACTCTGTGTACACAAATCCTGACTCGCTCAGGACCCGAATTCGTTCTTCTATGTAGATGGTATCATACAAATCTCAAATATTGGCAAGTCAATAATTGGAAAATAAATGCATACACTCAAACTTTATATAATAAAGTATGCATCTTTACTTCTTGAGTTAGTAAGCCCACCTGATATACTTAATGAAGTAGAAGTCCTTGCTTGTTCACTCTACACTGCCACTCGAACCTTTATTATAATGAGGTTCCCAGGTAAGATTGGATAATAAGTAAGTAGAAAGTAAATCTTGAATGACACTTCTATCACTTGAAAGTTGCATCCTCTAATCTGAGTGTTCTACTTATATGGACTTAACTAAAAGCAAATAATAACGTCACATCTCTTGGGATATCTCAAATTGAGAAAAGCTTAAGAGTAAACTAATCCATTCTATATAGATTAGCTTACAATTAATAACTAAACATCAATCACTTAGCATAGTTCTATTAATAACTTGCTCAGGTAAGAAATCTCAAATATGTAATCATATATGAATCTCAACTTTGAAATATCATATAAAATCAACCTCTTTAAAGAAAAATACAAGCTTTACATTTTTAGAAATCTCTCAAAGTCTATTTTTATTAGAAAGTTACAAAAATACAATATCTCAAGTGTATATGAAATTATCTCACAAAAGGCAGAATCTGCCACAAAACCTTGCTGCTTCGCGCAGTACTTTTCAGAAAATAATTTAGCATATCTAATGGTCTCGGATTTAGCTAAAATTTTACAGAGAACGACTACACATGATGAAGTTATTACAGTCAAAATTTCAAGTTATTTAGACTATGAGAACACCATCAGAAGCACCTCGAAACATACTGCCCTGTCAAGCCGAAAACTGACAGCAAAGCCCCTTTGTTTCAACTTAACATACATCTCATATTTTGGCCACATAAGAGAGTGGAGATCCAATTACATCATCTTGCTACATGTTAGAATGCTTTAACTCAAAACTTCACTCACGTTTACCACATCAACATATAACAAGCAAATTATAACACAATCAATCACCTCAACTTCTCCAATCAATATTAAAAGTAGTTCTTCCCTTATTCTTAAACTAAAATTGGCTCAACACATAGTAACATGCTCAATATCCCCCAATTTCTATCATATAATCTCATTCCACGCTCCTAAGAGTTCAATTATATAAGCATCAAACATTTAGCTATCTTACCTCAAGAATGCCCAAATTCTAGGGTTTTCTGCCTCCATTTTCCCCTCTAAAATCCGCCCCTCCGGCAAGGCCCGCCGTCACCGCCGCTGTCACCATTACACCGCCACCCCTGCCTCAGGTATGCTCCCTCTCGATCTTTCTCTCTCAACCTCTCTCGCTGCTCTCCCCCTCGATCTCACTCTCTGTCTCTTTCTCTGCTTCTCGAGCATGGATTCAAGGCAGAGACGGGCGAAGCTCAGCCGTTCGTTGGCCTTCCATAGTAATTTCCTTCTTCTAAGAATTAGGGCTCCACATCGGAAAAGAAGGGGGAACAGAGAGGACTTCCGGTGCGAGAACTTCGACCACGTCGAAGAGGAGGCTGTTGTATTGCCGAATTTCGGGCTCGGGTGACGACGATTTCGGATTTTGAAATTAGGGCTTCTCATTTGGGTTCTTCGCTAAATTGAGAGAAGATGAGAGTAGTGCGAGGGGCACCAGGGAAGAACAGACGAGACGCCGGACTTGGACCCGACGGCGGTCGGAGCAGAGGCGGCGGCTGAATCTCCTTGAAGGTTGAAAGCAAACTAAAACTGAGGTTCAATAAAGAGGGAGGGGAAGAAACGACGAACTGGCTTCCTTCTTAAGATTTGTTGATAGCTATCCCAAATAAAATAAATAAATATAAAATATATGCATTCTTATGGAAGTTTACGGAATTGCTATTTCTAATAGCCACAAATACTATTCTCACTAATATAATGATATAATATGTAATCAAATCAATATATATGCTAGCTTCATTCCAACTGAAATTGAGATAAGCTTCAAATACATCTATAATTATATATATAAAAAATGGGATTCTTATTTCTAACAACAAATAAATCTATAAATAATTAAATAACATCCGTCACTTCAATTAGTCGAGCAATAAGTAGTCGACTAATAATATTTCTTATTTATCATCATTCTCATCTCTGAAAATAATAAAATAATCCCTTTAACTAGGAATTATAACTTGCTTCCAAGAATAAAATTAATAACGGATGCAAATTAAAAGCTCAGGATATTATAATAATATCTCATCTCATCTCAGTGATTCTACTTCTATTTCTTCTTTTAGATAATAGAAAATAGAAAATAAAATTAATAATAACATATATACTGTAGTGAAAAAGCTGGGTGTTACAGATGTTTACTATGGTGCCGCTGCCAGGGCAGAGGGGTCACGCCTCTGCCCGAGCAGGGAGATCATGCCGCTGTCAGAGCAGAGGGATCGCTCCTCTGCCAGAGCAGAGGAATCGCTGATTCCTCTGGCGAGGACTTCGCTGATTCCTCTGGCGAGGCGTCAGAGGAATCGCGGAGAGCAGGGAAGTCGCCCCGAGCAGGGGAATCGCGGCGAGCAGGAAAGTCGCCCCGAGCAGAGAATTCGCTGATCCCTCTGGCGAAGGTTTCGCTGACTCCTCTGGCGAGGACTTCGTTGATTCCTCTGGCGAGGGTTTCGCTGACTCCTCTGGCGAGGACTTCGCTGATTCCTCTGGCGAGGGTTTCGCTGACTCCTCTGGTGAGGACTTCACTGATTCCTCTGGCGAGGCGCCAGAGGAATCGCGGCGAGCAGGGAAGTCGCCCTGAGCAGAGAATTCGCTAGTCCCTCTAGCGAGGGTTCCGCTGACTTCTGGTCAGTCGGATTTTATCCACTACAGTTTGTCCCCCACTCCATAGTTGGAATTTTTTTTTAACTATGGAGTGCATGCAATTTAACTTGTATAGAGTGCGCATAGTGAGCAGGGCGTTGCCCTTTTCTTTGATTCCCGGCAGTTCGCATGAAATAGGTGAGCCGGAAAAACATGGTATTAAATGGTCGGGGTGACATAACACTGGGCATCCTAGAACCGCGGCACTTTTAAAGGCCCAAAATGTATCCAATGGCGCTGGATGTTACGGTGGCGATGAATCATAAATGAATAGATATAGAATTGGTGAATTGTTGTTGAACCGCGAATTGTACCTAGTGTTTGATTGGAAAGGTGATAGAGGGTAATTGGATTGTTGAGAGCATGAGAGTAAATTGCTGTAGTGTTGCAAGCAAAGATAACGTAGGTTTCAGATTACGCGTACATGGCTATTTATAAACCCATGCTGGTTTTAAGATAGTAAATTCGTTGCTAAAACATGCGCCTCGCGTGATCGAAGGCATAAGAGTAAATTTTCCCCTAGGCGGAAGATTTCCCCGCTCTTTTGGTGATTTTTCCGGCGAAGGCCGTTTCTCTGACACAAGCCATTCCTCTGGCGAGTGCGATTTCTCTGGCGAGAGTCATTGCTCTGGCGAAGCCATTTCTCTGGCAAGAGCCATTTCTCTGGCGAAGGCCATTTCTCTGGCAAGAGCCATTTCTCTGGCGAGTGTGATTTCTCTGGCAAAGCGAAAATTTTTCAATTTGGGAGAGGCGCACTTTGCGCTGACGGACACGATGGGTTTTTACCTTAGGTTCGAAAAACGGGCTTGTGCCTTGTATAAGTAAGTTCTTTCCCCCATTTAGACTTAGTTGTTGAAACTTAAGTCTAAATTCAGGACGTTCGGGGTGGGATGGGCTTGCGTCTTTTAGATGAAGTTTTCTTACGGGCTTGCGTTTTTTAAATAAAGTTTTCTTTCGGGCTTGCGTCTTTTAAATGAAGTTTTATTCCCCCCATTTAGACTTAGTTGTTGAAACTTAAGTCTAAATTCAAGAAGTTCGGAGTGAGATGGGCGTGAGCCTTTGACATAAAATTTTATCCCCCCCATTTAGACTTAGTTGATAAACTTAAGGCTAAATCCAAGGTGTTCGGGGCGAGATGGGGCTTGCGCCTTATATGTGAAAATTGTTCCCCCCTGGGTGTGGAGGGGGAGGGGGGCTGCGCTCCTTAGAGTTGCCTACATACCCAATTAAGGGATCAAGCCCGAATGTAGTTCTGACCTGCATGCAAAGGTCAGTAATTGTAGTAGATGATATGGGTCTCGGAAGACCTTATTGAAATAAAGTAAAATTTGTAGAGTTTAGGATCAAGCGTGGTATTGCTTGAGATGTAGGGCGTTCCAACTGTTGTTGATTTCACGTCCGTCTATCGATCGTAACTTGTATGCTCCACGTCCAACCACTTTGGTGATCAGATATGGTCCTTCCCAATTCGGGGCTAATTTACCCGCACTTGTTTCCTTGGTGTTCTGGAACACTTTTCGCAACACCCAATCGCCCGGCTTAAATGTGCGAGTGCGGATATGTTTGTTGTAGTGTCTGGCGATGCTTTGTTGGTAGGAAGCTAGTCTGATGTTTGCTTTGTTCCGTTTCTCGTCGAGGAGATCTAATTCGTGGCACATGGCCTCTTGATTCCCGTCGTCTGTCGTGAGCTCATGTCTGGCGGTGGGTACTTCGCTTTCTGTTGGGATTACTGCCTCCATCCCATAGGCGAGGGAGAATGGTGTTTCCCCTGTTGATGTTCTTGTAGTTGTTCGGTAGGACCATAGCACGCCTGGTAACTCATCTGCCCACCTTCCCTTGGCCTTCTCTAGTCGTTTCTTCAAGGTGTTCATGATGGTTTTGTTGGAGGATTCCGCTTGCCCGTTGGCTTGGGGGTACCTTGGCGTTGAGAAGCTTAGCTTGATGTTCCAAAACTTGCAAAAATCTTGAAAGTCTGCGCTTATGAATTGGGACCCGTTGTCCGTGACGATCTCCTTGGGCACCCCATACCGACAGATCACGTTCTTCCATATGAACCCCTTGACTTCTTTGTCACGAACTTGGTGGAAAGATTCTGCTTCTATCCATTTGCTGAAATAATCGGTCACTGCCAACATGTATACCTTCTGCCCGGGTGCGGTGGGCAGTTTGCCTACAATATCCATCCCCCATTTCATGAATGGCCATGGTGAAGTGATAGCGGTCAGGGGCTCCGGGGACAGGTGTGATACTTGGGCGAATCGTTGACATTTGTCGCACTTTCTAGCATAATCAGCTGCGTCGGTTTTCATGGTGGGCCAATAGTAACCGCTGGTTAAAGCGCGGTGTGCGAGGCTTCTTCCTCCTGAGTGATTGCCACATTCACCTTCATGTAGCTCGGACAAGACGTATCTTGCTTCTGCAGGGTTAATGCATTTCAAGTATGGACCGGTAAATGAACGTTTATACAGTTTACCTCGGATGATGCAGAACCGTGCGGCCTGAGCTTTAATTCGACGTGCGTCATTCCGATCATCTGGGAGTATTTCTCTTTCGAGATATTCCATTATTGGGGTCATCCACGTTTGTCCGACTGATATTGCAGTCACGTGTTCCTCGGCCTCGTCTCTTTGTATTGCTGGATATTGAAGGCAAGTGATCGTTATTGTTTTAGGTTGTGCGATCTGAATTGCTGACCCTAGATTGGCCAAGGCATCAGCGTGGCCATTTTCCACCCTCGGCACTTGATTGATGGTAAACTCTTCAAAGCCCGATTGGAGTTCTTTCGTCTTGCCCAAGTAAGCCGTTATTTTCGCATCTTTGGCTTGAAATGTACCCTGCATCTGGTTAACTACAAGTTGAGAATCACTAAATACGTTAATGCGTTTTACCCCAATTTCTTTAGCTAGTCCGAGTCCAGCTATCATGGCTTCATATTCAGCCTCATTGTTGGTGGTTTTGAAATCACATCGGATTGACCGCTCAATGTTGTCTCCTCGTGGTGATGAGAGGACGATTCCAAGTCCGCTCCCTCGTACGTTGCTGGATCCATCAACATATAGTTTCCAAGTTCCAGTTTGGTCTGGTTCTTCCGTCAGACAGCATAACTCTTTGTCGGCCTGTATAGTAAGGTTAGGTGCAAAGTCGACAACAAAATCGGCTAATACCTGAGATTTAAGTGCGGTCCGTGGTTTATATGTGATGTCGTATTCGCTCAATTCCACTGCCCATTTTGTCAATCGGCTGGATAGTTCCGGCTTATGGAGTATGGCCTTTAAGGGGTAAGTCGTGGCGACTACGACCGGATGGCATTGGAAGTATGGACGTAACTTTCTCGCTGCATGGACCAGTGCGAGGGCCAGCTTCTCTAGCTGGCTGTATCGGGTCTCTGCATCAAGTAGTGACTTGCTCACGTAGTAGATTGGTGACTGCTTTCCCTCTTCCTCTCTGACCAACACGGCGCTGACGTCTGTATCAGAGACGGACAGATAGACCAACAAGGTCTCGTGGTCTTTCGGTTTTGCGAGTAAAGGTGGGCTAGTCAAGTATTGCTTGAGCTGCTTTAGCGCTTCCTCACATTCTTCTGTCCACTCAAATGTTCTTGACTTCCTCAAGGTGTTGAAGAAGAGGTGGCATTTTTCGGATGATCTTGAGATAAAGCGGCTTAATGCGGCTATCCTTCCTGTCAATTTCTGAATGTCCTTCACGCACGTGGGGGAAGGGATTCCCTGGATTGACTCAATCTGAGCCGGGTTTGCCTCTATTCCCCGCTGAGTAACCATGTAACCTAAGAATTTCCCTGCATTGACACCAAAGGAGAATTTAGTAGGATTTAGCTTCATATTGTATTTTCTAAGAATTTCAAACGTCTCCCTCAAGTGATCAATGTGGTCCTTCGCGTGGATGGACTTGACCAACATGTCGTCGATGTAGACTTCCATTGTCTGCCCCAACAAACTTGCAAACATCCGATTGACCAGGCGCTGATAGGTTGCTCCCGCGTTCTTCAACCCGAATGGCATATACTTGTAGCAATATAATGCTACGTTGGTCATGAAGGCCGTCTTCTCCTCGTCGTCAGGGTGCATCCGTATCTGATGGTATTTCGAATATGCGTCCATGAAACTCATCAATTCGTGGCCTGTTGTCGCATCCACTAGCATGTCGATGTGTGGCAGTGGGAACGAGTCTTTCGGGCATGCCTTGTTGAGGTCAGTGAAGTCGATGCAGACCCGCCATTTGTCGTTCTTTTTCTTGACCACCACCACATTTGCGAGCCATTCGGGATAGTGGACCTCTCGAATGAGTCCATTCTTGAGGAACTTCGTGACTTCATCATTAACTACTTGGTTCCTCTCTGGTGCAAACTTTCTACGTTTCTGTTTCCTCGGTGGGTAGCCCGGGGTGACCTGTAACCTGTGAACAATAATATTAGGGTCAATCCCTGTCATGTCCTCGTGGGACCAAGCGAAACAATCGTAGTAATCAGATAGGAAATTGATAAGTTTCTCTCTGAGCTCTGGTTCGAGTTGT
Source organism: Salvia miltiorrhiza (assembly GCF_028751815.1). Lineage (NCBI taxonomy): Eukaryota > Viridiplantae > Streptophyta > Magnoliopsida > Lamiales > Lamiaceae > Salvia > Salvia miltiorrhiza. Next base: position 8,426,756 of record NC_080392.1, on the reverse strand, counting down.
GCTCCAATCCGAACTTTGTGGTCCGGAAAGCTCGCATTAATTTGAATTTCATCTATCTCCACCATCTCCTCCTCGATCAGGCTGCGTGGTCTCTTCGTTTGATTTCTCTGCTCTGCAGACTCTGACTTCTCTGCTCTGCAGATTTCGACTTCTCTGCTCTGGCACCTCACTGATTTAGACTTTCTCTCTGGCACCTCGGTGACTTCGCTGCACTGGCCTTTGTTGATTTCGATGCTCTGGCAGCTTCGACTCCTCTGCTTTGGCAGCTCGCCGACTTCGCTGCTCTGGCCGTTGTCGACTTCACTGCTCTGGCTTTTGTCGATTTCACTGCTCTGGCAGCTTCGACTCCTCTGCTCTGGCAGCTCGCCGACTTCGCTGCTCTGGCCGTTATCGACTTCGCTGCTCTGGCAGCTTCGACTTCTCTGCAGCTCCGTGTCCTGACTTATGTCTTGAGTGCACCGCAAGGTATGATGTGGGTGTTCCTGTTCTCCCATGTGCTTTGAATGGGGCGGGGCTTCTTGCTGTAATTGCTATAAGGATGGGTTTTTCGCCTTCATAGTGGTTTGGTAGCACGCCCTGGAGTCTTTCTGCTCTCCCTTGATCTCCTTAACTCCCCACTTGGTTGGGAATCGTATGACTTGATGATAGGTAGATGGTACTGCTTCCATTTCGTGGATCTATGGACGGCCTAGGATGACGTTGTATGCTGATGGGGCGTCTACCACGAGAAACCTAGTGGAAAGGTTGACTCCCTCTGCGTAAACGGGAAGATCGATCTCCCCTACAGTAGTCGTACTCTCGCCACTGAAGCCAACGAGTACGGCCGCTTTCTTGATTAGTTTGGACTCGTCCAAACCCATCTCCCTGTATGCACTGAAAAACAAAATATTGGCAGAGCTACCATTGTCTATTAGCACACGCTTTGTTAAACAGTTAGCAATATAAATGGAAATAACTAAAGCATCATGATGAGGGTGTAGAAGCTTGTCTGATTCGGATGTTGCAAAGCTGATTGTTAGGGTTGGATCCGTTGGTCCAGCTTTGCCGGAAGGCGGAGCCACTGTTTTGCCTGATCTAGCCTGTCTGGCGTGTCTCTTGGCGGCTGAGTGGGTGATTCCGCTGACTTCGGAGCCTCCGGATATCACATTCACAGTTCTCTCATGATGTGGCCGGTCTGGTGGGCTGTCGTCTCTGTGTTTCTCTTGTCTATCCCTTCCTTGTTGTAGGGTAAGCTTGCCTTTTTCGGTTAGGTAATCGGTGAGGTGGCCTTGATTTAGTAGGTGGGCCACTTCCAATCTGAGGGCGATGCAATCCTCTTTCCGATGCCCATGGTCTGCATGGAACTCACACCACTTGGACCTGTCCCTCTGGTCGGCTGGGGCCCTCATCCTTTCTGGCCATTTGACTTTGTTGCCTAAATTTTTGAGAGCTAAGACCGCCTCGGCTGGCGAGATAGATAAGTTGTATTCCGGTATCTTGGCCCTTTCACGTCACTACTAGAAAAACGCTCATAGATAACGGATTTTATCCTTTATCTATGAGCAAAAAAACCGTTGTGTATAGTGGTGTTATCTATGATACGTATCATAGACAACGGTTTAAAAACCGTTATGTATGTGAGAATAGATAACGGTACGATACGCTCATACATAACGGTATGAAACCGTTATCTATAATGATTATACATAACAGTTTATACCGTTATGTATGAGGATTTTTCCGTTATGTTTTGTATTTTTTTTTTGTTTTTTTTCCTATCATAGTTAACAGTTTTTTTTCTATACATAACGGTATGAAACCGTTATCTATAATGATTATACATAACGGTTTATACCGTTATGTATGAGGATTTTTCCGTTATGTTTTGTATTTTTTTTGTTTTTTTTCCTATCATAGTTAACAGTTTTTTTTCTATACGTAACGGTATGAAACCGTTATCTATAATGCTTATACATAACGGTTTATTACCGTTATATATGAGAATTTGTCCGTTATTTTGTATTTTTTTTTTATTTTTTTCCATCATAGTTAACAGTTTTTTTTTACTTCTTATAATGGTTTTTGCACCTTTTATAACAGTTTTTTTGCACTTTATATAATTGTAGTATATTTTTTAATTTTGCAATTTTTATTAAACGACAAAATGATAAAATCAACAATAACAATATTATATATCATCCAAAATATTCATACATTATCATCCAAATATAATGAAAACTTCACATATATTCTATTTAGCTAGATGTTTAATTAAAAAATATTACAAATGCGCGCAACTTGCTAGACATTTGAAACGACGTTCTCTGCTTCAGCCTTCTCGTTTGTAGTAGTCCTCATAGCTCATCGACTCCCATCTACTTGATCCGCCAAGATGATAAACTCAATCACAATAATGAACTGGAGAATTAAAAAAATCCGGCAACATGTGAGTTACATAAGTAATCTTCAAGATCTCAATGTTCTATCTATATTGTTAAAATGAGAAGAAGATTACCCTGCACCAACACGAGCGAGTTCACCTGCAAAACATAGCCAACCCGAGCTTCTTAAATAAAAGAAATATGAAAGAGATATTTCAACTCTGCTCTCTCTCACAACGTTACATATATACCATATAGTTGAATATAGTCCGAGGGAATGAAGAAGGGAATAACTGAAACATCAATTACTTAGCATAATTCTATTCATAACTTTCTCAAGTAAGAAACATGAATCTCAACTTTGAAAAATCATTATCTCAACTTTGAAATATCATATAAAATCAACCTTTTCAAAGAAAAATGCAAGCTTTACCTTTTAAGAAAGCTATTAAAGTCTATCTTTATTAGAAAGTTACAAAAATACAATATCTTCTCAAGTGTATAAGAAATTATCTCACAAAATGCAGAATCTACCACAGAACCTTGCTGCTTCGCGCAGTACTTTTAAGAAAATTGTTTGACATATCTAACAGTGTCCAATTTAGCTGAAATTTTACAGAAACCTCCTACTCATGCTGAAGTTATTACAGTAAAAATTTCAAGTTATTTGGACAATAGGAACACTCTCGAAAATCCCTCACAAGACATTGATTTGTCCAGCCAAACTTGGCAGCAATACAGTTTCTGTTGAAACTCAACATATAACTCATTTTGGCCAAATAAAAGCTATAATATCTCAAATACATCATCTTACTACACATTAGCATGCTTTAGCTTGAAATTTAAATCATATTTAACTCATCAACACCAAGAAAGCAAGTTATAACACAACCAATCACCACAAGTTCTCCACTCAATACTAAAAGTCGTTCTTCCCTTATTCATAAATCAAAATTGGCTTAACACATAGTAACATGCTCAATATCCCCCAATTTCTATCATATAGATGCAGCCAAAGGACTAAAAGCTGATATCAATTTTGTCACCTGCTTCCATTGATAAGTTTCTTCTTTAGCATACACAACAAAAAAATAATGACAATGTACAGATCCAAATAAATTGAACTCCAGTGGATATGGAAGAGACAACTTACTTGCTTTACATTGAGTTCTTGCTTAAATTTTGCACCTGTATAGTTCTCCTTTATAACATACCTAAGGGAACTCTCAGGAATTGGAAGACATTCCTTGAAAATTTTGAATTTTACCTGAAAGTGGAGATGATAGCAACTTATATGACGAGGAAAAAGACTTCATCTCAACAATGAAAACAAGTTTGTGAAGGCGTGAAGTTACCTTTACCAAATCAGAAACATACTTTAATAAAAAAGTCTAGCCACCAAGATTATCAGTGGTACTAACTACTAACTAAAGAAATCAATAATTTATGTTTACATTTTCTGCTTACATAATCATGAAGATCCCAAGTAGCTATTTCTAGCATCCTAAACCACTCAAGAGATGAAAAGAGAGGAAACTAGAACTTAATTTTTGGCAAACATCTACACCAAAATTAGATCTCAGCAGAAAGTAAACAATGTATTGTATGAGAAAAGTTCAGTTATTACTTGGACAAATCTCATAGGAGATATGCCTTCCAATTCTATGCAGTATTACATTTACATAGAGCTATACTCTGCATCAAATACAATAAAAAGTGAAAAGAACTGTAACCTCTGTGTTTTGCCTTATCTTACGGCTTTAGGGCTGATTTTAGTATAAGATTACTGAAGTTATCTTTATAACTGAAAACAAAAAAACAAAATAGATAGCAGCCTACTAGCACAGGACAAGATCTTGTAGTTTGCCACTTGTGAGTTCTAGGATAGGACAGCCAATGTAAAATAAAAAATGAAGCAAGGCATCAGAAAAGTGAGGCGACAATAACATATTTTACTCCCTCTTTGGGTGAGTATCAATTATTAAAACTATACCTGAGCAGGGAATTTCCCTCCAAAAGCAGCAGGTTCCAAGTTAAGACCTCCATCAGAAGTTGCTTCATATACACCGTACAGAAGCTTTGACTTAAAATCAAACAAAAGTAGCTCAGTAACTACTCAAAAGGCTTTTTTATTTCTACAAAAGAGTAAAATACAAGGACCACTTCCTCTCCTCCGAGGTCCACCGAACCTGCAATGCTAAATGAACGATGATCTTAAATTAGTTGGTAGATATTAGTTTCCTGATGTGTCATTATTCAAAACGAATAGTGATGTGTAACTATAATACATAAAAGATAACTATTTCAAAATCTTGATTTAGTTGAAATTGCCAGTACAATGGTTTGGACTCTCTAAAAGAAAATTAATGGTTAACAGGCAAGCTCAGATTAATATCAACTCAAACATTACAAAAGCCACAAAACTGTCTAGGAGTAAGCTACACCAACCCTTTTCCTTGATTGCTTTGTCGACGAGAGCTGGTGCAAACCCCATTCCAATGAACGATGATCTTAAATTAGTCCCCGACGAGCTTGCGCCATCCTCCTACAGTGCAGCCAAAGAAGACGATGAATTCTTCAGTAAATAAAAGATGCAAAACATGTCCTTCAAGTCCTAAAGCTACAACGGTAGTGGAATCAATCTCACTCTTTCAACATTAAACTTAACCAAGACATGATTTTCCCCAATCTTTAACGAATTTGCTATATTTTATTAAGGAGAATCATACCTCCCTTGGCATTGAGAATGTTTTCGGCGGTGGTAAATCATAATCCAAATTCTCATCCTTGGGTATAACTCCAGCATCATTTTCCAGCAAAAAGGAATCCTCATCATCCTCATCGTCAGAAGGCCTAGCCCTTTCAACCAGGTGAACTGGTCATGGAAATACAGCACGGCCACCTGAAAACATATTAAAGTCTCATAATCAGTTGAACAAGCCGAATAAATCCGTGAGACAGGATTTTCTTGTTTTTTTATTTAAAAAAATTTCAAGAACGATGGTTCCTCAAATATATAAGAGAACTCTCCACTGTCCAATGTCATAAATCCTTATATTTGCCAAATGAATTATCACATTAGCAGTTTCTACCGAACTGTAGGATATTAGTAGTAAGGTAATTTTTATCATATTAACAGCTTCCTTCACAACCCCTGCTATTGTAACTGTTACTGCACTTGTTACAGACACAAGAACATATTCTGTTAATACCTGCAATAGTATCAAGCTTTTGTCAGATGAAAGAGATTTAAACTGATGAACGTAAAAAACAACTAATTGATGTTTAAGAATGGTTCACAATTAGCCTTTTGACCTATAACTTTGGAGAAAATGCGGAGAATGGAAAGTCGACATCTCTAGCTGATACCAAGTAAGAGAATGGGCTTTTTTATAGGGAAAGAAGTGACTAAGTGAGTATCCATTTAGATGGTTCAGAGACATTATGGAAAAGAATCAAAAGATAAAATTACTAGGGAAGTATGCCATCACCATACCCAATACATTATGATGGTTCAGAGACATTATGGAAAAGAATCAAAAGATAAAATTACTAGGGAAGTATGCCATCACCATACCCAATACATTGGTTTAAGAAATTTTACCATGAAGAAAGCCAGAGTGCCACCAAACAACATTAGCAAACTACTTCTCAGAATATGCGATGAGCTATTAAAGTAATCGTTCTTTCTCAATTCATGTCATGGATCCAGCATCAAAGAAAGAACACCAGTTGCAATTGCCATTATAGGGGTCACATAGCTCATCAAAGTAAGTGGATTTTTAAGACCTAGAAAAGGAACAGAGATGTCATAAACTTAATAGGATCACACATTAAAGTCAACGACAAGCAGGATCTTAAAAGAAATGATCCAATTCTATAAGCCTTGCCAAGGTAATGTTGTAGAGAGAGTTTATACAACCACTTACCATAGGTTTCTTTCTTCATTCCATTTTTGATATCATCATGTACCAATTGTTAAAAAACAAAAGAAAGGAACACAACCATGAGAGCATATATAGGTAATAAAACATAAACAAGAACAAAATTATTCAGACACCAAGACTGAATCAGTTGAGTCAGGTATAATGCAGCTTATACTTGGAGAAGTATTTGTGTCATTGTCCACCGAAACCCAGACATGACAGCAGCAAGCATAACGAATATGAAACCCCAAAACTCAAATTCTGCCTCTCTTGCAACTGCATTACAGTACAAAGATGTTGGAAAGAAAAATTACGACGCAAATGATTAAGGCTGAATCTATCATGATTTTAGTACTTGCCATTCTGAAGTAACAAGGCATTCATCTTCATACAGAAACATATTAGCTGTTCATTATTGTTTATTTCTTCTAATTCTGTAATAGGCTAGAATGCCATTCAGTCAAGGCCAAGATTTAATTCCAATGTTACTACTGCACTCAAATAAGAAAGGCAAACCAACAACTGTCGAGCAAAATAGCATCTCCATCTGTGTAAAGTTAAAACCATGATAGAATTATGCAGGCCTCTCTGTTTCCAGGGTCCATCTAAATAACCTTATGGAAGTACAAAATTAGAGCATCAAATCTCTAAATTTTATTATCAAAGAAATTGAAGAACAAAATCAAAGAAATTCTACTAATTTTGACTATCACTAAAACTCAATAATCAATCCCTAATTTGACTATTTGATGCAAACAAGTGAAGTACAACTAACCTGGAGGCTGATGTGGCTAAATAAACTTAATCCTGCTTCATAAAAATTAAAGAGTGTGTCGCCGGTGACCCTTAGCCGCCGTCTGACTCGGGATCAAGGAAGTCCAGGCACGGCGGCGAGGAGTTTCTATTGATGCCAGAGGCCGGAGAGGGTGGAGTCTAGATCTGGGGCCCTAGGGTTTCAGACGGAGGAATTAGGGATCTAGGGTTTAGAGGAGAGAGCGGCGCCGCCTCTTGAGATACAGGCGGTGGTGGCGGCTGGAACCTTTTCAGATTGAGGCGGTGGTTAAGTGAGATTTTGAGGGAGAGTGGCGGCGGCCTCACTGCCGTTCGCCGGAGATTGAGAAATTGGGCGGTGGTGTGAGTTTGTGAATGCCCGAATTGAGTCAAAAGAATGAGAGATAAGGTGGGCGAGGCCGGCGCTCCTCGCCGGAACTTCGGCGGCCGCGGCGGCGGAGCCCTAGCTGGTCCGCTCAGCTTGAAAGATAAGGGGGAGAGAATGTTCTTTGTGTAAATTTTGAAAGTTTCAAATGATTTAATAAAATATAAGTTTTAAAAAATTTTAAAAAAAATAATTAAAAAAATAAAAAAAAATTATACATAACAGTTTTTAGATACGCTCAAACATAACGGTTCCAAAACCGTTATAAATGACTCTTATACATAACGGTTCTTTAACGTTATGAATAAACCGTTATAAAAGATGGTCATAGATAACGGTGGCTTAACGGTTTTGTAATACCGTTATGTATGCAACTAATAGATAACGCAAAAACATAACGGTTTTTCAAAAACCGTTATCTATGCATATAGACAACACTACATAGATAACGGATTTTTCCAAAACCGTTATCTATTCCTAAAAGTGCGCTCATACATAACGATTTTTGAAAAAAACCGTTATCTATGCACTGTTATGTATGTAAACTTTTGTAGTAGTGCGTGGTCGCGTTTCGTAAGGTTGGTCATACTGTCTCCTTCTGTATTCTTGTCGTGGAGATGGGTAAGGCTCAGACCGCCTATCATTTGTCCTCCTATCAACCCTGGAATCTCTTCTACAGTTTCTGCTTGGTGAAGATCGGTGGTGGCTGTATTGATCTTCCTCCCATTTGATTTGTGCCCATGCCTTGGCAAGGACGTCCTCCATGGTTCTACAAGGGTATTTGGTGAGGTCTTTGTAGAGGTCTGAGTCGGGTAGAAGACCCTTTCGGAAGGCGGTGACCGCTGTTTGGGTGTTACAATTGGTGATGGACACCTTTTCTTTGTTGAATCGACTGATATAGCCTCGAAGAGACTCGCGACGTTGTTGCACCACGGCGTAAAGATCCTCCGAAATCTTCTCAAGTTTCCTGCTACTAGCATATTGCTGCACAAATATATCTGTTAGTTGAGCAAAACTTGAAATAGAATAATTTGGAAGGTTAGTGTACCACTGGAGGGCCGGTCCTGTCAGACTAGAACCGAACCCCTTACACATGCAGGCCTGTCTCAATTCTCGAGGAATTGCGGCAGTGAACATCCTTTGTTTGTACTGAGCGATGTGGTCGGTTGGATCCATCGTGCCGTCGAACATTTGCATGCTCGGAAAGCTAAACTTGATGGGCATTTCCACCAAGGCAATTTCATCCATAAATGGCGAGTCGGCATAGCAGTTCTCTGAACTTTTGTGGATGGGTGCCGGGACACCGGGAATTCACTGGATCAAGGCCTCCATTTCCGCCAGCTTTCTCGCCAATTCTCCATCTCTAATTGCGTATGGGCTGGTTGTGGCTGGTTGAGTGAATTCATTGGTGAACAGCTGGTCTTGGGTAAACTCCCTTGGACCGTGTCCGTCAGGCTGTTGGTTAACCTGGGTTGGCGGCGCGGCTGTTTGATTTGGCCTTAGTATGGTAGGTTGTGCGCCTCCAACGGCGGCATTGCTTATTGTTACGCCCGGTGTGGTGAAGATGGTTCGAGCATGTTGTCCTCCGGTGATGGTCGTTCCATCTTGTCGAGGAGTTCCTGACGTTCTGGCGTCCGGGTTGGGTTGCCCATGTTCCCGCATTTGCTCCAACGCGGATGTTGTCATGTTAATACCTGCGTTCAAAGTCACACGACCAGGGTCAGTCTGGTTACCAACCACCTTACGGTTTCTTACCGAAGATGACGGATCCGTCACGGGGTGGTTGGATCCGTCCTTGCGAGTGATCGGTGTATCTCCCAGAGGCTGCATGGAAGACACTTGGGCTCGGAAGCCAAGAGGTTCGATGATTTCGATAGGCTCCATAGCCTCGAGACGGTCGTACAAGTTGGCATTCTCCCTTTCCAACTTTTTGCACCTCTCTCGCTCCTGATTCATCTGTTCAGTCAGGGCGGCGATCTGGGCGGCTAGGTCAGCCTGAGCATTCCCGTGAGGAGCGTCGGGAGTTTCAGATCCGTCACGACCGTCAGACATGATCGATGCTCGTAGAAATTTGTGGAAAGTGCGTTGATTCGCTTGATTGCTAGGGCCCCACGGTGGGCGCCAAATTGTGGAGGATGAATCCAACAATCACGGAAGTGACGTCAGTCATATCAAGATCGACGGGCACTAGCAACCTGAGACCACAAGTAACGTTAGAGCCCTCCGAAGAGCACCGGTGGGGGTGTCGATGGAAGGGCCTCCGATGCTCAAGTCAGTAAATAATAATAAAAAAAATCGTATCGAAAGCAATGGGAAGTAAATGAAATAGTGAATCGGATCGATTTGGTCGATGGAGTTGAAGACGTTTTGAGCAGTGAGCGTGGGCCGTTGGGTCGTCCCGGTTGATCTGATCACCGGAAAACCTAAGGCTGGGAGCGTGGAAGCAGAATAGTGCTAAAGAATGTGTTGGAATGCGAATGATCGTAAGTATCAGTATGAATGTTAATGACGGCGTCCCCCTCTATTGTGTTAATGAAGTAGTATATATAGGTATGGGCCTGACGGCTAGGGTTTTGCTGGCACGTCCCCTTAAACCCTGGTCGTTCCGATATTTGGGGGATCGTATCCCTGACCTCGTTCCTTTCTTTCTCTCCAAGTCGCTGCCCTTCTAGGGTTTGTTGGAATATTCTTTGAAACCCTGGCGGCTCCGAATTTTTAGGAAATGATCTTCCGCGACTTTCGTTTGACCTAGTCACCCACGTTTGACTAGGTTTTCGTAAGCGTATAATTCAGTTTGTTTGCTTTCGTGTTGAGATGTTTACTATGGTGCCGCTGCCAGGGCGGAGGGGTCACGCCTCTGCCCGAGCAGGGAGATCATGCCGCTGTCAGAGCAGAGGGATCGCTCCTCTGCCAGAGCAGAGGAATCGCTGATTCCTCTGGCGAGGCGTCAGAGGAATCGCGGCGAGCAGGGAAGTCGCCCCGAGCAGGGGAATCGCGGCGAGCAGGAAAGTCGCCCCGAGCAGAGAATTCGCTGATCCCTCTGGCGAAGGTTTCGCTGACTCCTCTGGCGAGGACTTCGCTGATTCCTCTGGCGAGGGTTTCGCTGACTCCTCTGGCGAGGACTTCGCTGATTCCTCTGGCGAGGCGCCAGAGGAATCGCGGCGAGCAGGGAGGTCGCCCCGAGCAGAGGAATCGCGGCGAGCAGGGAAGTCGCCCTGAGCAGAGAATTCGCTAGTCCCTCTAGCGAGGGTTCCGCTGACTTCTGGTCAGTCGGATTTTATCCACTACACTTTATATTTCAAAAATATAAAATTAAGGTTATTAGCGTCTAAATACACCAACTTTGAAGGTAGTTTGGTTTTGCACATAAACTTTGAAAGGTGTAAAAAAATACATGAACTTTAATATTGTAGCAATTTTATCACAAATTCAATTTTTAGATATTCTAACTCTATAAAAATCCTACAATTTACAGTTTTACAGATGTCTTATACGATATCTTTTAGATATATCTTATACGATATCATTTTTTAAAATGTTCGGTGAGTACTAGTCAAGATTTTGACTTGCAACATCAGCTTGAATTTGAGCAAAAATTAAATTTATGATAAAATTGCTACAACATTAAAATTTATGTATTTTTCTTATACCTTTTAAAATTCATGTGTAAAATCAAACTACCCTAAAATTGATGTATTTAGGCGTTAATAACCTCAAAATTAAAAGAAAATGCATCGCCCGCGCGAAAGTAGGGAGACAACAACAAGTCAACACATAGTTATTTATTGAAAGGAAAAAAAAAAGATGAAAGAGACTAAAAAACTGCAAATTTGAAAATTGAAAAAAAATCAAAACCTTATGGAAATAAAGAAGTTGTCGCTAGGGCTAATAAACCGGTGCCGATTTTCCGGTTAAAACTATAACCGAACTGGGAAAAACCGGTTATCGATTAACCGATAACCAATTTTTCTCGGTTCGATTTGGTTATCGGTTACTATGTATTCAAAAAATCGGTTAATCAGTTTAACCGGTCGATTAACCGGTTAAACTGATTAACCGGTTTATTAATTAATTTATATTTAATTATATTATTAGAATTTAAAAAATACTAAAAAATCACAACACAAATTAGGGCAGGTAGCACAGCAGCGTTTCACAATCGCATCTCTCATTCTCTCTGCATCTCTGGCGCGGCGCGGCCTGTCCTTGCGTCTCTCCCACTCCCGGTGACCGGCGTTTCTTCCCACCAGAGACCGGCGCTGCCCCCCGTGCTCTGTGCTCAGCCTCTAAACATCCTAGCCGCAGCCGCCTCCCAACACCGGCCACACCAACCCGCACATCCGGACGCCGGCCACACCAGCACGGCGACACGCCGTTGACTCCGGCAGCCTGAAGTTAATTTTTTTTTTCTCCAGTTCCTGACTTCCAGCACGTCATTTAAGTGGTAAAACTCTTCTATTTTGCAAATGTTTATGCGTAAATGAAATGATTTGCTGTTTGCTGTAATGGTGTTCATGATTTGGCATTTCCTAGTATTCCACTTTGGCAATAATCTTGAGGTCATTAGACATTAGGTGTTTATGCATTCTTTAAAAGCTTCATAATTAGTTGGTGTTAAAACTGATTTCTTTAATGTTGCTCTGTTGGTGTGAAAACTAATTCTTTAATGTTGTTGCATGCTCCCGTAACTAAAAGTTAAGGTTTAGGCTTAGCAAAGGTTTGGCCAAAATGAAAATGCAAGACAACAATATATTAGAAAATTCATTAGTACAGTAGTGCTTGGGGGAATTTTTATAATTAGTCGAGCTTAATTTTGTAGTGTTGATGGAGTGGTCTAATTGGTACAGTAGTGATCCCACAACTGCAATGCTCAGTTATTAGTTTGCGTTTTTTTTTTTTTTTTTCTTCGTGTCTTTGACTTCCCTCTTTGACAACCATCACTCTTTTATCCTTCTTGAGCCCTAATTCCCTTTCTCCCTTGTCTGCATCTTCAGTTCCAGAGTTTGGGGACACAGCAGCGATTGAGCCCTAATTCCCTTTGCCCGTTGTCTGCATCTTCAGTTCCAGAGTTTGGGGACACAGCAGCGATTCAAGAAAAGGTATTTATGAAAGATGATTTCACCTTACATTTCTTTTTCATGGTGAAGATATTGAATGAATTTTGTTGATGTGATTACTGAAATTCATGTTGATGCGTAAAATTGCTGAAATCACGTCTGAATTTTGGAATTGTTTCCGAAATCACGTTTACTTAAATATGCCTGCATCTCCCGATTCCTACATTCTCTTTCGCCGACGAGGCGCGCATACACAAAAATCTTTAAGAGGCGCAGCGCACATATTGGTGTGCTTCAGCGTCGCTTTGCCTTGAGGCGGCGTCCGCCTCCAGCAAATTTCACAACATTGCTTACAGGTTAAAGGTACAAGGTTATAACATGAAGAAATTGATAAGAATATTTAAACACGTGCAAACTGATTTACTGGTTATTGTGTTCGAGGTCTGAAGTTGAACAAGCTCCAGTGATGTTTACTTGCATCCCAGCACGTGATGTGATAATTAGTTATATGAGATTGATTATGTATGAATCAGAGGATTGAAAAAGTAGTATTTTTTCTGGACCTTGTAATTGCATTTTCGGATTGAGCTCCCTTCTATTTAAAAATTTAAGGTGGTGCATGTTTGATCCAATTCGTAGATGATAGTTGAGTTAGTTTTTGGTTTATATAGATGGCTCCCACTTTATTAACACGTATTTCTTGCATAATTTTTCTTCAGTTCGATGCCTACACAGTAGTGATCATGCTTGTGCTTTGGGTACAAAGAATGCCCTGAATGATCCTGCGATCCTTTAGTTTTTATGTCTTATGGTGAACTACAGTGTGCTTGTAGGATGGTAGTGTGAATACACTGTGATCTTGTTTTTCTTTGACTCTTTTGGTGTTCTGTATAGTTTTTGTTAGCATGTTCAGACTAGCGTTCCGCAAGTTATGTGCTCGTGTAGATGGAGGATGTGAAATCAGGCCTTTATCACAGTTTCGCAGTTTTCACTCTGCTCAGGTGAGTTTGAAACTTCTCATTCATCACTGTTGTCTATCTTCTACTGCAAATCTTTTCCAGCTTTTTAACTGGCTATGCTAAAAGGCTAAAGAATATCAGCATATATGGATTCTAATTCTGAGAACTTAGTTTGCTTCAACAATGAGACGGGGATATATATACTGCTCTTATCTTCTCTCTATATTCTTGCAGCCTTCTTTGGCCCCAAGAAGCTTTTTTGGTGTCGAAGATTTTCTTGATGACGATAATAGCAGGCCATACACTTATCAGAAAGAAAAGAAGTCGAGAAATCCAAACAAGCACGTATCCTTCAAACAGCGTACCGTTGCTTACATGGAGCCGTTTACACTGGACGTGTTCATCTCAAAACGATTTGTCTCTGCTTCAATCACCCACAGAGTGACATGCAAGCAGGTTGCAGTTGCTGGTACAAACTCGAAAGATATCAAGGCTGCACTGAGATCGCGATCTGATATACCTGCTTGTTTGGCAATAGGCCAGATTTTGAGTGATAGGGCGAGAGAAGCCGACGTGTATACAGCTTCTTATACCCCCAGGGAAAGGGATAAGTTTGAAGGAAAAATAAGGGCAGTTGTTCAGTCCCTTATTGACAATGGCATTGATGTCAAAATCTATCTTGATTGATCACTTTTTCAAGTCTTGGTTTTGGATTGTTGGAGATGGAGAGAGGTTTGTTTGTTTGACAACCCATTGATGAGTTTTTCTTTCATCAACGAGGGCTCTCTACATTTATACTTTCAAATTATTGTGAATTGCCATCTCTTCTTATATGGTAATTTCACATCCTCCTCTAGAAATAAACTAATTTTAGAGAAATGAGGAAATCTGGATAGATATAATATACACAATGGTTAGTGTTAAACGCAAAAGTGGCCAGATTTTGGAGCCGGTAATTTGTAATGCACTCGTAGTGAGAGTTTTGTAAATTATTGCATAAAAGTGATGTTTATCTATGCAAGTCTCGAGTAGTAGTAAATTTTTCTCAAACACCAACTAAACAAAAGAAATTGGGAAAATCTTTATGGATTCATACTCCTCATCATCAATATTTGGGAGTTATGGTTTATAAAAGAATAATAAAGCATTTAAATGAAAAAATAAGACAGTAATTATGGGACAGCCTTTACTATTATTATACTCCATTATACATTAAATTATGAAAACCGTGATAAAATTTGCGATTTGGGTGATGAGTTCCCTTAAAACTCTATCTCTATCCATATAGGCACACATCAATTCCTGCATTTGAACAAATGCTACAAAATTCATCATTCGAGTAAAGAATCCATACATAAAAAGAACAGAATGAAGGGCCAAAACCTGCATCTAGAATCATTCTATAATGTTCAAAAATGGGAAAGTGTAAAATCCGAGTTTCTTTAGCTTCAAAAACCCTTCTCCTCCCCTTCCTACAAAGAACTCAAAACTTGCCCTTCTCTTCCTAAGAATAACTCAAAACACATCCATACACGCACGCCTCCTCTCATTCCTGTCTGAAATACTCAACCTACATTGCCAGCCTAAAGAGAGAGCAACTCTCTCTCTATCAACTTCTTGCGCAGCTCCGCAGCTTCATCAATCATTCCCGCAGCATGTATTCCTAGAATAATGGTGGCACAAAAGATGGGATCACACTTTATTCTACTTGAAATAAACAGTTCCACAACTTCAACAGCGGCATCCACTTCCTTCTTCTTGCATAATCTGTGAATGATGAATCTATAACAGTTGTCCCTCACTCTGCGCCTGCTATACTTACCTATCACATTCAGCAGCTCCACGGCTTCTTCAACCTGATCTGTCCGACAGAAGCCCCAAATCAGGCATCGATATGTAACATCATCAGGACGAGGCCCATGCTCCAGCATGAACTTGTAAACCTCCATTGCCTTCCCCATCGCTCCCTGCTTGGCCAATCCATCAACCACAATGTTGTAAGTGATAATGGTGGGAGAGCAATTTGTATTTACCAAGCGGCGAAGAATCTCAATGGCTTCATCTATCATGGCCTCCTTACACAGTGCACATAGCAAGGTGTTATAAGTAACAATATCAGGAGAGCAACCAAGTGAAACCATCTGATGAAAGAAGTCAATAGCACGATCAACCAAACCCTCCTTGCACAGACCATTGATGATAATATTGTATGTCACAGATGTAGGAGGGTTCGAGCTTTCATTCATGTAGGAGAGCATCTCATCTACTTCGTCCCAACACCCATACATACAAAGAGAATGCAGTAGAGTATTGTATGTTACAGTGTTTGGTTCCATCCCACGCGACAGAAGATTGCCCACGACCAATGTAGTTTCTTCATAATTTCCCTGCTTACAAGTAAGATTGACAATGGAGTTAAAAGTCACCATATCAGGATAACACCCCTCAGCTGCCATATCCTCCATGATTTCCAGAGCCCGCGTCGCTCCAATTTTCTTACACACCAACTCAATGAGGATTGTGTAACTGATCACAAAAGGAGGGCATCCCTTTATGAGCTGGTCCTTCCAAAACTGGACGGCCTCCTCACACTTGCCTTGATCAAACATGGCTCGTATAATTGTGTTGTAAGTGATGGTATCAGGAGGGCAACCACTCAAGCTCATGCACTCAAGCAAATCAATAGCAGCTTCGAGATACCTTTTTCTACACAAACCACCAATCATCATATTATATGTTATGATATCAGGAATCCGACCAGTCATAACCACTAATTGAAGAACCTTATAAGCCCTGTCTGTTTGCTTAGCATTCACCAGACCTCTGATCATGTTTATGCAGGACTGGAAATCCGGAATCTGGTTTCTGCGCGTCATCACGTCTACCAACTTCACTGCTTCAACTAATTTCCCACGGCTGCACAGACTTTGGAGGATTTCATTGTTGGTCTTTTCCTCATTCTCAATAAAGGAACCATCCGAGGCAAATTTCAACGAATATGAATACTTGCTCGGATGCATTTTGCCGATGAATTTCCTCTCAGCCCCCATCTTACCATCTGATTTAATCTCTTGTTCGCTACCTTCGCTGCGCCTATCAAGACGAACACCCACTTGTTGCCCTCTGCACCACAAAGAAGGTGATGATCTCGCACCATTCGTTTCAGTCTGCTGCAGAGCACATTTAGTTCTGCGATAGCATACAGAAGATGGAACTGCAGCCTTTGCATCCGAATTTATATCTGCTCGGTTGGAGAGTGAGTTCAGCCTATGCGAATTATGAACCTCAATCAAAGATTTCTGCGGTGAAACTGCGTAGGCCATTGCTGTTCCTCTTACTAATTCCACTTACTAATTCGATCAATTTGTTCTTAAAAAACCCACTTACTAATTCGACCTGCAGAGGAATTGAAATTTGCAGTCATACAATTAAACAAACTACTATCGACGAGTAGAGGAAAACTTAAAAAGTATCTAAATGCGTGCACATTCTCTGTTGATTATAACCGCGAAAACGATTGCTTCTCATACCTTATCATTGAGGAACCTACATGCGGCGGCGTGTAGTAGCAGCTCTCGCAAAATCCGCCCCTCAGCCGAAATTGAACCGGACTTTCCTCAGCCTTGAATTTTCTCTCAGTACCTTCTCTGTATCTCTCTCCTCGGTCGATTTTGCTTTCTCCAGACTGTGTGTAAATATGTGAGTGGAGTTTGGAAGGCCGGCGCGGTTGAGTTGAAAAGCGGAAGGGCTTATTTTGGGGATTTATGTGGGGCTTTTGTTTAAATCCGTTGGTTTTAATTGCTATCAAGTCCCTTTAAATAAAAAGTCTATAAGAAATTACCCATAAGTTTATTAAAAGATGGGTGTGTTTTGGGAAAATCTTATTTAGCCCCTATAATATTCCCATTTCATACTATGGAAAATGTTTTGTCAAATATGTTATTCCATTTGTTTCAATTCAATACATAAAAAGTGAATAATTTATAATAAAACATAAGAGAAATATTAACTTTTTTAGGATATATTTTTTTTAAAAAGTAAGAATGATAAATAAAAATATTATTTTTAAGTGAAAATAAAGATATTTACTTGTGGGCCACAATGATATTTGACGTAAATAATGATGTTGTAAATCGAAGACCGATGTACGTAATTCAAGAAGAATCCTAACTCGTTTGTGTCTTTATCCAATAAACAAATTGTAGAATTGTACATACGAGGTCGAGAAGTTATATGGTTTGGCCGTAATCTACATCCATGAAGGGTTAGCGATGATGTTTATTGAATTGAGATGAAGAACTACAAGTACAGAATGAAATAAGAAAACAAAAATACACAATTATATCTCCTAGCTCACTTCTCTTCTTTCTTCTGCAAAACCGTTTCTCTCAATAAACCGATACACCATCCACTTCTATGCAAGAAGGAAAAAATGTTCAAGAAAGTAGCACTTGCAACTGTTCGAAATAGACTAACAAGAGATTATTTTGCCACCCCAACCATATTTCCATGCAAACCCTTTAAAATTTAGTGAATTGCACATTCTTTCATATCTTTTGATATATTTATGTTGATACTGCTCACAAATCTCTACCTTGTATGCAATTTTTTTTAACAAACATCAAATATTGATTCTGCAGCCCTCAACTTTGCCCCGTCACACAGCCAAAATGAGTCAAATGACCAAGGCTATACTTCCCACAACATCTTGAATCATTTGTAGAAAATAATCACGAGAAATCCGATCAAGAGGCGCGTAAACTAGAAATCCATCATTGTTTCTATATTCTGATCCTTCCCAACAACCACTATGATGTATGAGGATACGTTACAGTGTCATTTTTTTTTTCAAGTGTCATTTTTTAATCCAAATGTCATTTCCAATAACCACATCAGAGAAAATCGATGGTCAAATATAATTTAGAAGAAAACAAAATGTTATGAATTCTCAGGACAAAAGGAATAGGTTCAATTTCAGAATTCGTGAAAATGTTTTGAATTTATAGGTAATTAACCCAATATAATTTACGTTTCAATACATGTCAATCATGCCTACAAATTTAACTATAAAATTGAAAGCCAATTATGCAGACAATGACAGTTGTGACTGCCTTTTCTGTTGTGCCTATGTACTAAGCAAAAAATAAATAAATAAATGGGTTAATTACACCAAAAGCCACGAACTTTGTCCTGATTCTAAGTTTTTCCATGAACTTCAAATTTTGCCTGCAATTCCCTCAATTTAGACGTGCGTTCAATTTTTCCACGATTTTTCAAAACCCCAATTTAAGAGCTGACATGGCATTTTTAAGTTCGCCGAAATAATGACGTGGACACGCCGGCCTAAATATTCCACGACGTCGTATCATACTCTTAAAATGACGCCGCTTCCCATCATTTGAGCTTCTACTTCGTGAAATTAGGTTTCCAACTTCAAAATTAGCTGATTTTCTCTATTTAGGGTTTGTCGCGTCTCATACAAGAATTTGGCCGATTCTTTGGCATCCGAATTTAACCTTCGTCGTCAAAGAACATGGATGCCCAATCTTCCTGCTCCGGCGCTTCTACCATAAAAGACGATACTTTGTGCTACTGCAAGCGCCGTGTGGTGATGAAGACGTCGAGAACAAGCCTAAACCCTGGTCGCAGGTTCTTATGTTGTCCGATAAAAGATGTAAGTCTATCTCGTTGTTGATTTTCGTTTAAGTGTCCCAAAAATAAGTGAATCTTCGTCGTTTTTGCTTCACAATCTAGAATCCAATTTTCCAGGTTGCGCTCCAGTGTTCATTCTTCGATTGGGTTGATCCTGAGATTCAGTCAAGCAATGTAGATGCAGATGAAGTTGATTCAAAGCTTAATTTCTGGATTGAGGAATGCTATCGACTACAAAGGTACGTCAATGAGGATTTGAGGAGAATCAGGATGTTGGAAGCCGAGATTAAGCAATTGAAAGCAAAAGATAGTAGGAAACACTTCATATATGGGGCTTGCTTCGGAGTGTTCTTTTATGCAGTTGTTGTTGCATTTCTTGCCTACAAATGGTGAATAGAGTAGCCTTAAGTTTGTATGTGATTATTCACCTTGTATTTTTCAATTTTCAAGTGCAATGAAAATACAAGAGTTGTTGGTGAACACCTTGAATATTTCATTCATACTTGCATGTTAAAAAACCATGCACCAGTGCATTCATACAATTTCAAATTCTTAATTGCACGAAAATATAACAAAAAAACAAGTCTTAAGTTACATGTTCATGTTTGGGACTTGGTTGTCAAAACCAAATAACAAAAAAGATAACAAAAAATCAGATTCTTAATAGCCCGAAAACATGGTTGTCAAAACAAAAGTAGTTTGGGACTTGGTCACTTTTTGGCTTGGGATTCTTAGGTTGGCAGCTCTTCCCCTCTTGGCACTTGATGCACTGTACTCCCAGAGCATATGTAACTATTTCTTGTCTCTTCCCTTACATAATGCCCTACTCCCTTGCTTGCCTACAAACAATGGTGAAACATCATGAAGCATAGATCAAGTATAATATCAACATATATGACTGAAAATGATTGCAAAGCATTTCATTTACTTGCCCTCGTTCTTTAGCCAATTTATTGCTCCTACTTTTGGAACTAGACTCCACTCCATCTTCTGACCTTGGGTGTTTCCTTGGTCTTCCTGGTTTCCTTTTCTCTGCCTTGTCTTTCTCCACGGTCTCATTCTTACACCCTCTGGCATTGTGACCCACTTGAAGACAATTTTGGCATGTCATGACTGTGCCTGCCCTATTCAATCTAGAAGGATTTTTTGGATCATTTTCATCCCTATCTCTTCTTCTTTTATTCTTCGGCCTGCCAGGCATCACCCTCACTTGTGGAGGTTCAACAGGATATCCAGTTGCCTTGAGCCATTGCCTTTCACCATTGATAGGCTCCAATGAAAAGGAGTATGCCTTCAGGTAGGTCTCTGTAGTCAAGTACTTGTGGACATATAATGCTGGATCTTCTTTCATGAAATGGATTGCAGAAATTGCATGTACACATGGGATGCTTGTGAGCTCCTAAACTCTGCAGGTACATGTCTTATCAGGTAAAGACACAACAAACCTGTCATTTTTTTTCTCAACCTCAAATTTCCCCCCTAACCCTGGATGAGCAGTACAGAATCTAGCTTGACTTTTCAATTTCTCCAATGTTTTCCTCATAGCAGGTGTTAACACATCACTAACACTCTGTACATGTTCTAGCTTCTTAAATTGCCTCTCCCTAAGGCCACTTCTTATTTCCTCTAACATGTGTATTATATGTTTCCCCCTAGCATTAAGGATATACCCATTGAAGGTCTCAGACACATTATTGTCTACCATATCACTCACACAAACAGTAGAAATAAATGCCTTACAAAATCTTGATGGGTCTCTCTCAATGAAGTTTTCATATGCCCTTATGTCCTCTACCTTCAATTTGTCCATGGCTGCATCCCACTCTTCTTTGTATGTGCTTCTTACTCCTTCCCAGAACAAGTGTTTTAGTGTAACACCCTTGAACTGCTTTTTCCAGTTCATATAAATTGAGTATGGTGTCTTCTCGGGTCCGTGCACGTGTGCTAAATTGCGAAATGTGTTGGTGTTTGTGAACTTTGCACCAATTTCACTAAGGCTGCGTTTACTTTGATGGATAAATTTATCCATGAAAAATGATGGATAACAAAAATTTATGCCTTGAAATATCTCATTTCTTTTCCAACATTTGACACAAAAGCATTTTTCCTTCCTTATTTTCACTTCAAGGGTGAATAATATTATCCCTCCATTTTTGGTGTGATAATATTATCCACCATTGAAGTGAAAATAAAGAAGAAAAAATGCTCTTGTGTCAAATGTTGGAAAAGAAATGAGACATTTCAAGGCATAAATTCTTGTTATCCATCTTTTTCCATGGATAAATTTATCCATCAAAGTAAACGCAGCCTAAATCTAGTACAGCATAATCATGAGAAAGTTAAATTTATATTTATATTAAAAGAAAATTAAAAGAAAACTAGTTAAATTTAATTTACCTCATAAAAATAGCTTTCTATATATTTGATAATTAATGTAATGTTTGAAAGTTAATATTTTATTATTATTATTGAGTATATTACTCGACCTCGTCTATATTTATAATCAATCATATAAATATTACTCCCTCCGTCCCAATATTCAAGTCCCCTATTCCTTTTTGAGCCGTCCCATGTAACTAGTCCCCTTTCCTTTTTGGGTAAATTTTAAGGAAACTAATTTCTAATTAATCATGAATTCATTTTAATCCCCCCATCTACCTCACACACTATTCGTCTCTCTCTCTCTCTACCACCTCCCCCCTTCCCCCTTTCTCTCTCTCCTCTGCGAATCTCGTCTCCGGCGCCTCCACCGCGCCTCCCTCCTCCGCCGTCGGGGACACTCACGGCTATTCGTCGGCCTCGTCGCCCTCTCCATCTCAACACCCAATTTCATCCCCACCCTCTGCTCTCTCTCTCTCTCTAGCCGAGGGGAAGCGACGAAGGTGAAGCTCCTGCTGCCTCGCCGGAAATCGAGCACAGCAGCGGCGATTCGCGGAGAGAGGAACGGCGTTGCGGACGTCGGAAATCGAAGCTTGAGGGGCAGATTTAGGGATCTAGGGTTTCACCGAGATCTAAGCCCTTCCCCCTCTGTAAATCGAGATCTAAGCCCTAAATCCGCCGAGAACTATCGCGCCACCGCCTCCAACAACTTCACCTTCCATCCGCCTTCTTCCACCGCCTCGCACCTCCGGCGCCTCGCGCCTTCGCCACCATCCTCACGCCTCCGCCACCATCCTCCTGCGCCGCCTCCACCTTCCTCCTGCTCCGCCTCCAACGCCTCCGCCGCCTCGCGCATCCGTTGGCTCCAACGCCGCCTCTGCCACAACAGCCGCTGCCCTCCGCCTCCTTCCACCGCCTGGCACCTCCGGCGCCTCGCGCCTTCGCCACCATCTTCTTGCAGAGAGGAAATTGAAAGATTTCTATTTTTGGTTGTTTCGCCCAAAACGATTAGGGCTCGCCTCCACCCTTTCAGTTATTTTTGTTGTTTTAATTTCAGAAATTGAAAGGTTTCCATTTTTTTGATTTCTCTGTGGTGGTGTTTTGATTTCCGTTCACTGTTCTGGCGGCTACGGTGGTCCGGTGGTGTGGTTCAGAAATTGTGGTGGTGCGGTGGTGCACAGGCGGTGGTGCGGCAGTGTTAATGAGCATGAGACCCTTAATTAAAGTAACATTAACTTTTTCAAATATACCATTTAACTCTTAATTTTAGTCTCCTAAATACCCGTGCCCAAAAGAAAGGGGACTTGATTAACGGGACGGAGGGAGTATATCCCTATGATGAATCTTACTAATTATAGTAGATATTCTATGATGATTCGATGAATTGGCTACACAATTTGCATGATATGTCATTATCGCCTCCTAGAATTAGAATTGCCTCATTTTTGTACTTGTTTCATAGCTTCAATTCTTGCCGATCGACCTTTTTGTCTTTTGTGACATTTCAAAAAAAGAAAAAAAGAAAGGAAACTTTATTGAATTGAAAGGAAAAAAACTGACAATATGAAAAAGGAGAGGAACAGTCTGTTTGCCAAGATCAACAAAATCTCCCAACTCCAATCTCCACTGCTAAATTCAGGGTTTTCAAAAATGCTTCCCAACTATCCCTCAATCGAATGTTTTTGGGAATTTTGATCCTGGTATGCTAAATTCCTCCTTCACCGAAGTAAAAATCTCACATTCCTCTCTCACCGTACATATACTGCATGCACAGCAGCATTTCGGACGCGTTAATGGCGGCCGTCGTGAAGATGGAGACGACAGATGCGGCGTCGCCATACGACCTCGAGTACAGAGCCAGCGAGGACGACGCCTGGTACAGCGTGTGCGCCGTTTTGGACGCCGCCGCGGAGACGCTAACCGTCAAGTACATGTGCTCGCCGGAGGTCTACGAGGTAGTCTTCTCCGCAGGGAATTTCCAGACGGAGGCACAGGTGGAGGAGCTGGTCGCCCGGTTCAGACCGGTTTCGCAGCAGCTGCAGGATGAGGAGTGCCTGAGGCTGTCGATCGGAACCACCGTCTGCGCCGCACATGGCACCGGCGACAATGACCTGAGGTTCTACGACGCCGTTGTTGAAGCGGTGAGCTGTTCAATTTCTCTCTTTCTCTACTCATTCTAGTTTCTATTGTACATGAATGGTTCAACCGATTTTTGTCCCTTTTAGTTTACCTTCACTAATGTATCAATATTTGTGGAGAATTGTTTTGAGTGAAATCAATGTATTTCCATTTCTTATACCAATCTCTTTTGTGTTGCATCATCATGTATTTGGTAGGTGGACCGCAGGACACATTCATTTGTTGGTGGGGAAGAGGAATGCTTGTGCACTTTTGTGCTAGTCTGGCAACATGGACGTGGTCGTGGTACTTTGACCTCTGTTAACATAGCCAGCATATGCTTCTTAGAACCTGCAACACAAATTGATCCTAGAATCAGTGCTTTTGCAAAAATGGCCAGGAAGAACACCACGTCTTTCAAGTCTATGTCAGCTCCAGCTAGTGTTGACTTAGCATCCAATGGACCATCGAAAGGAAAAAAGAATAGTCGCATATCTATTACAAATGATTTAGAATTGCCTCAGAATAGACCTGTGGTAAATTTTATTCCGGAGTTCCTGAATGCCACTTGTTTGTCATTAGAATATTTTTTGGATTTGATTGTAATATCTGTTTGCAGGAATCAGAAATTACCGCGAAGCTTAAAACTCAAACAAAACAAATGGAAGGTTTGCTTTAATTCTTTTACAGAATGTTTTGTACCATTTAAATGCACATGTTTCCAATCATGAAACTTTACTCCCTTATACTTTACTTTAGAAGAAGACTTTTGGTAAAGTTAGGTGCATCGGCAAGATATGCAACAATCTAATTGTGAGATGTTCAATGGAAAATAAACAAAACAAAGTTAATTTCAGAAGATATTTTGTAATGCAGGGACGTCTTTTCTTGTTAATTTCATGTATTCTTTTGATGTGTGAATTTTTATTTGGTATAGCAGATTCAGCAAAGATTAGCAATTATGACCAATGTACAAATCAAGATGAAGATATGGGACCAAAACCTTGCAATACTAATGATTCGGCTACAAGTGATGGTCTCTTTTTTTTATTGATCTATAATTTGGAGAAAGACCTTTCCCCATCATCGATCAAGAGCTTCATTTATGAGAAAACTACTATTCTGCCAGAAGCATATGTGTTTCCAAGTCACGTCTCACAACCATTTGCAAGAGGAGCCATAATGGTGGATAGTCAAATGAAGGTTCAGACTATATATGAATACTTGGACAATCCTAACCACTTTGTTGTGTCTTCAAGCGGAAGGTATTCTTTAGGGAAAAAAACTCATAGCATTAATGCCTTACGATCTGCCATATAATTTGTGTAATGATCTCTTTTAGCTACAGAGGTTCATTTTTCAATTTCTCTACCACTTTAATAAACTTGAAACATTGATTTGGAAAAAAAAAATTCATAGCATTTATGCATTACGATCTGTCATATAATTTGTGTAATGATCTTTTTTAGCTGCCATGTCCTGTACTGACGTTTTGTTTTATCATAAAATCAAAGATTCCTGAAGTGGTGCTTTTTCTCACTATATCACATTTTTTAACCATTAAGTGATCCCCACATTAATCATAAGTCCTAGTGTTATGCATGTTTCACTTCCCTATGCAGAGCAGTATGATTGTTTTTGCTTATTTTTAAAAGTCTCTTAAGTGGTTTTTGGTTTATGTTCAATGAAGGATAATTATAATCTAAGCTTTGTTTCAGTCTTTTCTTTCAGCCTTCTTTTCCCAACCTGTCCCCTTCTTCCGTTGGTGGCATCTTTATAGATATAACTGTAGAATTTCTAGCTTGATTATTTTATCTCTATCAATTCTTGATTATTATTGCCTTCAAGATGATTTGTACTCTGTTACAGTTGGATCACTGTTTGTAAACTGATCTGTATTAAATAAATTTGGCGAGGTTACTGTAAGTTCACCAAGTTGAAACGTTTTTCCTGAAGTAGAAAGGCACTGTCCAAATTGAGTTTTCTTTTGTTTGGTGGATTTGCTGATTGTCTCTTGTTATCAAGCTATCTTATGTGACTGCAAACATTTTTCTTTCTTTCTTTTTTAATATATATACAGTAAGGATCTAGTGAAAATGACCAAATATGGTGAGAATGAGAATGAATATGGGACGGCAGATATTCTGATAGTGCAGCACCGACCACCGAGAGGTGGGATAAAAGTATGCACTCGATGCAAGTCCAGGGCTCCTGCAGTCTAGCGGGAAGAGTTGAATTATAATTATCTTTTTATTTATTACTCCCTCCGTCCATGAAAGAACTTCCTAGGAGGGAGTGATACGGGTTTTAAGAAAAAATATTGTTGAGTGTATTGAGAGTGAATAAAAGGTAGTTGAGTGTATTGGGAGTGGTGAAAAGGTGTTATAATTAATATTGGGAGTTGTGAAAAGTGAAAAGTAAAAGGATTATAAGTGGTGGGGTATAATCCAAAAATAGGTAGGAAGTTCTTTTGTGGACGTCCCAAAAAAGAAAGATAGGAAGTTCTTTCGTGGACGGAGGGAGTATTTATTATGTTTTCTTGTTGATTAAGTTTTGCGGGCCTCTTTGTCTTCTACATGGGTCTTAGGAGGAATTAGTATTTATTAGCCTTTGCCTAGAGAAATTAGGTATCAGATATTATATTTGTGATTTTTGCGGCATTACGTTGTGGCAGAACCTCTCGTTATGTGGACTTCGTTAAGGAGTATTCATCTTTCAATTCTATTCCTTTTAATTCGCTCTCTCCACTCTACCATATTCAAATCCTATATCTGATATTAATTTATTTAAGTTTATCTTGTAAAAATAAAATAACGAATCTACGAATATGCCGCTTGTAATGCATGAGTAAGCGTTCAAACTTGGATTTGAATCCTAGATGGGACAAAAATTTCACCACATTAATTGAATTATGACTATTCATGAATTTTGGGCCGTCCCACTATAAATGGCATGTTTTCATAAATGAAAAAATTTAACGCCGAAAAGTTTTGAGCCACTTACAGTGGGACGGTGGGAGTATATTGCAAGAGGCCTAGGCCTAGACATAATGTGGTAGTTAATTTTATCAGATGTAATTTTCTTCCTCACAGCATATGGATTAAAGAAGATGACTGTACCTCTCTGATTTCTTCCTTTCATTTGCTTCGCATTAACAACTAAATGTTACGATGAAATTAGAAAGACAGTAATTGAATGTTTCAGGACTGCAATGCTACAACATATGTTGTTTTATTGCCATACCAAGCTGAATCCTCCCCAGGGAACTTCTTAGTCACTATGGATATTTCTCTGTTACTACATCAAATGTGTCTCTTTGACTAGGTCACTATGGATCTGTGTACATGCTTAAAAAAATGTCAATGCCAATTTTGTTTTCTAGATGGACAATTAGCATTATTCAGTTATATACTTATGCAGGCCATGGGTTATCTTCCAAAAAGCATTGGCAGGAACATCTGAAGCAAGTATATGGAACTTACTCCCTGTGAGCCGGGTAACTGGTTTTTTGTTTGTTTGTTTGATTCAGTTTATCACAAGCCCATGAGCTCTTTTTTGTTTTTTGTTTTTGAGAAATGTCCCTTGTATGCTATTGTAATGGTTTGGCTCTGATTATGTACGAACTGTTGCATGTTTCATTATATAGCTACAAGGGGAGGTACATGCATGCATGCTAATTTTTACAAGATTTTTAACATGTAATTACATACTATATTTTTTCCATGCAGGAAGAAATCAAACATAAAAGAACTGACAGGGAACTGGAAGTAGTTGTTTCAGGAACTAAATCTTACGAGAGAGCTAAACAGTTAAGAGACTTAGTCATGGATTTTCTATGTCATGAATCAGAAGTTTCCAAGAGACTAGTCTTACAAGAAAAAAAAATCTTGGGTTCATGAACCATCTAAGGCATAGTCAATGATCCTTGATGATATCTAATCTCTTCAAGGTTATGCTAACCACGGCAAGCAACATGCCATTTTGTGCGGCAAGCTCTTCCCTTGTCCTTTCTGACCAAAGCTGATAATTTACATGATTCAAATACTGTTGTTTGTCATAGGCCTCGCCAATAGGGGATGATATACATAGGCCTCGTTTATTTTGCTGGGTAATGGTGGATATTTACTATGAGCTATCCAACTGTATCCAAAATCTAATCTGATTTACTTGATTCTGAATCAGTGGATGACCCAGGATCCTTGATTGTTTTTTAGTGATTGAATATGTGATATTATGTTAAAGATTAATATGTACATGATGCTTAAACACATTCATTTTGGAGATCTTCATACACTGTTTTCATTATTTGATGTCTTGTTTGTTGATGAGAAAAAGAAATATTTTGTCACTGCAGTGAGTAATCCAGGTAGTTTCCTTTCATCAACCTACCGAAAAATTGGATATGAAACTTTACAAGGGTTCATTTAATTTGTTGATGTCACAGTAAAAGATGCAGGAGGCATGTATCAGCTGTGCAAGATTTTAGATATCTTGATCAAGATATAACACTATCCTATTCACTACAATGCCATATTTGCTACATGTGTTTAGTATGTGAATAAAAACAAGGTCCCAATGGAAAAGAAAAAATCTAACTAGAAAGAAATCTGTGTGTAGTATTTGCTGCTACAGGGCGGCAGTGGTTTGGCACACAAGCACAGATTGTGAGCATATGCAGCTGCAGGGAAAATGTTATAAGGTCTTCCCTGTGGGATCTTCCCACACAATCTATTCACCCTGAAGCTTGCATACTTCAGGGCCTCGATTCCCAAAAAGCTCTCGGGGATTTTTCCCGTGAGTTTGTTCATGGAGACATCCAGCCAACTCAACTTCTCCAACGAGCCCAAACTTGTAGGAATTCTTCCTGCTATTTGGTTTCTTGAAATGTCGAGGCTTTCCAACTTAGCCAAGTTTGAAACTGAACTTGGAATGTGACCTGAAATCTTGTTCCTTCCTATGTTGAGTACTTTTAAGTTGTTTAATTTGTTGCTGAATAATTTAGATAGAGAGCCATGCAATCGGTTTGAGTGGAGATCGATCATGGTGATCTGCTCTGGGAGTTTGATTGATGAGAGATCAGATGTGAGTAAGTTGTTTGAAATCTTTACAGTTTCCAAGTTTGTCATGTTTGTCATGAAAATTGAAATCCCTTTTGTGAGATGGTTGTGAGATAGGTCTAATGTGGTCAAGAATTTGGGGTTTGTGAAGTTTGGCAGTGCTCCTTTAATCTTGCAGCCTGCAAGATGAACATCATACAGTTGTCTCTTCCTGATCCATTCAGGGACTGTCTGTAAATTGAGATTGTTGTAAGAAAGATCGATTGATAGTAGAGAAGGAAGCCCTTTACCAAATGCTTTGTTAGGCAGAGGATCTGTGAGCATGTTTCTTGACAGATTAAGATTCCACAAGTTTTGCAGCTGTGCAATGGAATCTGGGATTTGACCCGTGAGCTTATTCGAGCTTAATCTCAATACAGAAACAGACTTCAGATTCCCAATTTGAGGTGGGATTCTGCCAATGAGCAGATTCTGATCAATTGAAAGCTCAGAAAGATTGGTGAGGTGGAACAAGGATATCGGTATCTGGCTCGAAAACTTGTTGCTGGTTAGGACAAGATATGTCAGATTCAAGAGGCCTCCAAGAAAATCCGGGATGGATCCAGACAATGAATTGTAACTGAGATCAAGAAACTGCATGTTTCTCAATGCATTAAAAGTTGTGGGAAGTGGACCTGTGAGTAAATTCTTTGCTAGATTCAGCTGCAACAGATTCCTTAAATTCCCCAAAGCTGGTGGAATCTTTCCAGTCAGAAGATTCCCACTCAATGACATTGTCTGAAGGTTTCCCAACAGGCCTAAACTTGATGGGATTGTTCCATGCAATGAATTATCTTCAAGAGCAAGGTGTGTGAGATGTGTGAGATTGGCAAAACTGTGTGGAATTGTTCCTGCAATGTGCTTCATCCCACTAATTATCAATACCTCCAAGAATTGCAGATTGCTGAGAGAATGGGACAGTTTGGCAGTCATGAAGAGGGCTTCTGATGATGATGGCCTCTGCATGATCAGCTTGGTAACCCTTCCAGCGACGCACTCGACTCCTTGCCATGCTCCGCTGCAGAAGTCACCACCTCTCCATGTGGAGAGAATGCCGGTGGTGTCCTTGGAAACGCTGGCCTTGAAGCCAAGAAGGGCAGCTCTGTCAGCCTTGGAACAGATAGGTGATGATGGGGTTTCCCTTTGGAATGAAGGTGTTGTGAAGAATGCTGTGATCAGGAAAATCTTGATCAGAAACTGCATCATTTTGAGTGAGAGATGGTCATGGAATTCAAGACATGAGAAGGGGAGCTCTTTTTCAGTATGTGTTTACATAGATGCTCGTGTATATTTGGTAACTATGGAACTTACGTGTGTATTAATGACTTCTGATGATTGTGATCCTAAATGGGTGTTTGAATGTTAGTTGATACAAATTTTTGAGGTCATATTTTTCACACATTCAACTTGTTTTGTGCATAAGTGTAATATGGTCCACTAATTTCCTATATTTCGATTATTACTTATTGATCGATGCTAAGATTTTGGACTACCTTATAATTCATTTATCTCAACTGCCGCAGTCTGTCCACTTTTTGTGAATAGAATTAGTCCAACTCATTTTCGTTACTTAACAACTCATTTTTTTGTTATTATTTTTTAATATACAATAGATCGTATTCAAAATTTCCAACGCTACGACTTAGAGCAAAATTATTGCTTAGTTTTAAAAAACAATACTCCCTCCATCCACAAAAATTATGCCTTTTTTTTTTTTTTTGATTTGTTCAACCTAAAATATGTCATTCATTTTTTTGTAGTAGGGTCAAACAACTAATCTCTCATCACTCATCTAAAAAATGCAATTAAGGGAAATCCACAATCCACTCACAACAATATTTAATACGACTCATTATTTTCTTAAGGGTTAAGTATCAGATTAGCCCCTAAGGTGGAGGCCCCTATGGCATTGGGCCCCTTATGGTAAGGGGTGTGTCAAATAAGTCCCTATGGTAATTAAAATCGAACAAAATCACCCTTAGCCCTAACGGTGAGTTAACAGCCGTTAACTATTTAAAAAAAAAAAATCTTTGTCTATCATGTGTTCGACGAAATGACTGAGACTCGTCAACTCGCCGCAACTCAGCCTCCTTAATCTGGAGCCGCCGCTACCGCCACCACCGTTGCCGTCGTAACCCCCGCTTCCTCCACCACCACTTCCGCCACCAACGACAGCGTCGTCACCACGGCGCGGAGGGAAGAATTCAAGTTGGGTCGTTTGTTGCGTGTTTGTGCTCAAGGGAAGAATGTCCCAGCAGCAACGCGGACACTTATTTCACTAGTAAAGAATGTCAAGTTGAGCAGGGACTTCACTTGATTCTTTCCACACTTTGATCCATTTCTAGTGTAACATTATTCTAAACTCTCTTGAATGATTATAAATTCCAAATCAAGCCCGCCTCAAAAAAAAAAAATCCAAATTAAGCAGAATATTCATTTCCTTCGAGATCAATATGAATATGGTGTGTGCTATTGAAATGGGAATAACTGTAACAGAAACTTAAATTTGAAACGAAGACTTCCTACTAGTCATTGTGATTTTGTAGCAATGGAGCTGTCCAACATTTCCCTTCCTCTTCACATTCATCGTCCAAAATTTGGGTGTTTTTTTTATCAGTGTTGCCAGCTCACAAGCTCCTTCCTCCCCTACCTCTGCATTCTCTTTCCTTCTAACACCACTTCCATCATCTTATCCTTTATCATCAATATCACTAACTATAGCCCTCCATCAGAAACACACTCTCTCTATGTCTCTTTAATGATGCTATTGCTATCTTTGCAATTGACGGATTTCGACACGTACGATTTCAGGATGCCACCAACAACTGCATGGTGAAGCGGAGCTGCTGCGTCTGCGACCAGATCAACGTGAAGCTCGACATCCTCCGCGCCGTGGTGACGACGCCGTCGTTGGTGGCGGAAGTGGTGGTGGAGGAAGCGGGGGCTACGACGGCAGCGGTGGTGGCGGTAGCGGCGGCTCCGGATTAAGGAGGCTGAGCTGCGGCGAGTTGACGAGTCTCAGTCATTTCGTCGAACACATGGTAGACAAAGATTTTTTTTTTTTTTAAATAGTTAACGGCTGTTAACTCACCGTTAGGGCTTAGGGTGATTTTGTTCGATTTTAATTACCATAGGGGCTTATTTGACACACCCCTTGCCATAAGGGGCCCAATGCCATAGGGGCCTCCACCTTAGGGGCTAATATGATACTTAACCCTTTTCTTAAATCTCATATAAAAAAATGTGACATAAGACGAGAGTAATAAATTAATAATGGGTCTAAAAAGTCTACCCGCCAAGCAACGATCCAGATTCCATCTTGGCCGTTGATCGTCAACTACCTGACCCTTTTCAGAGTTCAAATCCAATTTCATGCCGCCTACAAGTCAAAATAAGTCGACCCAAATTTTCTACTACTATCCCCACCCGCGTTGGCGCTCCGATGATGGCGACGGTGGCTGTGGCGGTGAAGAGCTCCGACGGGAGGGGCAGCCAGCGGGCCGTGCGGTGGGCAATGGAGAATTTGATGCACACAGCCGCTCGTTTGGTTTTGGTTCGGGTTATGTCCCCCATCACTTGCGTTCCCACTCCGTGTACGTTCCCTACCCTACCACTTCCTTCTCTTTACCAGTGCGATCGCCAAAACACGCCCTGATGTGTGTGAGTGTTTCCGCGAGAGCGCGGCGTTGGGATTTGGATGCTTTAATTGGAACTGTTGAAGGAGGCTGGTTTACTAGAGTTGAAATTCGATACTAAGTTATTTTTTTATTTCTATTCTTTTGCTGTGTTTGTCAGTTTAATTATAATTTGATACACTTGGTACTTGTTATGTCCGTCCGTCTTCGCGAATTAATGTTGTACTTGAGTGTGTGTGGTGATTGAGGGATTAAATTTTGTGAATTGGTGATGAAATATGGTTTAATTTTTGCTGCGGGAGCAGTGGGAGTGCACGGGCTCGACACCTGTGCCTATCCATCCCTAAATTGTTGAGTGATGTTGTAGTCCTGAATTGTGTGGGAGTAGTTTGATCATAAAAAATGTTGCTAAGAAATCTTTGATTCTTGTTGAATGATGTAGTGATGCTACTCATTGTGCGTCTGTTGCATTGTTAAAGAGGTAAAACAGTGTAAATGCAGGTCTCTCTGCTCTTTTTTTTTTCTCTGGTACTTCATATTTTTTTGAACTTTGATTCGTCAGGGTGAATTTGAAGCAAATTAAAGTATCTGTTTCTGTAGGACCATATCCTTGCAGAGGAAATTATGGGAGGAAGAAGAAAAGAAAATCTCCATTTAGGACTACGTTAAATGCTTTGAATTCTGACTGATGCTTATCCACATGCCTAATATGGAGAAAGTATAAATATTAACAACGTAGATGAGCTGATTGAAGTATCTTCAATTGAGATTTTGGATTCTTCTTTCACTTGCTTTCCTTCTTTTCAAGTTCTTTTTTTTTTGGCTGAGAGATTAACAAGAACTGAAATCTAGAATTTATATCATGTGATGACCTGGCTTCTCACCCTTCTCCGAATGCTTTCTTGTTTGATACTTCACCTGTAGTACCTAGAAGTCTGCATATTATATGGCTGGCCACATTCACTGATGTCTTATTTTTCTGTCATGTATTTTGCAGCAGGTGGTAGCATACCCATCAGCGAGCTAGATGGAAGTATGGTGGACATGTATACTCATGATATGCAGGAAAAATATGAGGAAGATCTATCAACTTTTAGGTATCGACATAGGACACAGAAGGTGAGCTTTTCTTATTTCTGTCTATGTCTGATTTAGTTCTCCCTTTTTTATTTATCTTGAAATATGTTGAGCCAATTTAGATTGAGACCGTGTTACTGGAAGGAGACAATCCTGCATTTGCTCTTCTAAGGTATATATCCGATTCAGGAGCTACAAGTTTGGTGCTGGGCTCTTGCTCATCCAATTCCTTTGCTAGGTAAATTTTGCACTGAGCACTTCTGTTAATATACATTTCTCTGTGTGGCTTCTGATTTCCCTATTGAAATAAACCATTTGTCTTCTTTGTCTTATTTATGCCTAGTACATTATAATTTGTGTTAAAATCAATAATCCGTTGATCCTGACTTTTGGAAGGAGAAAAACTAAAAACTCGCAAATTGCATGTTAAAGTTTCCGTTCAAATATATTTCAAGTAGCGTGTGTGGCATCTTGTATGCTAAATCTTATAATATGTAATCTTTGGCTACTGTCTTGGTGTTGATGCATCACTATTTCTTTTTCTCAGGACGCCTAATGATTCTGAGGTGCCGTCAATAGTTCTCAAACGTGCTCCTGACACGTGCAAAATCTATGTGGTCTCAGCAAAAAAAATCACATCAAATTCCTCTAATCCTATGTCAACATCTGGTATGTTCATTATAAGGTTCCTTATTTATTTGATATCTTTTGCTACCTTAACTTGTTTGATTGGCAATCTAACAGGGAGGGAGCGTGATTCTCGTTCATTCACATCTTCTTCTTCATCTTCAGAGTCCAAATATAAGAACTGCCTTTCAGATGTTAGTCATCTTCCTTCTCGTTCACAAACAACAACATTCTCTTCTGTGAATCTGGATGCTGTTATGGAGACATCTCATCAAGCATCAGAAGAGAAACTCTCAGATATGTCAAGAAATAAAGGATTCCCGTCCATTTCTTCTACGCACTCAAAGCAGGTGATGCTTTCTAGCCTTTCTATTTGAAGTCATATTTCAATCGAGAAAGTGTGTCAAGTTCCAGAAAATGTATCTTTTTATATTCCATAACTTCCAGTGTTTAGTAAGCCATGGTTACCCACAAACCTCAGGTTTTAATTTAATGAGCATACTTATCTCTGTTCTGCAGTCAGACATTCAGGTTGAAATAGAGCAACTGCGCCTGGAAGTGGAGAATACTATGACCATGTATAATCAAGCTTGTCAAGACCTGGTCCATGCACAGAGCAAGGTTTAAGCTCGAGCACTTTACCATCTAAGCATTAGATCTTGTGAATGTGATAACGACATTTATTTTGTTTCAACTACTGTCCAGGTTGTTTCTCCTGAAAAGATTATCTATTTTAACGTTACAAACTTACAATGGCAGTCAGTTGTAGATCGCTTGACATGTGACATATGGCACATGTAGATTATCTTGAAACGAAGGGTTGAAAATTTAAATCACAATCAAGGATTATTGGGGTAATTAGTTTTTGGACCTATTTGTTTCAGGTGCACTTGCTTTCTTCTGAGTGCATTCAGGAAGCACAGAGAGTGAATGCTGCACAGGAAAGAGAAGTAAATTTAAGGAAAATTGCTGCTCAAGAGAGAGAGAAATATTTGGAAGCTGAGAAGGAGGCTGACATGGCGAAAAGACTTCTTGCGGAAGAAACATATGAAAGGCAGATGGCAGAACTCATGGTGCAGAAAGAATCATTAGAGAAAAACAAAATTGCTGATGCGCTACTGTTTGGTGATCTACGATATAGAAGGTACACGCGAGATGACATACAGATAGCAACCTGTTCTTTTGAAGAAAATAGAGTGATTGGCGAAGGAGCATATGGTAAAGTTTATAAGTGCAGCCTTGATCACACCTCAGTTGCTGTTAAAACTCTTCGCCCTGAGGCTTCTGACAGAAACAAGGAGTTTCTAAAAGAGGTTTAACCTTCAGTTTTCCAATCTATTTGGCATTTGCCGTTGCTACACAACTGAGACTGAATTACTGGCAAGCTTACCCACTTCACACTGGTCTTTGCTATTCGTTTTTAGGGCATAATTTGTCATAATTTAGTATGTGAACTGCTTCTACTTGTTACATTAGAGAAAGATATATATTCAGGGGCCTCGAGGCATCGATAGCCCATGTCATTATAATTACTACCCCCATCAATTGTGATAATTTCTTGATTAGTTGATTTAGTTGGCAATATCATCATTCACTTAGGGGACGTTTACTTTTGAGGATTAGCCTAGATAGATGAAAATAGTATAGGTTAATCCACTGTTTACTAAGATGGATTGGAACTCTGGGATATTCCAAGGCTCTTGATAATTTCTATCATTTGAGCTAATTTTGCTTGATTCATATCCCATTGAAAAGGTTGGATTGGAGAAATCATAGTAATGAGGATAAAAATACTTAATCATGTATTTTATCAATCATGAAAAGTAATTCCCCCTTTGGGTGTATTATTGTGAATAAGACTCCCGATCCTCACAACATTTGGGAATCATATACCCAATTGTTATTGGAAAGGAATAATACACAGGTCTGGTATGCTATTTCTAGATATCAATACTTGTATTATGCTTGTCTCTTCTTGTAGTAGCGTATTGTAATTGTGATGCAATCTGTGATAATACTAACTACAGAAACCGTGCAGGTGGAAGTGCTTAGTCAATTACGCCATCCTCACATTGTTTTGTTGCTTGGAGCCTGTCCAGAACTTGGCTGTCTTGTTTACGAGTATATGGAGAATGGGAGTCTTGAAGATCATATCCTGCCCAGAAGGGGCAGACCGCCCCTTCCTTGGCCTGTTAGATTTCGGATAGCATTTGAGGTTGCTTGCGGACTTGCCTTCCTGCACCACTCGAAGCCAGAGCCAATAGTTCATCGGGATCTAAAACCTGGAAACATTTTGCTTGACAAATACTATGTGAGCAAAATCGGGGATGTAGGCCTGGCCAAATTCATCTCCGATCTTGTGCCTGACAATATAACAGAGTATGGGGAGTCTGTTATAGCAGGCACCCTGTTCTATATGGATCCTGAATACCAAAGAACAGGAACTCTTCGACCAAAATCCGATCTATACTCTTTTGGAGTAATACTCCTCCAGTTATTGTCTGCACGCCATCCCAAAGGGCTTATAATGAAGTTTGAAAATGCTGTGAGCAGTGGCAATTTCTTGGATGTTCTTGATCAGTCGGTTACAGATTGGCCACTAGCTGAAGCAGTTCAACTTGCAGAGGTAGCATTGAAATGCTGCAAACTCAGATGCAGAGATCGACCGGACCTTGACACCGAAGTATTGCCCGTTTTGAAAAGACTCGCAGAGTTTGCTGATTCCGGTAGCTTGGCTGAAAGAGACCTCAGACTAGCACCGAAACACTATTACTGCCCAATTCTTCAGGTGCGAATATTATTAAGTTTTAACCAACATATAATTTTAAAAAAATTATATATTTGTGAGCATTCATCTTACTCTGCCTTGGCATTGCACCATACAATTGATTGCAGGAAATAATGGACAATCCCTTCATAGCAGCAGATGGTTTCACATACGAGCATTATGCGATAAAGGCATGGCTTGACAGGCACGATGTTTCCCCGGTGACAAAACAAAAACTACAGCACAAGATGCTCATTCCAAATCATATGCTGCGCTCAGCCATCCAAGAATGGATTGGAAACGACGCGTAAAACAATCTGAAAACGCTCATTCATTGTGTTGTTACTATGATTGCACCATTCTTGGAAATGTATATAAACAGATATTGATCATAACTGTTATGGCTTTTGCTAAGTTATGAAATGTAGACAGTAGATGAAATTGAATGGCTGCTTTAATATGTATATGCCAACAAGTGTAACATTTCCGTGATCAAATATTGTCTGTAATCTAAACGAACTATTATAGTTATATTCGTGTGGAGAATCTAATAGAGTGTGCAGCAACAACTATTATTATTATTATGTAGTTTTATTTCTGAGATGGATTTTAATATTGTTTTAGGGGATGGGAATCAAACATTAGACATCATCCCTACAAGAGGTAAGTATTATTTAAACTACAAATCTTAATGATTTCAGTCTTATGTAAAATGGGGACTCTATTTAGTTTGGACCTTGTAGATGTTATATTTGGATAATATATCAGATGCAGATGCTATACCAATTTAATTGTGAAACCTACACTTTAGATTTTACTTAGGGGTATGCTTTGGAATCATTTTTAAATGATTCCAACTCTCCATCTATTGATCGAAAAGAAATGCCTCTTCTTTTTAATTCACTTCAGAATTTATTATATACATTAATTATATCATGCCAGTAAGTCAACATGTACACATAGCTGGTGGAAGACTTTCAAAAGTCTGAGGTAGTGAGGTCAAGTAGTCATTGGATGCTTTCTCATTTCGATAAGGGAAATGAATGAGTGATGTGGCAACTTCACATTGGATTACGTCATATTATTTTTTCAATTATAAAATATTATTGAGCATGTCTATTTTAAAAAACAAAAAATGACTTATTTAATGCAACAATTCACAAAATGTGTCCAAAATCAAAATCTAGCCGAACTTATGAATTATTTTGCAATGAACCCTTTTATTAAAAAAGAGAATCAGTGTGCCTATTAGCTTAAATGCTTAATCATCATTTTCTCCCTATCATAGTACTCCCTCTGTCCCACTTCAAATGTCCCATTTTCTATTTTGGATTGTCCCACTCTAAACGTCTCATTTCCTTTTTTGACAATACACTCTCTCTCTCTACTTAATATTTAAACAATTTCCATCAACTTACTTTATCTACTTTATACATATTTATTAATCTCTGTGCCCAAAAGAAAGAAGATACTTGGAGCGGGACGGAGGGAGTACGTTTTAGCCTTTGAATATTCGCCTGGCTGTTTGCCATCATATATGACATGTATGTAACTTGTGAAAAATGACTACATTGTTATACGGTACCAAAAAAAAATCTAACATCATTATACATTCCTCAGTTTACAAATTAGGGTGTGTTTACTTTGATGGAAAAAAGAGAAAAAATATATTTTCACTCATTTTCCATCATTTTCACATGTTTACTATGATGAATTTTTTTCTTTGAGTAGGATGAGATATTTTCTCAAGCAATTTTTTTTCACTCATTTTCTCTCAAATGTTGGATAATATTATCCTATGGTCGGGGTGTAAAAATATTTTTCAACATTTTCTTATTTTTTCATCTCTAATAAACATATGATAGAAAAAAAAAATTCTCATCTTTTCTTATCCATCATTTTATAATGAAAATTTTAGAAGCAAATAAACCTTACTAACAACACTTCACTGACAATATATTTCGCCCCCAAAAAAATCAAAGAAAGAAAGAAGCATGATCGACAACGTGCAACACATGTGCACAAAATAAATATTGGAGCACAGCACAGTCTCTACACGTTTTCCGTGAATTGTTTTGTCCGTTTCTTTAAACGTGTTGATTTCAATTAATTGCAGTACGACAAATAAATCAATCGTCCACTAATTAGTCAACCTTCGCTGCATAGAGTCCACAAAATAATTGCTGCAAATTGGTATGAATTAAAAAAAAGACAAAGTTCCCTTTTCAATAATTTATCTAAGAGTATCGTTTTATTTGGGATGGATTAGTGTAGAGGGAGTATTTTAAGTTTAAAACTTTTAATTTTGAATTTCATCAACGTCTACACAAGCTTGAATTTATCACACTTGAAATTTTTGACCTAAGAAATATTTACTTCACCACTAGGTTATTCCAACCACATTTATATAGTTATTATGAGTCTATCACACTTGATTTTCAAATATAGTTTACCAATTATGAGTGGTTTATGAACTATTGCAAAAGAGCTTAGTGCACTGAAGACAGTGCTTAATTTTTTTTTCCACATAATTGACCTATTATATGCTATTTACATACTATTGTAAAAGAGCGTAAATTTATCCAATATGCTGCTAAGATAGTGATTATAGATTCTCATAAATTTATTCAACATGAATTACAAAGAATGCAAGGCTACTTTTATACTAATTTCACTAAATGACTAAAACCTTCATCAATCTTTTTTTTTTTTTTTGATAAATTATATAAGTAAATAAAAAAAATTTAAAGATCGCGCAACGATTGGTTCGAACCCAAAACTTCCATCAATCTTAGTTATTGTGTTTGTTGCGAAAGTTGTCGTTTTCATTGCTGTCATTATTTTCTAAGGTTCACATTTTCTTTTCATATAGAATGTCTTCAGAAAGTCAATTTGATTATATATCGTATATAGTTGTTTCATAAATTTCATGATTTTTTTTAGAGAGCATAAATTTCATGATTAAAGAAATAAGACAGTTACAAAAAACTCTGCCACTTCTACCCCTATGATAGAATTATAAATAACTTAAAAATTAAAAGAAAAGATTACCCGTAAATATTCTATGATTAAATGTATAGGTTAATTCTTATTTATTCTCTAATCTATGATTTTGATTTGATCTATCCTCTACGGTGCAAAAATCACAGATAACTAAAGTTTCTAAGCAGCTATACTTAATAATAATATTTCAATAAATAAAATACAGTGAATATATAAATTGGGATGCGAACGACACACGTGCAAAAATCTTGAGTGATAGAACAGTCAACTAATATCCAAGGTCAAGTTCAATGATGGTTTTTTTTTTTTTTTTTTGGTTTTCATTTCAGGTTAGATACAAATTAACACCACTGATTTCAAGCTTATCATGTTGATAGATACATTTGTTTAATATTTCATCTATCTACTTCGTTTGAATTGTTCATTAAGCACGTTATACACGAAGACACCAATAAATTAATTGATAGTATCAATTATTATTAACTCGTTTGAGTCTTGACTAATTAATCTAAAGATGATTAAACAATTAACACGGATTAAATATTCGGTTCACTTATTTCAATGTATTAACATAGGTGGTCAAGTTAAAAAGTACACGAACAATGTCTCATTGTTTACCACATAAAATCTAACTCCCAACTTTAACCAATTTTGTTAATTAATTTTATGTAATATGATTAATTATAAAATTATAATTAAATTTATAATTAATGATTAATTAAATCTTGTTTATCCACTATTAAATTCAATTAAAGATTTTGGAATTTTGTAGCTGGATCTTGGTCCCATGTTTCTTTTCCTGGTACTACTGGTACCAGGTTTAATAAAAAATTTTCTTATAAAAAAAAATAAAATCAATTAAAGATTGAAATTAAACTAAAAAATACTCCCCTCGTCCCACTCCAATAGGCTCATTTTCCTTTTTGGATAAAAAAGTTGTACTTAATTGGTGGTGACCACACCATTTTACTACAATTTTCCTACTAAAAAGTAAGTTTTCTTAATCTCCGTGCCCAAAGAAGTGAGCTTATTGGAGTGAGATGGAAGGAGTAATTAATAAATTTTAATGGGGTTCAAGATTTTAAATACTCCCTCCGTCCGCCAAAAGTAGACCACTTTTACTATATTGGGCGTTCGCAAAGAGTAGACCACTTTCCTTTTATGAAAATGGTCCCACCATCCACTTTAATCTTTTATCCTTACAAACACTCTTTATTTACAAAAAAACTCATCCCAAATTCAATCTCAACCACACATCTCATAAAGTGGTGGGACCCTTTCTCCACTACATCAAAATCATCACCAATTTTATTAAATCCCGTGCCCAACCAAAGTGGTCTGCTTTTGGCGGACAGAAGGAGTACCACCTTTTAAAAATAATACTCCATCTCCGTCCCCAAAATAAGTTCCTATTTGGGGACGGCACGGGTTTTAAGGAAAATTGATCAAGTGTATTGATAGTGGAGAAAAATATGTTATAATTAGTATTAAGAGTGGTGAAAAGGTGAAAATGTGTTATAATTAGTATTGTGAGTGGTGAAAAAGTGAAAAGTAAGAATAAATAAAGTATTATTAGTGGTGGGGTAGTTGCCCAAAAATGGAAAGAAAGAAAGAAGAACTTATTTGGGGGACGTCCCAAAAAGGAAAAAGATGAACTTATTTCAGGGACGGATGGAGTATATTTTGTAGCCCCTCTTTAAAAACAACTCTTTTGTATACCAGAATTAAAAGACTAAAATACCATTTACGGTCTCCACCACTTTAATTTTCGCGCAACATGACACGTGCCCATCATCGTGGGCACGATCATGTTCACCATCGTGTCGTGCCCATCATCATGATCGTGGGCACGATCGTGATCATGATCGTGTCACGATTGTGTCCACCATCGTGATCATGATCGTGGGCACGTGTAATGTTGCGCGAAAATTAAAGTGATGGGGATCGTAAAGAGTATTTTAGTCTTTTAATTCATTTTGGTATACAAAAGAGTTGTTTTTATATAGGGACTAAAAAACATATCACTTTTAAAATGTGGTATTTTTTGTGTTGGTGTCTATAAATTGGATAATATTATTTTTTGTGAACGTCAAAAATAAAAAATAAACTTGAACCAATAATATTTAATATTTTACAAGAGAGTTTTTGATACCTCAATTTTATCGATTAGGAATTTTGATCATCTTTTATCATGTCATATAATTGGAGCTTATTTTCTAGCGTTATTGTTTATTCATGTGCTAATATTTTGAAGGGGTTTTCCATAATTTAAAGAAATAACTTAATCTATTTTATAAAAGCCAAAACCTTTTTCAGCTATGGCAATAAGACAATTTCCAGTGAACTTAATTGGGGGATTTGCAAAACTACCCAACTTTGCAAAACTATCTACAACTTTTGACCACTTTATTTATCATCTACAACTTTTAACCATTTGTATTTTTTAATATATTTTGTCATCACACATGTGCACGCTTTTTTATGCTTGTCAGCAATCATTTCATAATTGTTCACGCATGAGGCTGGTATAGTGTACTATGATTCTCTTAAATTTTGTCCTTTTATGATTCCCCCATCACATTTTGTGCTTAAAATACCACCAAGGAAATGAGTTTGAAATACCGCACATATGTAAATATTATACGAAAATAATTTTTACAGGTTAAAATGATGCAAATGATTCTCTACACCATAGAAAATACTGTCTAAAAAAATTAAAATACCATCGGAACAAATGATAATACCGCCGGTCGATATTCACAAATATTCAGACGGTATAGTGATTTTGACGATGGTATTACATTTATTTCCAACGGTATTCTAAGTACGTCTGGCTCCTTTTAATTTCACTTTCACGTGAATATAAAGTTCTTGCAAGTACACTCATGTCAATATAAAGTGATTCCTTTCCTAGTACATTCACGGGTGAGGGTGAGTAAATTAAACATAAATTAAACACAAAGGCCTCCATATATGTTGAAAGGATGAAGTAAATACCACACAAACATTCAAAACAAGTTGTCTCAAAGGCCTCCATATTTGTTGAGTTATAATTCTTCTTCTTGGAAGCTTTGGGGTTCTCAGCTGCCATTTCATTGGAGAATTGGGAGAAAAGAAATTTCATCGCATATCTATCAACTAAAGGTAATTCTTAGTTTTATTTTAAATACTGAAGTATATTTCGTAAATACCGTTGAGTAATGGTTTAATACCGTTGCATATTTATCATTCTAGTGTACATAGAAATTGTTGCTAATATTAGGTGTATTTTGCTTATGGAAAATTTATCTTCGAGTAATAGCATATTACCGCCGTATAATATGTACATACCGTCGTCAAAATCTTAAATACCATCGTCAAAAAATGTAAATACCGTCGTATATCTATCATGTTAATGTCCATGCAATTTTGTTTTTAATTAAGTATTCTTTCATTCTATTCTAACAACCTTTGCATATGAGATAAATACCTTCGTAATGTTGATGAATATCGTCGATTACTTGATTAATACCATCTCCTAATAGTGTAATGCCGTTGCATATTTATCATTGTAGTGTATATAGACATTGTTGATATTATTAGGTGAGTTTTGCATGTGGAGAACATACCTTCGATTGATAAATTAATACCGTCGTCGAATATGGACATACCCTCGTCGAAATGGTAAATACCATTGCTTAAGTTCATTTAATACCGCCCGATTTCTATCTTGATAGTGTCCATGCAATTGTGTTGTAATTAAGCATTCTTTCAATTATTTGTAAATACCTTCGAATTGTAGTTAAATACCTTCGTAAGGTCGATAAACACCGTCGCATAATTGTTAAATACCATCGTGTAATAGTTTAATATTTTCGCATATTCATGAATAAAGATTTAATTGATGGGTTCTTCGTAAATAATTTGGTTTAGAGCGATTAATGATTTGTGGTATAAGCTAATTTATAGGAGAATATATTATTTGTATTTTAATTTATTTTATTCGTAATTTACAGATGACGGAGTGGAAAAACGTCCTTGTGAGATATGGAGGATATT
This sequence comes from Salvia miltiorrhiza, assembly GCF_028751815.1. Classification (NCBI taxonomy): domain Eukaryota; kingdom Viridiplantae; phylum Streptophyta; class Magnoliopsida; order Lamiales; family Lamiaceae; genus Salvia; species Salvia miltiorrhiza. The sequence goes on along the minus strand of NC_080392.1, from coordinate 8,382,906 downwards.
GGAACGATGTCTTATATTGTGGTGGAGGTGCTACATTTGCTTATGTTCAGACAAATAACATAAGCATTTCGGAGTTAAGGCAAAATATCAATTACTACTTGATGGCAAATTCACTGAGTACCGTCTACAATTTATACTATCTATCGAGATCTCGAAGTGGCAGGATCATCCGATCTCTTTTAAGTACTGATGACCAACTTTCTCGACTTTGTGCCTTTGAGGTCGAGCCAGAGGTTTATGTGACACATGATGGTGGCACTTCCCAATCGGAGCAAGAAGTTTATCGACCTTCGATCGAGATACCGTATGCATCTACTTATGAGCACCCTCCTCAGCCCACGTCATTCGAGGAGCCCATCTCAAACCACATGAGAGGTTTTGATTGGTTTGCTGATAATAATGATGATGAAGAGTATGTTCCATCAACAGACACTGATGATGAAGAAGATGAGGATGATGAAGAAGCAGAGGAGCGTGAGTCTGCTCGAGTTGATTATGGCACATTTGCTGAGCATATTGCTTGGATTCGTCGGGAGGGAGGAATCGGGCAGCTTATGTCCATGATAATGCAGACAAACCCGCAAAGGCTTGAAGAAGAGTTGGGACCCGAACAAACTGCAGAAATGAGCAATTGGCTAGTTCCGGTGGTTCCGAAGGATTTTTCAGTGAATTTATTTGCAGGTAAACTTGACAACATACCAGATCCCGATGAGTTGAGCGAAGGTTCTATCTTCGAAAGCAAAGAGGAGCTGAAATTAGCGGTGGGGTTGTGGCATTTGGAACGTCGTGCAGAATTTGTCATTCCTCGATCGGACTTGGATAGGATTACGTTCAAATGCAGATATCGGACTCAGTGCCCATTTCTGTTGCGAGCTACTCAACATGGTGACTTTTGGATGGTTCGAAAGTTTGGGCCTGCCCACACATGCACTGACAACCTCGTAAATATTGGAGTGAGGAAGGTACCAGCTCGTGTAATCGCAGCATATATAGCAAAGAAAATGCGCGAGGATGGGGACATAGTGAAGCCGAGGTCCATTGTTGTTGATTTGCAGAGAGAGTACGGTGTTCAAACCAGTTATAGTGTGGAGATCCGACCCCGTAATATGGCAGTGGAGATGATATACGGCGGACACAAAGAATCTTATGGATTGCTGCCAGGCTATCTGCACATGTTGCGGATGTGCAATCCGGGATCGGTGACCGACTTGGAAGTTGATGAGAATGATCGGTTGAAGCATCTCTTCGTAGCACTTGGTTCTTGCAGAGTCGCGTACACTATGTGCATGAGGCCAATAATTGTTGTTGACGGCACACACTTGAAGGGCCGCAATAAAGGTGTTTTGTTTGTTGCCGTCACAAAGGACGACAACGAACAAGTGTTTCCAATGGCTTTTGGGATTGGTCCGATCGAGAATGATGAATCGTGGAAGTTGTTTTTCTATCGATTGAAGGCGGCTTATGGTCAGAATTCTGAGACGTTGATTGTTTCCGATGCCCATATCAGTATACAAAATGCGGTTAAAGAAGTTTATCCACACGCTGCACACGGCTTGTGCTACTACCATTTGTTGAATAAAATTACTAGGTATGGCAAGGCAGCCGTTGCTTTCTACCAAAAGGCGGCTTATGCATATCGAGAGAGTGATTTTGACAAGGCAATGGCAAGCTTAAAGGCATTAAACGAAGACGGGGGAGCATATACCAAACTTATGCAGGTTGGTCCTGAGAGATGGGCTAGATCTAAGTGTCCTGTTCGTCGCTATAGTTTTCTGACCTCAAATGTTGCTGAATCTTTCAATTCTCGATTACTGTGGGCAAGACGTCTGCCTATATGCTCTATGGTTGAGGCGATTCGTCATATCATAGAAAAATAGTTTGATGAAAGACAGGAAGCTGCAAAGACGTTTTCTGCAGATGTTACACCAGAGGCTCTACGAAAGCTGACTGCTGAATTGGAGAGGTCGCGGAGATATGAGGTGGTTGCCATGTCTCCATCTGCTTTCAAAGTAAAAGATTCAAACAGGTCATTCAAAGTGAATGTACAAACGCAGTCATGTACGTGCTTCGAATGGGACATGAACCTGCTACCGTGCTCGCATGCTGTTGCAGCTATAAGGTACGCACTTGTTTTCACTTATATGATATAATTTTTGTTAGCTTCTTAAACTAAATTTTATTTTAAACAAATAATTCAGGCATTTAGGCGATGACTTATCTAAGCATGTTGGAGACTATTATCAATCAGCAAAGCTACGAGAGGCATACTCGTATCGGGTAAACTCTGTCCCGCCACATGCTTCATGGATAGTCCCTGCAGATGTTGCAAGTATTTGTGTTTTACCTCCACTATGGAAGCGACAGTCTGGTCGGCCAAAAGAAACGCGACATAAGGGACCCACTGAGAAAGATTCACAAAAGCAGAAGACGACACCAGGCAATGCGGCATCCACAAGCAAATCCACAAGCAAAAGTTGTGTTCCTAAGACGTGTAGTTTGTGTGGAGCGAGATCGCATATACGTCCCAATTGTCCTTACTTACTGCAAGATGAATGAGTGTTTGTTGTAATTCTACATTCTAATGTGTTTGTTGTTATTCGTGGATGCATGTTTTTATGGTTTGCTAGTATCTTAATGGTTTAATTAATAATACCGTCGTACAATTTTATAATACCATCGTGCAAATTTATAATACCATCGTGCAAATTTATAATCCCTTCGATACAAAACATTGAATACCGCCAATGTCTACCCGACGGTATAATTACACACCACGACGATATTCTCATTTTTTACGGTGGTATAATTAACGCATGAACAAAAGTAGCATGATCATAAGGTAGCAAATGTCTTAATAAGGTAGCAACTGTCTTAACAATACAAAACATGATCATAAGGTAGCAAATGTCTTAAGCATAAAAAACATGTTCATATGATACGTGAACTACTCATCCACTACACCCATATCAAAAATGCTAGCGGCAATCAATTCCCTATACTTGTTGACGCGCGTGTCCCCCCAAGTAATACTTGGCTGACCAGAAATGATACGCTCCACTATCATGCATGCGAATGGGCCAGATGAATACAAGTCCTTCTGGGTAAACTGCTCTTCTGGACCCGGAATGTATATCTGTAATGGTCGGGTCTTCCTCGTCAAAGCTAACTCGTTTGTAGCCCAGTATCCAGCAGATTCCAATACTCGAGAGAACAAAGTTAGTAGTGGCTGTAATTCATCGGCACGCATTAGTTTGGATTGTTCATCCAAACCATGATACTTTGGATCGAACAAATCTGCTTGCCAAAGTCCGGGATGGATTCGAACAATAACATAATGTTCACTGATAACACATGGAACAATGATCTGCATACAAGCATGATATACCACAAGATCATGTTAAAGAGATTCATTGATCATAATACCGCCAAATAAATTAATACTACCGCCGGTGTAGTTCATAATACCTTCGTGAAATTATAAAATACCTCCAGCTGGTATTCTGAACTATTCCAGTGGTATTCTATAATTTTCTAGGCAGTATTATCAACTTATTCGACGGTATTAAACAAAACAAGGATCCAAAAGCAAGATAAATGTAAGATTACCATCACCAAACACTCCCTCAACCTCCAATTATTTTTGACCAAATATGATATAATTCCAAACTAGCAAATTCACCAAATATGATATAACTCCCTCAGCCCTTCGTGAAATTAGTAACAATACCGACAAATAAATTAGTAATACCGCCGGAGTAGTTTACAATACCTTTGTGAAATTTATAGAATACCTCCAGTCGGTATTCTGAAATATCCCGGAGGTATTATGTTTTTTTCTAGGTGGTATTCTAAATTTATCTGACGGTATTAAACCATAAATTGATATCTCAATCTCAAAATTCATAAATATTAACCTGGCTAGCCCCCATCCAACTTTGTGCCATTGATGATCCACACTCGCCCTTAATCATTTTGTAAATACCCTCAGGGACTTCCCAAGCGGCAAAGGAGTCGTACGTACCGGGAACAGCGAGATTCAGCCTTGTGCCAAACATACAGCAACGCCAATATGTTTGACACACTCTCTGCGAAAAAAAAATAAAAAATCAACGTTCATAAGCATAAGGACAAATATCCAATGATGTAGATGTTGAAATAAACTCACAAATAAATCTAGAGAGGATATAACAGTGCTTTTTGACGTGACATTCGGTAGGAGGTTTCCCCCAATCATTAGCCTTGACTTGCAGCTTAACATGAACAACTCGACCACCTGTGGAAAAAAAGGATACCATTATTTAAGACACATAATAAAATGTAATACCTAAATTTAATTGACTTACTTCTTCGGGAAATGAAAAATTCAGCCTAAGAATGTCATGGAAATAACCCTTCTTGTATTTGACGCTACTTTCAGTGATGAAGACGTACTCCTCTCTTCCATTCATGTACTCCATAAATTTATCCACCACTTTCTTAGGAAGAAGACATGGCTCTCCAGTTGCTAGATAGGGGGAATCTAGCAATCGAGAGGGCCTATTTCGAAACCTCCACCTCAAACATCTGGGGTGTGCACCGCCATCCAAGTGTGTACCAACTGCAGTACCCAACTCGGGTATGATCTCAAGGGACCATACATGTAATGCCCACACCGGCCCGTACAGTTTATATTTGTCGTGTGTACTAGAGTTATTCACATACTGACATAGCAGCTGATACGAATAAGCTGCCCACGGAAATTGGGCAAATGCATCAAGATCATTCACCAAAGCCCACACCCAGTCAGCCACGTTCTTATCAGGCTCATACCCTAGTAGCATGCCATACAGTACTAACACGTGGGCCACACGTAATAGTAAACTCCCATCCTGATCATCAATATCATAATTCTGGAAAAGGTCAACGAGAGTCTCCACCTTAACAGTCCTCTGCCCACAACAAAATTTTCTGAACACTTCAACATTCCGGAGATCGTGGTGTGCCCTCGTATCAAAGTCAGTTTCTCCAAAATTCAGCCCTGTAACAAGGGCATAATCCCTCTCCGAGAAATTTAACCTACTCCCGTTAATAAAAAACCACAATCCATTATCATTTGATCGGATTTGGCGAGAAACTACATGGTGAACAGCCATAGCACACTTTGACCCCGGATTCCAATCTAATAAGTGTCTGAAACAACCACTTAAAAATCTGTCCACCAACGGTTGACCACCTTTCGTATTCAATACCTTCCTAACCATTTTCAAGTATTTTGTCTTGTAATATGTCCCAACATTTGAAGCCACATTAATTGTACTCGGCCTCAAATAATTAGGATTCTCCTACAATTTAAAAATAAAAATCATTAAAAACAAATTATAATATTAAATGTAACACTTTACAAAATAATATTAAAACACAAACTTTATTGATATAAAAAGGCAAAACTCATCTAATCTAGGCAAAGCATTTTATGAGCTAGCAAATAGTATGTAACTTTTGCTACTGTTGCAGCACGCAACACTAGCAACTTTATTCTTGCCATTATAATACTCACATTTAAATGTCACAATCTTAAATGTCACATTATTCTTGCCATTATAATTTACACTGTAGATATAGTATACTTGAAAATATCAGTAGTTGATGTTAAAAATTGTGAAATCAGCTTATGCAATAACTAAATATTCAAGTTTAGCTCATTGTCAAGTCAGTTTAGCTTTTAATAAACCAACATTCCAATTTCTCAAGGTACACTAAAAAATCAAAGTGGAAGGACACTTAGATATATTTTTCCATATAAAAAACGTACAAGGTATTCTAAAAAAAACAAATAAAATAAAAGTACTAAAAATAAAACGAATACCGCTGAGAATAAAGTAAATACTGCCGAAAAAACTGAATATACCATCGACAAACTTAACATACGGCCGGAAAAGTTTAAAATACTGCCTGAAGAAATTAAAATACCATCGACGATATTGTCAAATATTGTGACGGTATAATCAAAAATCACGACGGTATTTTCAATTTTCAACGACGGTAATACAATTATTTACGGCGGTATTAATGTTTAGTCCGACGGTATTACTCTTTTTTGTCCGAGAGTTGGTAGGAAAATAACTAATATCGACTAACAAGACATACCTCTTGCGGTGCATCCATGACGCAAATGGAGAGAGGCGAGAGAGAAGCTGACGAGATTTCAGGCGGTAGAAAGCCGATAGTTCGCCGGTAGAGAGCCGAGAGGGATGGCGAGAGTCGAGGCGGAGATGGCAAGAGGTTTCAGACCCTACCAGCGGCGGGGGTATTTCTTCTACAGCTCCAAACCCTAGCAGCAGCAGTATTTTATTGTTTAGAGAGCCAAGAGGGATGGCGAGAGTCGAGGCGGAAATGGCGAGGCGAAGGGAGACGGCGAGAGGTTTCAAACCCTAGCAGCGGCGGGGGTATTTCTTCTACACCTCCAAACCCTAGCAGCGGCGGTATTTTTTTGTTTCACAGCGGCGAGATGAAAGGGAGTGAAAGAGACAAGAGTTGGTTCCTTTTTGAATTTAATGCTGGTAGGTGAGGAATTTATTCGACTGCCATCTTACACACTTACCACTTTTCAGATTACAACTTTCAAAATAAATACTATAAAATTCAAATGGGTATGGAAAAGAGGATTTTGAAAAAATGGGTAAAAGTTGTAGACACTTCAAAGTATTTGGGTAGTTTTGTGTATTGCCACAACTTAATTTGTCAATAATAGATAACCTACCCTTTTGAGTCTAGGTTTTGTATAAAGAACACCTAGCTAAAAAAAACGGTTAAAGACATGCCAATTGGCAATTGCCATGTCACATAACACAATTTTTAAAATCTTAAAGTAAATAATAAATCACCAAAATCTTGCTAGATTAAACTATGAAATTTCCATACTTGACTGAAATGATTTTTTCAAGGGCAAGTAAGCTTCCAAAACTGGACTGCTTTCCTACGTCATCACTCTTCTCACTTTATTAAATTTGAATTCCACGGGAATTATTGAGATGAAAGACAATTAGAATTTAGAAACATAAAATAGCACAAAAATTATTTTATATTGGAAGAAGTGGAGTAGCCTATAAAAGAATCTTCAACTTTTCTTAGTAAAATAAGCGGACGAATTTTGATAATTCCATGTGTCGATTTGAGCACACGCATTATTAGAATTATCTACTCCACTTTTTATTTATGTTGTTTCCTCCCCACTTCTCAAAATAGCAAAACGCGCCCCCAAACGCGTATTATTTAAAAAAAAAGAAAGTAAAATCAAAACCCACAGTCCAAAACACTCCGCTTCCCAACCCTCCTCGAATATTCCTCACCGCGTCTCTCTCTCTCTCTCTAGCCGCGTTCAATTTTCTCCCATATATATATACGCCTATTTCATTTCCTCTCCTCCTCATCAAAACACTCTCTCTTCTCTTCTCTTCTCTTCTCTTCAGTAAGACATTTCATCAAACACCTTCCAATCGCTGCAATTTTAATGGAAATCTCGTCATTCGACTTCTCATTCGTCCAGGATTCCGACCCCAGCTTCATCTCCTTCTCCAACGCCAAGAAGCGCCCCAGATTCGACAACGATTCCTCCCTCGAAGATGTCCTCACCAATCTGCTAGCATTCGACGCCTCCGCCGCCGTCGAAGAAACACCCTCCTACACAGCGCCGCCGCAGACTTCATTTTACATGAATTCCACCTCTAACTACAACCAACAAACCCCCGACAGCTCCAACGGCTACCCCAATTCTTCTCCTTCCCGAAACTCCCCACAGCCCAAGCGAGCGCGCGCCGAAGCCACGGCGACGACATCGGACGACTCGAGCAGCGGCGGCGCGGTGAACGGCGGGCGGCGCCTCTGGGTGAAGAGCCGGTCGAAGGCGTGGTGGGAGCTGGTGGACAGCCCCAACTACCCGGAGGAAGATTTCCAGAAGGAATTCAGGATGAGCAAGGCCACCTTCGACATGATCTGCGACGAGCTCGATTCCGCCGTGAACAAAAAGGACACAATGCTGCGCACGGCCATCCCCGTGCGGCAGCGCGTAGCCGTCTGCATCTGGCGCCTGGCCACCGGCGAGGCCCTCCGCGAGGTCTCGAAGCGGTTCGGGCTCGGCATCTCCACCTGCCACAAACTAGTCCTGGAGGTGTGCACCGCCATCCGCACCGTGCTCATGCCCAAATTCCTGCAATGGCCCGACGACAAGAGAATGCACCAAATCAAAAACGAATTCGAGGTCTTCTCCGGCATCCCCAACGTGGGCGGCTCGATCTACACCACCCACATTCCGATCATCGCCCCCAAGGAAAGAGTGGCCGTCTACTTCAACAAACGACACACCGAGAGAAACCAGAAAACCTCCTACTCCATCACAGTCCAAGGCGTGGTGGACCCCAGGGGGGTCTTAACCGACATCTGCATCGGGTACCCGGGGTCCATGAGCGACGATCAGGTGCTGGAGAAGTCGGCTCTGTGGCAGCGCGCCAGCAGGGGAGCTCTGAAAGACACGTGGATCGCCGGCAACAGCAGCCTCCCCTTGACGGAGTGGGTGCTGGTGCCGTACGGCCACCAGAACCTGACGTGGGCGCAGCACGCCTACAACGAGAAGATCGGGGAGGTGCAGGGGGTGGCCAGGGAGGCCTTCATGCGCCTCAAGGGGCGCTGGAGCTGCCTCAGGAAGAGGACCGAGATGAAGCTGCAGGATCTGCCCGTTGTGCTCGGGGCTTGCTGCGTGCTGCACAACATCTGCGAGATGAGGAATGACGGGTTGAGTCAGAATTTGAGGTTTGAGATGTTTGATGATGAGATGAGCGTCGACAATGCCGTCAGATCGGTCAATGCGTTGCACGCCAGGGATCAGATCGCGCACAAGCTCTTGCACCATGAGCCTGCTGCTTTCCTCTTGTGATCACAACTCATTTTTGTACATTCTATTCTTCAATTGTCTTTCATTTATCAATGCATACCCAAATTTTACAGCCTATTCTGCTTTCAAATTCTTGGTGCATTACAATTTGGACGGCAAGATTGAATGCTTCAATTTTGTTGATTCCTCGATGCATACATAGTTTAGGCTTGACTTGTCTTGTGCAGCTAATTAATTCTTCAAATGAAGGCCGCTGACACCATTTTGGATGATTTATTGAGAATTCTTCTAGGTTATCAAATTCCTTAAATAAAATTCTTCTTTATACTCGATCAAATATTTAAATCTCTGACTGAAAGAAAATATTATTCTACAGTGAATTCATCATATTATTGATTAAGTTATAAGTACAGTCAATGCAGCACTGTTTCACAAGATCATGATTTCATAATAATATTTAGAAAAATAACTGTTTTTGGATTGAGATATATGCGGCAATTTATCCTCGGAGTTTATTGTTGAATTTCGAAGTATGGGACATGGGCACTAATAAATTGACCAACTCTGTTGGACTCTCAGATAGTGGGCTGCTAGCCTGCTATTCAACTCAACTACTAATGATGAAAAATGAAATAACTCAACTAATGATGAGAAAAATAGAAACTCTACTACCATTATAATGTTTACTAGTATTAAATACTTCTTTAACTTGATCTGTATTCTTTTTGAGCGGTCTCACTTGATTTAATTTGTTTTTGTTTTAGATAATCATTTTATACTATCTTAAATTTTGACATACGCATTTGTGTTTTACAATCTTATTCTCTTGAATGATTATGTCAAAAGGAAATAAGTTAAAATTAATTGAGACGGAGAGAGTAATGTTTAAAAAGGTAAGCAAGGCACATTGGTCCTTTATAATGTTGAAAATAAATAAACTAAATCGATGAAACAGGGCAATAACTGAAAAACTTGAGGAGCGTTTCGTAAATAAAGGTCTTTGAAGGAACATTTGAAAAAATAAAATATTTAGAGTAGCGAGTGATTTGGTAGACAACATCGGTTCCAATCTTCCTCGTACCGTCGTCGAGCAAACAACCTTAAAATTGTAGATTCCAATGGCACCGCCGCCCTTCGATCCGTCTAACCAGTAACTGCTTTCTCTCTCTATCTCTATCTCTATGCTGCATTGCATTGAATTGAATCAGTGCGTTATGTGTTTATCAGGAGGCAAAAGAGAGGCGCTCCGATCAAATTCTTGATTCCTCTAATTTACGCTCCTGTTCTACCCCTTAGTAAGTTTTTACCAAAAAAAAAATTATCCCCTTCTAAGATCCGTGATTGTGAATTATTATTCGATTTAATGGTGAGTGTGAATCTTTACGGTGAATGACTATAGTCAGGCTTACTCTCCGCCACAAACCTGTCTTGAGGGATCGATTGTTTACTGCAGTATTGGCGGGAGCTTTCGCTCATGGCTTTTATTTGGTGTATCCTTTTCTTCTCATTTCTTTATGTCGGATGAATTTATGTTTTATGCTAATCAAAATTTGTCGTGTGAGGATGAATACACTTATTATCAGAAGCTGAATTGGTAGTTGTAGATTTGGTATCATCGATAGAAATCCTGTTTGAGTTAGTAAGAGGTTTCAAGGTCGAATTCCTCTGTTTCTTATGTTTATTAGTACATTGTTATGCTGTATAAGTAGAGCTGAAAAGATTGCCATTATCTCTTGCTATTTTCTTTCTAACCCCCCAAAATGTAATCAATTTGTTATATGTCATCTTTAATCTATTTACTCCTTGAAACACTTGAGATTAGCTAGAGATATGTACCAAAACTATCAGATTTTAGAAGGGAAGCCAAGGACGTGTAGTGTTGGAGCAGTCCCCCACAGTCATTGCTACATGATGATAAGGTAGAAATAGATTAGTTAAATGTGTTGTGCATCGGCTACTCTTATACATTGGGAACTTGGTTAACGGATCTTGTAAACATGGACCTTTTTTTTTTTTTTTATTCCCCCTGTAGTCATCTTCTCTTACATTGGAAAAATGGTTATCGGACCTTCTAAACATGGACCTAGTTTCTTTTTTTTTTGTCATTTTCCTGAATTATGTTCTATTTTGGTTATTGAATCTGTTGTGATTGGGTTGTTCGTGCGTGGTCTGGTTGATGGGGGAAAAAATACTTCATATGCAAAAATAAATGATTTTTAGTGGAAATTTTGCATATTGGAAGAAGGCAAGAATAAGAGGAGAAGCAATGACAATGACTGTATCCATGATGATCATCAGTTCATTTAGATAATATGCAATTACAATGACTGTATATTTGCAGCATCTTCTCATTGCTTCCATTTAGGTTTAGATTGTTGGTTTCCTGAGCTTGTTTTACGTTTCTACAATAAAGTTTGTATCTGTTGATCATTTTGGCAAGGATCGAACAATGGTCGTAGTTGTTCCTTATGAACATGTTCAGAACAGATATATATGATGCTGAGAGCAAGTGATTTGGTGGTACAAGGGAACGGAATAATCGCGTTTGCGGAATGCAGCCGCAATTGTCAAGGTTTTTTGGAAAAATATTGAGCTGCCAACACTGCTTTTTTGCTTGTCAAATTTTTCATATTCATAGACGATTTTGTTTTGAGCTGTGATGACAAAGTGTTACCTGAAACATGTATTCAACTAGTTTGGATGAAAAATAAGGTGATGATGCATGAGGATGTTTTTTGTTAATCTTCGTTCAACTATGTTAAACACGCGCACACACACACACTCTCTTTCTCTCTCTCTCTCTCTCTCTCTCTCTCTCTCTCTCTCTCTCTCTCTATCACACTTTTTTTTGTATGTTAAATTCGATCCTTATTATTTGTGTAGTATGTAGTTGTCATCAAAAGAACCACACTATCAATAAACAATTAAATCTAAAGGTTGTATAATGATGGATTCAACTTCGAGACCTTTGACCTCAAACATTAATCACTCTACCATTCGAACAACATACACATAAAAACACATATTTTGATGATAATCTTACATCATTCAATGATTAATAGTCTTTATTGAGTTTTACTTAGAGCTAGCAAATCATGCGGGTCGACTCATTATCATATCAATCTGATAACAATCTGTTCTCTTAAGATCAAACCTGAACCTAATATATTAAAGATATTCTCGACCTAAACACGAACTTTACACGAATTGTCTGAACATGACATGAACACGAAGATGACATTTTATCTTTCATGTTGACACGACATGATTAAAATTTGAACTTACACTATGACAACATGAAAATCATAAAGTTTAAAATAACAACAATAATAGTGCATAATATCATTAATATGTTTTACATAACAAATTCAATTTCAAATCCAAAGAAAATACAAAATATTCAACAATGCAACGATACACTTCAAATTAAATCTTTAAATGGAAATTAGCTTGAGGGGAATAAATATAAAATAATACTCCATCCGTCTCCGAAAATATATTACATTTTGTCATTTTAGATCTTCTCCAAGAAACATGCACTTTCCATTTTTAAACATTACCTACTTTCACAAAAAAATATCATGCCCCACCATTATTTTTTATTAAAATAACACAACAATATATAAAGTGGAAATCCTTCTCTACTCACTATACACACATCTAATTTTTTTTTAAAATTCATGCCACCCACATCGCCGCATGTTTTTCAAAGACAAATGGTGTAATACTTTTTTATATTAACATGTGATCTATATTCGATTTTATCTGATCCTAACTTGACACAACAATTACGTGTCCATATCAGACTGACAAGATAACAATACAAACTTATTGATTTTATGTGTGTTCATATCGACTTATCCAGTGGCGTATCAAAGGGGCTGAAGCCCCTCCCAATTTTTGAGCTTTTTTTTATAATATATATATATATATATATATATATATATATATATATAAAATACAAGAGAGAATGTAATACACTGTTTTAATTATCGTAGTATCCACGTTAATTGCTTACTATTTTACTATGATTTGTTATATTATTTTGTTAAATTTGTGGTATTTTTGTCCTATTTTTCTTTCTTAGTTAATTTTCAATATTGAATTTGAGTCAATTCTCAAGTTAAAGTAAAGTTATAAACTATCAATAATGAAAATTAGTTTATTTTTTTTAAAAGATGAAACATTAAAAAAAAATAGATAGAGATATGTCTTTATATGCTTTCAATGTATTTGTTATTGAATTAATGGAAAGCGAACGACTATTCATTATACTAAGTGACTGTGTTATAATTCTAAATCCATTAAAATTCTATTTAGGCATACAAATAAACTGTACGAAGTGCTACTTTTTTTTTTGGATTGGGAGCTACCGTACTGCACCTCATGCAAATACTTTCGGACACTATCATTCAACAAATTCAATCACTCCTAACGACAAATCCTAAATCCATCCCCTAAAATTATTGTATCGTGTCAAAATTGGTCAATCCTACTTATTACAAAAGGAAAAGTTTCTATTCATAATCACATTCTTGTGTGTATATATATTTAATATGTGTGGTATTTGCAATTTATAGATAATATTATACTCCATTTTCCTGTGTCTATCAAAAGTATGTCACTTTGACTCGACATGTGTTTTAAATTATTGGTGATTTTATGTAGTGGAGAAAATGTTTCATTATTATATGAAAATGGGTGGTTGAGGTTGAATAAGAAGCGATTTTTTTTCTAAAAAGAAAAGTGACATATCTTTTACGAATAGGGAGAATAATATATTGATAATCATTGAACTTATAAAATTAATGGAATAAAATATTATTTAATTGTTAGAGGAATATTATAACAATACTTATTTTATACAAGGGAAAGTAAATGTTTCCTTTTTAGACGCAGTCTTGTTATTAAATAGATATAGATTACTACTATTTATGTACACTCAATTTCAATTTGAATTTCAATGTTTAGGCTTTTGTTATGATGATCAGTCTGGCCAAGCTTTGCCATAATATTTTGGACCCTATAGAATTTCGAGCAGGCCCATCAAATCGACCCAAAATACCCATTCTGACTGTCGGGTTGGGTCGACCCAGAAAATATACCTTATAGGCTTGATGGCTTTTACATGTACGTGATCCCTACTTACTTTACACTCTAAAATATTTTAATGGGACGAATAAAGTATTATATATAATATATACTCCTTCCGTCCACGATATCGTTTCAATTTTTGCCATTTTGGTCCATCCACAATAACATTTTCAATTGTATCTATAGCAGTAGGGTCCACAAACTCCATTCACAATAATAGTGTGATCCAAACTCGACTCACAACTATACACTATCAACTATTATTTTACCTCTTTCTTAAAACTCATGTTTTCCATAAAGTAGAAATGATATCGTGAACAGAGGAAGTTTGTGTATATTCAATGTTGATGATAACAACAAGTATAATATGATTTTTTATATATGATCATTGATTTGTATTTTTTGAAATATTATTGTGTTCATTGAAATACCTGCCTGCCCAAATACACATATAATTTCACGAATACCAGAGTTAATACTTAGTGAGATACTGTAACACATCGGATAATAAAACCAACAACAGAAACGAACGCACGGTATGGCAACCCAGTTCGGTGATAGAACACCTACGTCTGAGGGGCCTTGCCCAGGGAAAACGATTCACTATGAGAGATTAAGTTACAGTAGAACTTACACAAGACTCAATCTTCTATGCCTCTATAATTTCCCAAAACCTCAACACTAGTAAAACGTCGAAAACTAGATAACACTAACTTTCTAAGTGTGAACCCCGACGAACACAGTTACTCCCTTACAACACAACCTTCAACTCATAAAGGAGATAAACTGAAAAACAACTTTGCTATCAACAAGATTAAACGCAAAGTAAGAATTACCAGAACATACGATCAAACTATGATGTTCTCACAATAAAAAATGTGCTGCACTCGCCAACTGCTCGAATAAATGCACGAAAAAGCTACCCTAATTCAAGGAAGAGATCGACTTATATAGAGGAGAAACCGAAGACTCCTTGGATAGGGACTCATTCTAGACAAGCTAGCAAGTCAATCCAGTAGATATATACACAAAGATCTCTTCGAAAAACACAAAGATCTATTCGAAAAACACTCAAATCGGGAAACAAAATCTTCAATAAACTTTGTATCTCTGATAGTATCCGCGAAACACCAAATAACTATATAAATGACAATACATAAAATAGAGAGTAAATACTACTCTAACATTCATTATTATTATTTTTAGGATTTAAGAAATTAAATTGAAAAATAAAATAAAAATATATTTTTTGATTATGAAACGATCAATTCCTTTGGATATGGGTTATTAAATTTTAAGATTTGGAGTTGGAACAATCAACAGCCCTACTTTTGAACTCATCTGTCTTAAAGTAAAATGTTAGTTGTTGGGTGGTTTTCTGGCCAACACGATGGTGACAAATTTTGGTGGTGATTGGATTTGTAGCATGAGCAGCGCACAGCTGTTTCCTTCTTAGCTAGATATCATGTCATTCTCAATTAGAGTCCCATTGTGTTACCACTTCCCACAGAGTAGGCAATCGCGGATTAATCCTACACAATTAGCATTAATTAACCCAACACATGCATCTCACATGTCACAGCTGATGTGGCCACTCACATCATTATTTACGAGGTTTGCAAATTAACGATAAGAAAAGTTCTCACTAAGGGTCCGTTTGATTTGCAGTTTAGGATTGATTAGGATTAAAATTATCTTGAAAAATTAGTGTGGATTAGTGTGGATTTATACTATTTCATGGGTGTTTGATATCATGGCTACTTAATCCTATATTGTGTTTGATATCCATAGGATTATGTTGGATTATAATTTTAAAAATATCATGTGTGTCCACCATTATTTGGGCATTTGCATCGATATGCGTGAGAAAAGGTAGCAAAACTTTTATCCAACTTCGCAGGATTAAAGTTATCCGAGGGGGGTGGGCGGATTATTAGTATGAGTTATTCCCACAAAATAGCATGGAGAAGTGGGATTAAGTAGGAGTTGACCATATTAACTGCACATGATATCAAACATCACACTAATTTGTTCCCTTGGGATGGCCTAGTGGTTGGGGTGGTTGCCTGTTGTCCAAGAGGTCACAAGTTCGAGTACTCTCGGCCACAATAACCACTAGGTGGGGTGTGTGTGTGGTTTGTATTATTTATAATGTAATTTCATCAAAAAAAAAAAACATCACACTAATATGTATTAATTTAATTTATCCTACCTATAAACCCATATCAAACAGGCCCCAAGAATTTTAGACCGCTCAACCTCTCCTATCTTTATATTTTAATTTTCAATCTCGCAGAAAAAGATCCATAAAATTGTGTTATTAATTGTTTCGCATACATCCCTATTTAAAAGAGAAAAATGTCACTCCATAATTGTATTGCTACGCGGTAATATTCATCAGTTGATCTATGGTCCGCTGCTCTCACTTAATAGTTGATCCCATCTTCTAAATTTGTTGTCACACTTCACAGTTCTCCACCTTGATAATAAATCAAGATTTTTTTCAAAAGAATTTATAACCTTTTCCTTTCCATAGAGGACCTTTTGATATTACTGCAATTTCAAACTTGCTACTCATGACAATAACTTAGTTTAGTAGCAGATAAAGCCCGTGTTAGCATCTCTTCGATATTTCATTTAGTAAAAACTTCCCCATCATAGTCATGTGTTTTTTAATTCCCTTTTGTTTGCACAATTATTGAAACTCATCCCAAAGAAACTCTAATCCGATCCATTTTCTACTTCGAGCACCATTTCTTGAATTTAAAAAATGCCTCACTTTTATTTTTGAGAATATACACCCAAATCTTCCTCGAGTAATCGTCTATCACAACCATGTAATATCTTCCCCCTCCATTTATCATGAAGCCCATTTTTTAATTTCACCATTTTAAAAAAGAAAAAAATGAAATTTAAAAAATTTATGTACCCTAGCTTCAGATTAATCAATCCAAATGATTAATTACTCCCTTCGTCCCGCGAAGCATGATTCGTTCCTTTGGGCACGAGATTTAAGAAAGTACTAGTATTTAGTGTGTTAAGTGTGTTATATATGTGAAAATGTGAATAAAGGGTAAAACTTTTGTCATACAAGAAACCGTAGTAAGTTTCGTGGGACGGCCTAAAAAAGAATACGACTCATGTTTTGTGGGATGGATGAAGTATTATTTAACTAAAATAAATCAGATTTGATATAACGAAACAATTATAAACTCGAATTGAATTGATGAGTCCTAATTGATTATAGAATTGAACTAAATGATTGCAACAAATTGAAATTGAAGAAGAAATATGAAAAATATATATATATATATATATTTGAAAAGATTGATAATTAGTGAGATTTAGAAATGAAACATCTAAATTGAGATAAAGATCAATTTCAAGTAAGAATATGTGGTTTCTATTGACCAATCAATAAGCATGGGGGATCATGCGGTTGGGCTTGCATATAAAATTACTTCAATTTTTTTACCTACGATATAGTTAATTGCATGATCGCTATATATGTAGTTATGTTATGCGAAACTGAATTTTTCCATCAGAATTACTGTATCCCCGTTGGTTAAGATATATTTTGATAGTATGTTTACAAGCGCGCTGGTTTCAGTCGCTAATACCGACGGTCATTTGCGTCGTCGTGTGGCTTACCTACGGACGGTCCGTTGGTATTTTCGTCGCTAATTAGCGACGGATGTAAAATTTTGTCGGTAATTTTTTTACCGATCACTTTTACAGCGACACACGGCGGCCGTCATTGATCCGTCGGTGATCGAAATTAGCGACAAATTTTTGGCGATTAGCGACGGAAAATTTCGTCGCTAATCGTCCAATTTCTTGTAGCGGCGCTTCAATATATTAAAATAAATTTATAATCCATTATTTGCTTGTATATATTAAAATTCTTTTTAAGATTATAAATCTTAAAATAATTTCACTTTACAAAAATAATATAAAAAATAATTTAAATCACAATGTAAAATAATTTCTCATCGAAATTCAAAAGGTTGTATAATAGTTAAAGAAATTAATATATGATCCCATACATCACTTCTCTTATTCATTTTGATTGGGAACTACTCGAGCAGTAGAGGACAAAAGCACGTCTTAAGATTAGCACCATTAGTTAATCAAGCTTGTTCGATCCATTGTGTGCAGTTTGGCCCATAATCATTTCTTCACATTTTGTCCTCGATCTCTCTCAATATACTATGATTTTGGAAGAAACAAAGAAAGAATTAATTCAATCTCGAAAATCTGAGTTTTAATTCATTCATCTACTTAATTTAGAAAATCTGCAATTCTTCATAACTAGTAGTCTAGTTCCTACATCACAAACATTATTATGGAATCCAGGGCGTTTAAGCTAAACTTATTTTAAAAGGCTTATAATAAATTTCAACAACTTATAAGAGATTATATATAATGTCTTAAAAGCTTATTAGTTGTTAAACGTTTGGATAATTATACTTTAGAGAGAAAATCGTGATTTAGAGAGAGAAATTGAAAAAAGATGAAATTAGAAGGGTATATGACGAAAATATCAAATCATATATTGTAGAGTTATTTTTATGAAATGGTTATTACTTAATAAAATTATTAAAATAAGTTGAGGTTGAGAAACTTGTATGATAAAATAAGTTGGAATTAAAGAACTTATTTTTCCAGAAAACTTTTTATTCATTAAAGCTTATGAGTTATTAAGTTGGAATTAAAGAACTTATTTTTCCTGAAAACTATTTTATATATTCATTAGCCTCCCGAGTAGAGAAGGGTTAGGTAGTGATCACGCCGGCAGATACCACTACTCTACTCCCGCTAATGTGTGTGTCGTTTCTGAGTCGGATTAAAATTTTGTAAGTTATTTGTTTAATTCGAGTATAGGATCCACATTATGTTTTTTTACTTGCTAATGATGATATCGAAAATTGAGTCCATTTTAGCTAGATAAATGATGGACGACATATCGATATATTCTCGTATCTATATGTTTATATTTAATTGGATTAAATTGCACCAGACCCTGTGTCATTAAAAATCTTGCAGAGTGCAGACCACCATTTTCGACAATATATATACGCATGCACACTTTCTTTACTTTGAAAAATATGAATATCATATGGTATGATAAAATGAACCAAACCATCACACTAATATATATAGTATTCATTCCGTCCCACGAATCTTGACACGTTTGGTTTTAGCACGGAAATTAAGGAATTGTAGATTAATGTTAAGTGTGTAGTTACTAAAGTACTGTAAAAATGATAAAGTAGGATAGAGAAGTCAATAAAAGTGATAAAGTATGAAAGATAATGTAATAAAAGTGATAAAGTATGAGAAAGAAAATAATAATTATTATATTATTTGAAAAATGTGTCAAGAAGATTCGTGGGACGGCCAAAAAGGAAAGCGTGTCAAGATTCGTGGGACATAGAGAGTATATGTTATCGAAATAGTCCACAAGTTTTTATGTTTTAAAATTGGATCAACCGCGCCTTATATTTTCATTCATTATAATTAAATCGTTACAAACATAGTATTAAGATGCATGTGTCTCGTCTATAAGAATAAATAAATAAATACGTGAAACTGTTTTGTCCTGCCTGCTTTTAAACCCATGGGTTGAAAAAGAAAAATCAGAGATCAAATAAGCGTGAAAATTATATGGGTTGTGTATTTCTTAGTCCAAATAGTTAGAAGGTGATTGGTACGATGAAATGAACTAAGGGTAGAATAGAATGAAAATGAGAAAAGAAAAACAAACCTTAGATGATTATTATACTTGGTATGCACAAAAAAATAGCAAAGGAATGAAATTGTGATTCTTTGTCTGATTTTTATTCCTATAGTTGATAGCTAAAAATAAAGTTTATGAATGAAATGAAATTATCTTATTTTACTAAATTACCTTTCACATCACTTAAAAGTATAAAAATTATAAATATAATTAAATAGATAAATATTTTATTAATGTAATTCACGAAGAACATTTATAAAAATTTAAATTAAAATGGTAATTTTGTAGGTGTAATATATAGTTCTATAGGATATACACTTTTTCTCTTAAAAATTTAAAAAATCGATTATCGATAGATAGATTTAAGTATTTGTAATTCTATTTTTTATTCTTTAACTTTATAAAACTTAAATGATTGAATTAATTAATACTTAATTATGTTAAGACTAAATATTATTAAGGAGTCCATAAAACATAGCATAAATTTCACATAGTATTATTTTTATATACATCGTTTAACTGTAAGCATATCAATTCTCATTTAAAAATTAATATTATTCTTCCAGCATAAAAATATATATTAATAAGTTAGAAAAAGAATCAATTAATTGTTGGGGTAATAATCGAAAAATACATAGGGTTTTTTCATTTTCAGGTTCATATCATCACCTTTTAATTTGACTTTGAGATACACCAATTTATAATTTATTCGCAATTAACCCATGAAATTCAAATTCGCCCAAATCAAATCTGATTTCGCAATTGGAACGCCAACGTGAAAGCCGAAATATCAACGTGGCAGTCAGAAAGACCAAATCACACACACATACACTCCACCGTCACTCACTTTCACACACACACTGCACACTCTATCTCTCTCTCACACACACATCAGATTCACACACACACGTCACTTTCCCCACGTCACTTCTCTCTTCTTCTTCAGTTTGGTCGGCGATCCTCCTTCATCGACTTCCACCGCCTTCCCTCTTCACCCACAATTTCCGCCACCCCGTGCCCCCTGCAAACCTTCCGTTGCCCTCCCTCTTTCCCCACGATTTTCACCGCCTCGCGCCCCTCTACAACCCCCCTCCCCTCATTCATCGACCTCCGCCACCTCAGCGCGCCCCCTGCAAACCATCATCCTCCTTTATTGATTCGTCGCTCTCCACCGAGAAAACCTTTCTCTACCGCCCTTCATCGTCCAACCCGCCATCACACCAGAATCGACAGCCCGTCATTCAGTCTCCTCTGGTGACTTTAGAATTTTAGGATTTTTTTAATTTGTGTTTAATTTTCGGAAAATAAATTGATGTATCTGAGAGTCAAATTAAAAGGTGATGATATAAACCAGAAAAATGAAAAAATCATGTGTATTTTTCAGCTATTACCCTTTAATTGTTAATGTACACTAAATAAGAAAAGAAATATATAAAATAGAAAAATGAAAGAAATAGGGAGAACAAATTATATAAAATAAATACGTAGAATCTTACTCCCTCCGTCCATGAAAGAACTTCCTAGGAGGGAGTGACACGAGTTTTAATAAAATGTTGTATAGTGTATTGAGAGTGGAGAAAAAGTTGTAAAGTGTATTGAGAATTGTGAAAAAGTATTAATAATTTATTGTGTTGTTTTAATTAATGTTATTTGAGTGGTGGGAATTGTCTTAAAAGGGGAGTATTTTTTAAGTGGTGGGGTATTGTCTCAAAATAGGAAAAAGTAGGAAGTTCTTTCGTGGACGTCCCGAAATAGAAAAATAGGAAGTTCTTTCGTGGACGGAGGGAGTATTAAGTTAGTACTTATATATGATTATGTAATGTGTTGCGTTTCAATTCATATATTAAACTATAGTTTACATAAATTTGATAGTAATATTTTATTTTTAATATTTTGAATAATAATAATAATAATAATAATAATAATAATAATAATAATAATAATAATAATAATAATAATAATGTATGTTTCATACAAATATACATGTCAAAACTTAAATTTAAAATGATTAATTAACAATGATATGGAATGGCTAATACCATGGTAGGTGGAATGAATGATGATTTCCATTGATGTAGGAATGGTGATTACAAATGAAATGATGATTCCTACAAAAAAAATATAACAAGCAAAGAAACTGAATCAAGATAGGAATCGTCATTCCATTCCCACTTCCATTCCATCATACCAATCACCTCCTTAGCTTTTCTAACTATCCGCTATTAGGTCAAATATTAGGCCAATGCACAAATTTAGTATGATTAATTGTCGTAGTCAGATATGAGCTATGTTTGACATTTGTAGACGTACAACAATTAAAGATTTTATATATCTAGTGACGTTTATGATTGAGTATTTTTATTCTCGAGATTAAGATTTCTTCAATCACCCTTACAATGAGATATATATATAAATCAAATAAAACTAACTTAAATTAAGAAATGATCAATGATCTTAGAATATCTCAAAGTTTCAATCCATCAAAATAAATAAGAGATTAGTGTTATTATTTTTATCTATCAATGCTGAAATTACCATATGTCCAAACACACATATATTCAACAAATAGAATAAGTACGTGCGATGATACACGTATGATAGAATGTATCAAAATAATAAAGAATATTACGCCAAGAATGATTACCCAATTTGGTGATATAACACCTTCGTATGGAGGGCTCGCCCAGGAAAAAAATATCCACTATTTGAAGTTAAGATACAGATAAACTTACAATAAGACTCGAATTTACTTAGCCACTATATCTCTCAGAACCTTACCAATGATGGAGAATTGGAAGCAAGATAACCAGTTAATCCCTCACAAAGAATTCATCAATTGCTTAGTGAAAAAAATAATTCACAACCGCACGAACACTATCGCTCACAAGAACACGAAATAGAGATTTCACATGATCACACAAAAACGCAGAGTATGATCTAACAGGACTCACGAAATATTCTAGGACTCAATAGAATAAAAACGAAATATTCTAGGACTCAATAGAACAAAAACTCGTCTAAGATAATGATACTCGAACCATCTGATAATTTTCCTCTAAGAATATAGAGTCCATGCGTCTGCTGCTGATCAGATTCACAGGATAAAGCAATCCACTGCAGTATATTTGATGTATAATTCCACTTGAATAAGAAGTCATGTGCTTATCCATAAGCTTATCATATTTTTTCAACATGTATCACTTTATGTACATAATTCCGCAGATACAATCTATATATTGACAAATAAATAAGAATATTCATATTCTAACAAAGGCTAATCATTCAGCATTCCTAAAAAAAAAAAAAAAATCCTAATCATTCAAAGAAACGCCCCCTTAATATGATGATGGATAGATAGTATTTAAGGCAAAAAATCTCAAATTTAAATACATCATGTGCAACACAATTTCTTAAAATATTATTTTTTTCTAAAAGAATATACATAAAAAGTTTTTTTTTTAAGTCAAATAAAATTAATTCAAAACAGCATAGGTACAAGGAGTACTCAAAATCAAAGTACCAAGGAGGGATGTCCACATACACCATCAGAAAATAATTAGGAGATTCTAGAAGAAAAACAACTAATAGGATTCGAAAACTAACAATAAAAAAAAATACAAAAATTGAAAGGAGAGTTCGCCCTGAACCACCTCTAAATACAAATAATTATACATCAACAATCCTATCAATATTCCAACACCCTTCATTAAAAATTTTGTCATTCTTTCTTCTCCAAATCTTTCAACAAACGCAGCGCCAAATATACCTAAAAAGTCAACTTTGATACCCTTTTAAGTTTAACAAACAAATACAACAAACAACACGGTGACAAACGCAAAAGAAGAACAAATTACAATTTGGGACCACAAACTCATGAAACACCCGAATATGAGGAAATCTATGCAATCAACTTTGAAAATTGTAAGGCTATTTTATTAATACTACCTTAAATATATTTTTTTCCAAAAAAAAATGTATTGATTATTAATGAATGGCCTGGTATTATTTTAATTGACTAGCTAGTTAAATTCAATATTTATATATGACAATAATCTTACAGTTGGATTAATAAGATTAAGAGATCAATAGTATAAAATATCTTTAGTAGAAGATAATGCATGTCTATCTTCTCAAATGCTTTTGTCATCCCCATATGAGATTATTTAATTTATCACATTCTACTCCATCGACTATAGTATTTGGTATATATACAGATATACTGCATGTGAACATGCTCTGACTTCCAACCAAATTTACTGTTTTGGCCTTAATTAGAAAATATACAAAATCAATCAACAATCTTGCCTTTTTCCTTCTTCTTTTGTTTTTTTAAAAAAATCTATATTAAAGATCTTCTTTCTTCGGAAACGACAACGCAAATGATTACGCCACGTGTTAGTCTTCCATGCATGCAGCATGTGGAATTGTGGATAACAATACTTTATAAAATTCAAATTAATGCCCGCCAAATTAACCTTATTTATCGTAATCGGTCCATGTAAATTGAGCATTATTAATGTTGTATTTGATTGGTATTAATCAGGTAAATATCTCGTGATCGATCTATCGATGGCTTTTCAGGGTCATCTAACCAAATTGGATGATATCTAATTTAATTTGGTTGTCCCCTAAATCTTAAATTGAGTGGGGTGGGTAAGATTAGACTCTCGATATGTTATATCAAATGAAAAATAATTTGTGTAGTATATTCAATCTTCTATAACTTTAAAAAGAAATTTTTTTTTGTAATAATCATATAAATATAAGCATCCACCTTTGGGTATATGTATATACGCTCTCCATTAACAAAAAAAGTTCTAGAAGGGAACTTCACGAATATTAATAAAAATAGTTGAGTGTATTGTGAGTGGAGAAGTGACCACTTAAAAAATAATGTTAGTTGTTGAAATTGTTGGCCCAAACCAAGCCTATTCCTGGCAGCCCATTACCATCACTTAGCCCACAATTGGCAGCCCATCTTCCTTGGTTAAATTTGCAGCCCTATCTGCTGCACTCTAAGAGTGAAATTATGGAACCCTCGCTGCCTCCTTCCTCCTTGTTCCCTCCTCCCTTCTCTCTGCGTTTTCTGTGTGAAAGAGAGAAGCTTTGCCTGTGCCTTCACCATACCTCTTGTCATCTCCGTGACTTGGGCGAAGTGTGAACAAGCTTAGTGCTTGTGTGTGTCTTCTTCGTCCGAACTGAGCTATCTCTGCGTTGGTTAGCCTGAGTGAGGTTGAGGGTGATTTGGCAGTGGAGTTGCTGGAACGTGGTGCTGTCGGAGGAGGACTACTTTGGGTTTGAAAGAGACCGAGATCTGAGCCAAGGAGAGAGCCCTGCTGCGTCGTCTCGCCAGTTGTGGCTGCGTCGTCTCCGACAGCTGCTCCGCGTCGTTTCTGGACAGCCGCTGCTGCTCCGTTTCCGGGCAGCCACTCAGCTGCCCCATCTCTTCTATTTCCTGTTACTTTAGCTCTCTATTACAGCTGCACTTTCTAACTCAGTCTCTTGGTGTTTTCTCTTTGTGTAGGAAACTAAAGAGCACGTCTAGCTCGAACGATCAGTGAGCTAACGTGTGCGTGGTCTTCGCAAGAGTTTCGTGTGCAGCTGAGCTTCGGGAAAGAATTAAAAAATTAGGCTTCGGCGTGCGAGAACGGTGAATCGACGGCGGGGCAAGATATCCACAACAGTGGTATCAGAGCCTCGTTAGTCTCGCTGTCGCACCCTCCGCGCCGAGGCTCTCCTTAATCAGCGATCCAGATCGCCGCAGGTATGACGAGGTTTTGATCTTAAGCCTCGCTCTGGTAAATTGGCGAAACCTCCCTGTTGTTTAATTCCTAGAGGCTGCCGACTGGCGCATCATAGGTTGCAATCTAAATTTCTAGAAAACTGCCAACTGGTGCAGTCTAGGATTGAGACTTTGTTGCTGTTTACCAACTTGCGTTTTTTGTTGTGCTTATGTGAGTAATCTTAAGTGATTATCCTGTGCTAGCACGTGTGTCACAAATCATGTGTTTTCCCTGTTGAATCTGCTCTGTTCATTGTTGCTTTACTTTCCGCTGCACTTTCAGATTCTAAAGTGGGATAGTATTTGTGTTCGTTCTTTTATTTTAGTTTGTCGAATCTGCATGATTTGTGTGCCCAAAGCTTTGCTAGCTTTGAGAATCCGTAGTTGATTCTTCTCCTGCATCCAAAAGAGTTAGAGTGATCCCCTGCACCGGTGATAAATCGTCGTGTGAACTGGGAAATTCTCCTACTCGCATTTTGGATTGATTCTGTGTGAACTTGCATATCGTGTGTTTGTCTCTCTATTAAACCAGTGTATTCTTGACTGTTTTACATGGCTTCTGTGAACTTTGGTGTGGCTCCTTTCAATGGAAAAACCGATTTTAGTATCTGGAAGCAGAAAATGAAATGCATTTTAGTCCAACAACATGTGTTTAAGGCTATTGATCATTCATATGCTAAAGATGAAACTGAAGAAAAGAAAGCTGACATGAATGAACTTGCATTGTCATCCATTATTCTCAATTTGTCCGACTCTGTGCTTAGGAAAGTTGGGATGCTTGATTCTGCTAAAGAACTATGGTGTAAATTGGAAGAGTTATATACTGAAACTTCTTTGCCATCAAAAATGTACTTGCTTGAAAAGTTTTTTAGATTCAAACTTGATTTATCTAGAGACATAGATAAGAATCTCGATGTGTTTACTAAACTTGTGCAAGATATCAAGTTAACTGGTGATAAGCATATTGATGATTATACTCCTGTCGTGCTGCTCAACGCTATACCTGATTCATATAGTGATGTCAAGTCTGCTATTAAATATGGCCGTGACAGTATTACTTTGGATACTGTCATTAATTCTTTAAAGAGTAAAGAACTTGATTTAAAGCAAGGGCACGGGGGGAAGCCTGAGGAGAAGGCCATGCATGTTAGGGGTAGGCCTAAAAACAAATCCCAAAAGCATGCTAAGAAAGAAAATGAATCTTGTGATAAAAAGAAAGGTCATAGTAGAGGTCGATCTAAGAGTAGATCAAAAGGTGGTCGTAAATGCTATAATTGTGGTAAACCTGGTCATTATGCAAAAGAATGCCCTAAGAAGAAACATGATAATGAGCCTGCGAATGTGGCCTCTACGAATGAGTCTTTGGGTGATGTGTTTGTTGTTACAGATGTGAGTGACTTGCATTTTGCGAACTCTGTGTCCGGATCTCTATGTGAATCTGAATGGCTTGTTGACTCTGGTTGTACCTTTCACATGTCTCCCTTTCGAAATTTGTTTTCAAATGATGAAGAGGTTAAGTTTGGTCATGTGTCTATGGCTAATGAGAAAAAGTGTAATGTGATAGGAACCGGTGATGTCTGCTTAAACTTTGCTTCTGGTAATGTGCTTACTTTAAAGAATGTGAGACATGTTCCTGATCTGTGTTACAACTTGCTTTCATGTGATGCACTTGAAGATGTAGGTTTAGAGGGGAGATGGGGAAATGGTGTTATGAAGATCATGAAAGGGTCTTTAGTTGTGTTTAAAGCTGAAAAGAAAAATAACCTTTACATATGCCATGCTGAGTCTGTCTCTGATAATGTGAATTGTGTAAATTCTGTGCAAAATGATAAGACTTTACTTTGGCATAATAGGTTAGGTCACGTGAGTAATAAAGGGCTTGAAATTCTCAAGAATGATGGTGTGTTTGGTAATGATAAACTGTCCACTGTGTCGTTTTGTGACTCATGTGTACTAGGCAAGCAATCACGAGTGCAATTCCCTATTTCTTCATACCCTAATCTGTCTAAGTGCTCCACTATGCTTGAATACATGCATGCGGATGTGTGGGGCCCTTCTTCTATTCCTACACATGGTGGGAATAGATATTTTCTCTTTGTGATTGATGATTTCTCTAGGAAGGTCTGGATTTTTCTTTTGAAAAATAAATCTGATGTGTTTGAAAAGTTCAAAAATTGGAAAAACCTTATTGAGAATCAAACTGGAAAGAAAATAAAAGCTTTAAGAACTGATAATGGCCTTGAATTCTGTAACAAATTGCTTGATGACTTGTGTGTTGAGTCTGGTATTAAGCGCCATAGATTTGTGCCCTATACACCTCAACAAAATGGGGTGGCTGAGAGAATGAATAGAATCTTATTAGAAAAGGTGAGAAGTCTGCTCGCTACCTCTGGTATGTCAAAGAGTTTTTGGGGTGAAGCTGTTCATACAGCTACTTATTTGGTAAATAGGTCTCCATCTGTACCTTTACAGGGTCGATGCCCTGAAGTTGTTTTTTCTGGTAAGCCTATTGATTTGTCTAATTTAAAGGTGTTTGGTTGTGCTGCGTTTGTGCATAAAAAATGTGATAAACTTGAACCTAGGTCTAAAAAATGTGTTTTCTTAGGCTACCCTGAAGGGGTCAAAGGTTATAGATTGTGGAATAGAAGTGAACCTGGCTATAAGACAATTGTGAGCCGTGATATGATTTTTAATGAGTTTGAATTTCCATGTTTAAATGCTCAAATGTCTGCTTCTACTTCTAATCCTGAGACTGCTCCAAGTGAGGTGGAGCAATTACGTGTTTGACCTTCTTTTGATGATTTATCTGTTGAACGTGCTATTGAACCTATTTTAGATGATCAAAATGAAAATAGTTTGCCTTATTTACATGCTGAAAATGCTCATGAAGATGTGATTAATGAAGATGTGCATGATTATCAATTGACTAGGGATAGACCTAGAAGGACCATTAAACCACCTGAAAAGTTTAATGACTTTGAAATGGCCTTGTTTGCTTTCAATATGTTTGAAAACATTGATAATCAAACACCTGCTTCTCTTCATGAAGCTAACCAATCGAAAAATTGGAACCAGTGGTTAAATGCTATGAGAAGTGAAATGAGATCTCTTCATGCGAACGATACTTGGGTTCTTGTGCCTTATGATGATTCTTACTCTGTTATTGATTGTAAGTGGTTGTTCAAGATTAAAAGTGAGATTGAATCAATTAGGTACAAAGCGAGGTTAGTTGCTAAGGGATATACTCAAAAAGAGGGGATTGATTATACGGAAATCTTTGCTCCTGTTGTGAAATTTACCACTGTGCGTATTATGCTTGCTCTTGTTGCTCATTTTGGTTGGGAAATGAAGCAAATGGATGTGACTACTGCTTTCTTGCATGGTGATTTGGATAAACCTATTTATATGAAACAGCCCGAGGGGTTCGTTGACCCTGAAAAACCAAATCATGTGTGCTTGCTTAAGAAGGCCTTATATGGACTAAAACAGTCACCTAGACAATGGAACATTAGGTTTGATAAATGCATGAAGTCTTTAAAGTTTGAAAGAAGTGAGCATGACCATTGCCTGTACTTTAAAGATCTCAACTCTGTGCCTATGTTCTTGCTTATCTACGTGGATGACATGTTGCTTATTAGTCCTTGTCTCGAGTCCATCAAGCATATTCAAAAATGTCTGAGTGATAATTTTGAAATGAAAGACCTAGGAGATGTTAGTAAAATTCTAGGCATGAACATTGTTAGGGATAGAAAGCGCTCTACCCTTGTGTTAAACCAGACTTCCTATGTGAAAAAAGTTTTGAGTAAATTTTCTATGTTTAACGCTAAACCTGTGGATGTGCCTCTTGCTTCTCACTTCGAGTTAAGTAAGAAACAGTCTCCAAAGACTGCTTCTGAAATGGATGCTATGAAAAAAGTGCCATATTCAAATGCCATTGGATCTGTGATGTATTTGATGATTATTACTAGGCCTGATATTGCTTATGTTGTGAGTGTGCTTAGTCGTTATATGTCTAATCCTGGCATGCCTTGAAGTGGCTTCTTCGTTTTTTAAAATCCTCCATGAATATAGGCTTAAATTTTTCTAAGTGTCCTGATGGTGTGAAACTTGTTGGATATGTTGATTCTAATTATGCTAATGATAGAGATAATAGGAAATCCACCACATCCTATGTGTTTACTCTATGTGGTTCTTGCATTAGTTGGAAATCTCAACTTCAAAGCATTGTTGATTTGTCCACGACTGAATCTGAATACGTTGCAGCCACAGAAGCTATAAAGGAAGCTATTTGGCTTAAAGGCCTTTTATCTGAACTTCGTGTTATAGGTAAAGACGTTGTGGTTTATTCTGATAGTCAGTCTGCCATCCAAATATGCAAAAATCCTGTGTATCATGATAGAACAAAGCATATTGATGTTCGTTTTCACTTCATTCGTGATATTGTGGAAAAAGGCACTGTTAAACTTGAAAAAATCCACACTGATCACAACCCCGCTGACATGGGCACAAAGTGTTTGTCTACTGAGAAGCATGTTACTTTTCAAAAGGCTCTTAACTTTGACTTCGGTTGACTGCCATGTTAGACTGTTGTGACTTGTACAAACTTTGTGTTTGTGCACCTGCGTTACTTGTGTGTTTGCAGGAAAAAATCGGCAATGATGATACTTTCGGTCTCTACTCCTTTTATTCCCGTAGTCCACCGCAGTTGGGCCAAAGGTGGAGATTGTTGAAATTGTTGGCCCAAACCAAGCCCATTCCTGGCAGCCCATTACCATCACTTAGCCCACAATTGGCAGCCCATCTTCCTTGGTTAAATTTGCAGCCCTATCTGCTGCACTCTAAGAGTGAAATTGTGGAACCCTCGCTGCCTCCTTCCTCCTTGTTCCCTCCTCCTTTCTCTCTGCGTTTTCTGTGTGAAAGAGAGAAGCTTTGCCTGTGCCTTCACCATACCTCTTGTCATCTCCGTGACTTGGGCGAAGTGTGAACAAGCTTAGTGTTTGTGTGTGTCTTCTTCGTCCGAACTGAGCTATCTCTGCGTGGGTTAGCCTGAGTGAGGTTGAGGGTGATTTGGCAGTGGAGTTGCCGGAACGTGGTGCTGCCGGAGGAGGACTACTTTGGGTTTGAGAGAGACCGAGATCTGAGCCGAGGAGAGAGCCCTGCTGCGTCGTTTCGCCAGCTGTGGCTGCATCGTCTCCGACAGCTGCTCCGCGTCGTTTCTGGACAGCCGCTGCTGCTCCGTTTCCGGGCAGCTACTCAGCTGCCCCATCTCTTCTATTTCCTGTTATTTTAGCTCTCTATTACAGCTGCACCTTCTAACTCAATCTCTTGGTGTTTTCTCTTTTTGTAGGAAACTAAAGAGCACGTCTAGCTTGAACGATCAGTGAGCTAACGTGTGCGTGGTCTTCGCAAGAGTTTCGTGTGCAGCTGAGCTTCGGAAAAGAATTAAAAAATTAGGCTTCGGCGTACGAGAACGGTGAATCGACGGCGGGGCAAGATATCCACAACATTAGTGATGATAGTTAGTTGTATTTTTTATGAATGTTTCAAAATAGCAAAAAAAAGACTTTTTTATGGACGGAGGAAGTATATATTTGTATGTGGAGATATTTTCTTACCATTCGGAATTCTAAGAGCCACATCGATATTTTACTATTTTTTTATATTATTGTTTTAGAAAGCAGAGGAATTCGTAGAGCTTCATCGATATGTTACTAGATTTATACAAAGAGGAAAATGTTACGATGCATATTTTATGTGATCACTTTATACAAATATTGCTCATGTTTTAGCTCATACTAGTGTGTAACCCGTCGAATTTCGACGGGTATCATTTGGTGTTATAATTTATATAAAAAATGTAAAAATTATTTTTTAATATATTTATAAATTATGGAGATTATTCATTAAAAACTGTTAATATGATATAGGTTTACGTTACACATCAAACTAACATGAAAAAATAAATTAAAGAGGACTTTCATCCTTAACATGACTTAGCAAAACGTATATTCAAAAAATTATTTGCCACTCACCATTATTTGTCACCCATATCCGCAACCCGCGGATACCCACCACCCGTCGGGTATCCGCCATCCGCTACCCGTCACCCGCCACCCGTTACCCGTCGAATACCCGCCACTCACTACACGTTGGATACTCGCTGAGGCTTAAAAATAATAATAAATATAAATTGAATAATAGAATAATTCTATGAA
Organism: Salvia miltiorrhiza; assembly: GCF_028751815.1. Classification (NCBI taxonomy): domain Eukaryota; kingdom Viridiplantae; phylum Streptophyta; class Magnoliopsida; order Lamiales; family Lamiaceae; genus Salvia; species Salvia miltiorrhiza. Next base: position 8,351,209 of record NC_080392.1, on the reverse strand, counting down.
GCATGGAGATGAATACGTAATACGGAAATGATACGATAAGGGGACGTAATGGTTTCCTCTAACTCGTGTCTTCCTGATACAATTTCGACAATATTTTTCATTACTTCTTGTGTCATCCATTCTATCATCCTGAGAGTTATGGTATTAACTCGTTTCGCGAAGTATAATCAATTTGTGTGCATTTTTCAATTTTCATGTTCTTTCATAAATCTCAATAAAATACTAATTGTATTTTTACTCCCAAAGTATGATCTCATTTCAAATCTTGAAAATACTCACCAAAATAAACAAAGAATCCAAGAATATCTAACATTTCACCATGATTAGGTATATACGAAATTAGGCAAAAAAAAATTCCATCTAATTTATAAATTTTGTAGTACTTTGCGATTCAAACATTATTTGGATTATTGTCATTCGAAACTGATGATTCAAATTAAAAAAAAAAAAGACTTTAGTGGAAAAATGATATCACATTAATTTTTCAACCAATTAGACAAACTCAAATTCATAATTTCAACTTGTAACTTGGAGTTTTACCTGGATCCTCAAAGGATACTTCCATTAATAATTGAGACCGTCCACATTAATGAAATCTAAAATGTTTGAAAAAAATGAGGTAAAAAAGTCTTCACCTCCAGTAGATCAAAAACTCTGAAACTCGGCATCTTGAAGATTGATTTGGACAATTCATTCATCATGATAATCGAAAAGAACGAACATCATATCTTTGCACTCTTGAAGGGCCTCAGTCGATCTTCTCCAGCATTCAAACTGATACCTTGAAAGGCTACAAAATTCACTTCCTTGTTCTTGACGTAGTTTCTCATTAGCGAAAACTTGTTTCTAAAACATTTACTTTCATGAATATATCTACTCAAGAAGTCCATATGACTAAAGCATAGCAGAATTGTTAGAGGAGCTAGCCATGAACAGAAAGTATAATTGATTTCAACATACTTAGTTATGTAACAAACAGAGAAAGAAAGTTAAGTCTGAAATGTAGTCGCAAATGAGCAAAAGAAGAATTTGTGATTCCTGACCATTGAAAATCAAAATCCCATCAGTTCATTTCAACATCAATCAGAGCAGAGATCACAAAACCTTATCAAAGAAAAGATACTAATAGAGATTGCGATTCAGTAAATAAATCATTCTTGAATCATTACACATAGCTATACAATCATTCTTGAATAAAAGATGATTCATTACTGTCAAAGTACTCCCAAAGTAAAATCAAAAGCTGAGGACAAACATAAAACTGGAAAGTTACGAAACAAACGGTCTAATATTCCAATACCGTAGATGAATATGAGGATAGGTATCACGTGCTTAGATCATTCACATTTTCCACTTTGTGATCACCTATGTCTATTACACAAGTTGAGAAATAAATATAAAGGAATGGCGCAAATTTTTCTTATTCAGCATCAACAGAAATAATAGCTCCAATTCAATAAAAGGTGCAGCAACAAACTCAATTCATAATTTGCAATTAGACATGAAAATCACAACATTTACAGCCAATACTCTCAAATTGAGTGCGGTGTGCGTGAGGCACTCACACACACACAAACAGCTCCGAGCCTCCGAGAACATGTAATCTCCGTAGCTTAAATTGTATTTCATTATCGTATTCAACAGTAGCTGCACCCCAACCCATTGAAAAACGGATACACATTCATAGAGTTGATTAGCAAAATCTAAACCAAAAATCTGGAAAATACAAATAAAAAGGTTTATTTAAATTCCTATCAATTCAATATATGATCTATATCTACCCAAGATTGGTCCCCTGAACATGCTTGAATGACATTAATGACATTACAGAAGGAAGTTCCCTTGCATCTCATAAGCATCTGTTGAGAAGAAAGCCTAATGAGTGATACTCATGCAATGGTCCAAAAGGGAGCCATTGCAGACAATCACCAGACAACTAAGAAGACCTTTGAAATTGACTAAATATTTCATCCACGCAGAGAAAGAAGCAAATCATATATTTGTGCAATATAACTCAAAAATCTGCCATCATATCCAAAGCACTATCACATAAAATGAAAATGACTACTCATTTTATTGTCTTTTTTTTATGTGCATAAATAGAAAAACTATTCCCTGTTACTATTCACTACTATTCACAGTAGGTAATGGAATACATGAATAACTGGAATAAAATATCACAAAAGAATCTTCTTAATTACATATTAAATCCATCCCACAAAAAACTCAGAATCATTACAATTTCAACATGCAAAGCAACTAATTTACACATAGCCACCAAATTGAGTCGAGATTCAAGAAGAGCACTCACTTACAATTGTAGATGAAAGGAAGCCAAAAATATTGATTTGGGTGCTGCAATATAGAGAAATACAGAGAGAAATCAATCTAATGCAGAAAAAAAAAATCAATGCAAATGAAACACAGCAAAAGAAGAAAAAGGTTACCTTGGACTCGAGCCGACGGCACGACTGCGCGTCGTTGAACGATTTTCGGGCTCAAGGACGGCCTATAGTCGCGGCAGAGAAGACCAACTCCGTCGACTTAGTCGATTCTCAAACAAAGAAGAAGAAACACAATAAAGGAGAAGAAAAGTATGCGGCGTAAATCATATTAACTAAGAAATTTATAGCTCAAAATCTAGGTTTTAAGTTTCCATTATTAAACATCTTTCCAAAAACAAATCTTTCTAAACTTAACTATAATCATTCTATATTTACAATGCCTGTGTAGGAATTAAATCAGGAAACTAATTAATACATACCAAGAATCACGGCAGATCGCGGAGGGCGCCGGAGCGGGTGGTCCGGCGAAGCAGAATGCAGCGGTGGGAGGTCCCACCAGTTGTGATGCAGCTCTGGCACCAATGCGATCAAATTTCGGTATGTAAGCAGGGCTCCCTTTACTCACCCCGTGGTGCCGGGTGAGTAGAGGATCGCCGCGATGGAGCTCGGGGCGGAGGCGCGCGTTCGAGCATCGAGAGGAACCGCCGTGAATTCTACGAAAAGCAAAAAATGGGGAAAATGGAAAACCCCCAAATCTGCAGATACGAAAAGAGGGCTTCTGTGAATTCTTTCTGGTCGAATCAGAAGGTGGAACCGTGGAAGGGGTAGATCTCATCGCGGCGAATCGCGGTGGAATGCGGCCGGTGAGTCGAATCGCCGGGGGAGGGAGGGGAAAATGGGGGTGGCATCGGGGAAGGTGGAAGAGCAGATCTCTAGCGGGCGGCGAAAGGTGGCAGAACGCGGCTGCGGCCGGTGAGTCAAATCGCCGGCAGAGGGAGGGGAAAATGGAGGTGGCATCGGCTGGTGGGTCGAATCTTCGCGGAGAGGGAAATGGAGGTGGTGGTCGACGCGGAGAAAGGAAGAGAAGAGAAATTGTGGGTATCGATGGATCATCAAATAATTTTACAATATTTAACTTAATTAAATAATATATATAAAATAATAATAATTGATGTGGAATTATATTGCCACGTCAGCGATAGAGAATTGAGCTAGAGGCTCTAGAATTGCAGGGATTTTGAATGGTGAATTTTTAGTGATGCCACGTAGGACCCCGGATTAAGGAGAGCGCAGGATTCCTTAACCGTATTATATATTTGATTAGTGTTATTTTTAATAAACTGTTATTAAAATCATTAATTTATAAGTTACACAAAAATTAAAGGTAGATTTGTTTGTTTGTTTTTTTGTTAATTATTTGAAGTTAGGAAAATGAACAAATCAAAATTTAAATTTAAATTATCTAATTTATAATTAAATTTAATGATCTCTCAACAACAATTTATGAAATATCATAATAAAATGAATATATAAATAAAAAATAACATTAACATTGAGACTAAATATGAGCTACGCTTATATAAAGTTTTACATAAAATATGTAGTACTGACAGTTTTCTATATATATTTTTAGAATATTTATGAACCTCACTACTAGATGAATTTAGATAACCTGAGGTCCTGAACCTCAAGCTAGCATTATGATAAAAACACGAATATGAGATGTTGAAGTAAACAAATTATGTCTTTGACTAAACAAACTTGTCATAATCTTGCTAGATGATATGTGGAGTTCTTATAAATGATTGTGTTTTGATTTATTTTTTCTTTTTTGTTATAATGTCACACTTGTGCACAATGATTCCATAATTTTTCAATATTATCGCGATATTCAAATTTTGGTATTGATACATTTATCTGGCATCGCTTCTTAAAAATATGGCTCTAACGGTTGAAAATTCGATCGTTAAAAATGAAAATTCGATTGTTAAAATGAATAACGACCGAATTAACAATCGATTTGAGTGGTTGTTATTTCGATTGTCGTTCCATTTTTTAACGATTGCAAATTAGATAATTATAAATTCGATTTTTGTCACATTTATTATTTAATATTTTTAATGATTGAATTTTTCTTTTTAATGATCGAAAATTCAATTGTTAAAAAAAACTCATTTTCGATTATCCAACGAGCCTTTTTAATGTATTTTGTACTCAATAGTAGACGTCTTGATAAACTTTTTAGTGATCGTCATCACTCATGGAATTGTTGTAAGTCAAGCACGAATAACCATGAAGGTTCTTTCGAGTAGTCACCTATATAAAATATGCATATTATTGACATATTTAACATCTATCAATTCATTTAAACTCTCATTCAATATGCAGTATCATTCATGCATACTCTTAGATTATCAAAAATGATATTTAGATAATTAGACTTGTGGTGTCGGCGGAAGAGTGATAATAGAAATAATGATCATTTAAAAAAAATAACATTATCATTAATTTATTTTAAAAAATTTTATATTATCGCTAAAAAAAGATTAAAAAATTCTCACCAATTTTAAAATAAGAAAAAAACTGAAAAAAAATTAATATTAATGACCAATTTTACAAAAAAAAATAATAAAAGTAATAATATCGAAATTTTGATCGTTGAAAAAATAAAAAATACTTCCCCCGTTTCAACTAGCTTGATTCATTTCTTTTGGGCGCAAGATTTAAAAATCAGTGTTTACTGTTTTAAATGTGTAGGTAATAAAATGAATAAGTGATCAGATGTTTATTTGCTTATATTTATTCCCTTTTCATTTAATTTTTTTTTATAAACTGAATAATTTTAATTTTATTATGATTAATTAAATAAATTTAAATAATTTATTTTATTTTATTTCTGACTAATTTAATTTTTTTTTAAAATCTAAAACTAAAAAAAACAAACTAAAATTCTAAAAATTAAATTTAAGGCTTCTCACGGCTGAAATTCAACAAAAGTGCATTTCACATATCAGAACTAAATGGGGTGTATTCGTTGTGGATTTCCACAGACTTTAAAAAGTCCATGGAATTTAAATTCCATGGAATTCACATAAATTCCAGACGACTTTCAAAGAATTCGTGGTTGGATTTCACCCCGATTTTCACTGATTTTCGAAGACTTTATGGGATAATTTTGGAATTGAATTTCATGAAACCAGCGCCCGCGGAGAACCAGCGCCCGCTAGAAGAGACCCAGCGCCCGCGGAGTCCCAGCACCCGCTGGAAACCCAGCGACCGCGGCAACCCAGTGGCCGCTGGAGTAGGCTTCTGCGGCCACAATCATCCCTCAACTTGCTGGTGCTTTTGTTTACGCAACTACTACTTGTTATCACGAGAACAGACCCTACTTGCACCAAGTATAAGAAAGCTAAACCAATAATCTAACTAAAAAAAGTTAAAGGCGATAGAAACGTCCGTAATTTCAAATTATCAGTAAAAAAAAGGATCTTTGCCGCACCAACTACTTAATATAATAGCATCACAATCAAATAATCCCAAAAATTAATGCATCGGACAATCAAAAAGGGGGAAAGAGAGCAAACGTCAGCTGCATAATAAATTTCAAATGTGCGCCTAAATTTGTAAATACATCAAGTTAACTGGAGATAATCGCAAAGTGGGGCAAATATAACGAGTAGAGACTGAAGAAATGAATCACCTCGAAGCAGAGATGTAGTGGATAGTAGGGGAGAAAAGCAGAAATTGCGGGGTTTGAGTAGCCGTGAAGGGGGGTAAGAGAGAACTGAAAGTGGTGGTGCGAGAGAAGACGCAGCGGTGAAGAGGGGCTCTGCTGTTTGCGGTGGAAGTGCAAGCGAGCAAGACGAGTAGTTGTGCTTCCATGGGTTTTGTAGCAAAACTTGATGTTCGAATGGTTGATTATGCATAATAGAGAAGAAGATTATTGAGAAAACTTGTGCTTCTCAACGATTGCTGAGTTCCAGCGCTCGCTGGCTTCTTGGCCGCGGGCGCTGGAACTCAGCACTCGCTTAAAACTTCATGGATTTCAATTCTCGTGGTTCTTGGCCGAATTTCGTCGTGTGTATTTTTTGGATGAAATCCATGAAAGTCATTCCGGATTTTAAGTCAATGGAATAACGAATACACCTAGATTTGTATGGATTTTAAAAAGTCTTGAACGAATACACCCAGATTTATATGGACTTTTAAAAGTCTTGAACGAATACACCCAAATTTCTGCAGACTTTTAAAAGTCTTGAACGAATACACCCAGACTTTTAAAATCCATAGAAATCCATCAAATTCCACAACGAATACACCCCCCTAAAATTCTAGCGCCACAATACAAGAAATGGAAGAATTCAGTTTTGCCTTTAGGCTAAATATTTAATATTTCAAGTTCACGCCACAAACTCCAAAGCTAAAAATAACAAAAAAGAAGGTCTATAAGTAAGTACATAACCTGATCTAGTGCAGCCACAATACAAGAGTGAAAAATAAAATGGTAAGGAAAGATTTCTGGACTGGAAAACACAATTAATGTATCTAATTCATCCTTGAAGGTTGCATCAATAGAAAGCCACGCCGAGGCAAGCTTTTGGAAGCCCAATCGAAATTATCTATCTCTAGGCCGACCGTTACTCAACTGTGGGCATCTGTAAAGAAACAACAAGCAATTGGGAAAGTAATTCCTCGTTAGTGGTAAGATTAATAACACAAGGAGAAAGGTAGTTCACTCTTATCTCACGTTACTTTAAATATGGAATATACGAAGAGAATCACTATTAGGGAATTAGCAAGTGGATTAGGACAAAGCAAAAGCACCATACGAAGATGGGTGCTTGCTGGAAAAATCAGGGCACACACATCTGCCATAAAACCAGATTTAATAGTCCCAAACAAGGTATATATTAAGGTTCAGATTCTCCCTCTAATCCTTAAGATTGGACAGGATTGTCAACAAAATCAAGTTTAGCAATATGCACAGCGTAGTGCATATCGATGAGAAATGATGTTATATTATTTGGGGTTCCACACAGATTCTACTTAGAACTTGGAGAGCCCAAGTCACATAGGACATATAAAAGTAAGAAATTTATCTCAGAAATTATATTCATGTGTGTTGTCTCAAGGCCATTGATTGCAGACAATGATGGACAAGTGTTGTTGATGGAAAAATTAGCATTTTTCCTTTAACAATGCAAGTAGGGCTGGGAATCGGGTCGGGATCGGGTACCCTACCCGAAAAAATCGGGTACCCGATCCCGAATAAGCTCGAAAATCGATACCCAACCCTGAACCCGATATTTTAATCGGCTACTCTAATACCCGACATGGGTATTCGGGTACCCTAAATTACCCGGTCAAAATGACGATTTCCAAAGTCAAACTGTGAATTCGGGTAAATCGGGCATTAGGGCACCCGAATTACCCGATTTGACTTAATAGGGTATTCGGGTACCCTAATACCCGATTTTTTTTTAAAAAAAAATCGAAAATGTGCCCTCTATTTTAAGCTATTTCCCTATATAATTGTGCTAATCAGCAGGGCAGCAAATTCAAATGAGGCTAATAAGCAAAATTCAAAAGAAGAAGAATACATGTTGTGATGTTGTCGGAGCTCCACTGACAGCACTACTGCTGTGGGGCGACAAGCTCGACGGCGGAACGACGGGGCGACTGGGCGAGGGTCGCGGCTGGGAGCGAGCTCCTCACTGGCGACTGGCTCTAGTCTGGGCGACAGTGGGCGAGCGAGGGGCACTGCTGGGTCGCCGACTCGTCGGAAACGAGAGGGATTTCTGGAGTGGGAGCGGCCGGGCGGGAGTACTTAGGGCTGGGACTGGGAGTTGGGAGCTCAATTTCAAACGGGAACGGCGGTGAGCAACAACTTAGTTTAAGTTGTTTTAGACTTTTAGTTTCTTATAAATTTAATTAAATAATTTAAAATTTATTAATTAAAAAATTGGGTATTTCGGGTATACCCGATACCCAATTTTTTCACACTCTAAATACCCGACCCCGACCCCGATCCTAAATTTTTCGGGTATAGGGTACTCGATACCCAATTTTTTCGGGTCGGGTAATCGGGTACCCTATACCCGATCCCGAACTTCCCAGCCCTAAATGCAAGTGCCAACAAAGATTAATAGCAAGAACAGACAAGCAGGCACTCTCAATGCAGTTGGCATGGGTAGATGATCCATTCTGATTTTTTTTAATTTATTTTTTTCTTTTTAAATGATAATACTTGAAAATTATCTTGTTGATTTTTAAAGGGTTAATTACACCAAAACTCATTAATTATACCCGAATTTCCAAACTTTCCATGAACTTTTTTTTTAATCAGCAATTCCCTGAATTTAAGGGGTTGAACAATTTTTCCATGGTTTTTTCTCTGGTGAAGCTCCGAGCTGACATGTCGCCTACATGGTAATAGTACCGAGCTGACATGGCGCTTACTTGGACTGAAAATTTGACACATGAAAAATAATAATAAAAAAAAATCAATGCTTTTTTCTTTCCCTCCTCCAGGTCCGGTAGACCGCCGCCAAAGGACTGTTGCCGGAATAAGATGACCCCTCCTCAAAATCCACCACCGCTGCCTTCTTCCAGCGAAGTGGCGACGAGGACCACCGCCTCCGCCTTCCTCATTGGCAACGATAAGGCACCGCCACCTCCCTCAATCTCAGACACGAAGATCGGCCCCTCTCTCGCTTTGATTGACAACAACAAGCCGCTGTCAGAGCCCTCGTTCCTGACCCGAACTCAAACTCTGGTGAAAAAGTCACCATTGCCGCCTCCGTCAAAAACCTAACCCCCGAAACCCTACCACCCCGAACATCTGCTGATTCCATCGAATTCCTATGCGGATGTCGCAGGCGGTGAGAGACGGGGGCGCGAAGGGGCCGACGAGAAGGGAAAGAGAAAGGGGCGCGAAGGAGCCGTTGGCCCTGGGCTTGTTGAACCACCGCCGCTGCTGTGCTCGCTGCTCCCAATTTCAGCAGACGCCTTGGTCGCGAAAGGGATGGAGGAAATCGCGGCAGGCGGCGGCAACAGCTGCAGCTTCCATTTACGCAGCAGCAGCAGCAGTAGCTTCGCGGCGGCGGCAGCAATTCCAAGAGAGAGAGAAACTGGAGAGAGAGAGAGATAGAGAGAGAGAGAGAACACAGGACAAACGACGTCATTTTATCCCACCTAAATGACGTCGTTTTATTTAATCGTCCGTCAATTTCTCGTCATTTTTCCGGCATATCAGCTTCTAATTTGGGGAATTATGAAAATTGTGGAAAAATTGTTCAACCCCTTAAATTGGTGGATTTGCTGATAAAAAAAAGTTCATGGAAAAATTGAAAATTGGGGTATAATTCATGAGTTTTGGCGTAATTAACCCATTTTTAAATTATTAGAAGGTTGTTTTAATAAGTTTGTTGTTTAATCTTGATTTTATCTTACGTATCAAACACATTTCATACGTTATTTATAGTTTTTTTTATCTTATCTATCAAATACGGGGATGCAATATCAATCTCACTTTATTTATGATACATACTCCCTATGTCTACTGTATTGTTTCCACTCTGTGGATGATACAAGTTTTAAGAAAGTGGTGAATAATAGTAAATATTATTGTGAGTGGAGTTTGGATTCCATTATTGTTGTGAGAAGAGTTTTGTAGATCCTACTGCTATAAATGGAAGTGAAAATGATATTGTGAACGGATCAAAATAACAAAAGTGAAAACGATATCAAGGACGGATGGAGTATTTCCTAAAAGGGATCTATTATACATATATTAAAGTTAATCTGTTTAATTTATCTCAATTGAACTACCAAATATGCCCTTTAAATATCTTAACAAAGACAATGTACTAGTTTGAAGAAGATCAGAAACTAGATTATTAAATTGAGAAAATAACGCATTTTCCAATTCAAAATTTCCTCAACAAGCAAGCAACTTCCCTAGAAAACCTAGATAAATTGTCACACTTCTAATTAGAGTTATCTAAATGGATATCGAATTTTTAATAATCCAATGACCAAACCAAACCGTTCGAGTTCAATTATCATTTTTTCAGAAATTTCTAGTATCGGGTTAACCAATAACCGAATAATCAAAAAATATTTTATTAATAATTTATTATATATATTTCATTGCCCGCACTGCAATTAAAATATATCTCTCACTTGTCGTCGCCCGCTGGTGACGCCGCCGCCATCGCCCTTTCGATGTCTCTCTCGCCTCGCCGCTGCAGTCCCCTAGACAGCATGTAGCGCCGCTGCTGCAGCACGCAACAGTATGCCAGATGTCGACGCGAGTACGTACCCCAATCCCTAGGGGAGAGGTTCCTAGTGTTCTCCCCGCCTCCCCTCTCAGCTGTTGTTTTGTCGGTCGTCCCGTTATCACTGCTTCAGCTAACTAGGTTTGAATTCAAAAATTTTCTTTTTCTCAATTCCAATTTTGATTTATCATGTCATTTTCGGGTAGGGTATCGATCTGATTATGCTCAAATCTGATTAATCTGAGCCGAAAAATCGAATTTGAGCAGAAACAATAAAAATCAAATCCTTTGATTTTGAACGGGTGTTCGGATACCCAAATAGCCATTCCGGTAATTGAATCGGTTATTGGATAACCGATCACCTAAAACAATTCAAAAACAGTTAGTAAAATAAGACATATTTCAGATTCGGGTAATCTAAAATGAACCGTTTGGACAGCCCTACGGTTCTAATATATGTAAACCAATGGGGAAAATAATACTCCCCCCGTCCCGCTAAAGTTGGCAACATTCGTTTCGGCACGGAGATTAAGAAATTGAGTGTTATACTCCCTCCGTCCCGGCCAAGACGCTACATTTACTTTTTGGCACGGGATTTAAGGAGTTGCAGATTAATGTTTTAAGTGTGTAATAATAAAGTGATAAAGTATGAGGGAGAAAGTAATAAAGTGATAAAGTAAGAAAGAGAAGGTAATAAAGTGATAAAGTAGGAGAGAATGTAATAAAGAAATACTTAATTAATGTTAATTAAGTGTTTAAAATTTCTTATTTTTGCCAACTATAGAAATGTAGCATCTTTATTGGGACGGCCCGAAAAGGAATATGTAGCATCTTGGGCGGGACGGATGGAGTATGTTTTAATAAAGTGTGGCCTACAATTGTTGACAAAATTAGTGAGTAATTGTTGACTTAATTAAAGTAATTTTGACATTTTTAGAAAGTGGCCTACAATTGTTGACCAAATTAGTGAGTAATTGTTGACTTAATTAAAATAAACTTTTGCTATTAACACAATAGAAATATGCTGGTCAGAGCGTGGAGCCATTTGATTGGCTTTATTTCAAAAGGTAAAATATTCAGTAACAATAATAATAGGAGAAAGAAATTAAAGATGAAATTAGTTGAACCGAAAGGAACGTAGGATGGTTGGACACATGTCCCCCTAGATGGACCCCACTTTGCAATTGATTGAAAATCTTCTCGCTGACAACATGAGATCAAATTTTGGGACTTCCCCCTCCCATTCGACACGCCACATTATTGATTGTGTTCTTTCTCTCTCTCTCTACGAGTCTTTCTTAATAATTATTAGTATTATTTTTAGAGAATTAAGGAGAAAAGAAGCTTTTTTTTAGGCATGACTCATGAGTTGTCGCTCATTCTCCACTGTTTCGATTTGAGACGGTAAGCAACTTACCTTCCTTGTATGATTGACTAATTGTTTATTTATTCGATATATCATGATATTCTTTCTTTACCATCTTTCTCGGGGACACGTAATCTCCCTCTCTTTTCTTTGGGGTGTGTGTGTGTGTGTTTGGAGAGATGCATGTGATGCTTTAAGGGACTGACTTTTCTGAGGGGAAATGTGATAGGTGGCCTTTGGTGCTGTTTCACTGAAATTTTGACTGTGGACTTAGGTCCCTTAGGTGACATCTGGTGATCAAAGCTTTGATTTTTAACACTTGGATACCCTACGATTGCATTTTTTATATCGACGCCTGTAATGGGATTTTCTCTTATTTAGTATTTCAAGATTCATTTGTTGCATTAGGGGAGAAACAAATCAACATTTCTGTTTTGAGGGGCACCTTCTTCAGACTTGTTACTAAGGTATGTGTTCAAGAATCTCTCTCTGTTTCTGTGTGTGTGTGAGACTGAGAGAGAGAGAGAGAGAGAGAGTTTATTTCAATCTTATTCTATTTTGGTTTGGAGAATCAGAACCCCATGTGTTAAATGAACTGATTATGTCTCCTCTTGAGTTTATATGGTTGAAATTGGTGATGGGGTTATAGATAAAGAGGAATATAAGAATAGAGATGACGAAGATGCCTAGTGGTTGCTGACAATTATATTTGCTTAACTTTTAGATGTATTGATTCCCCTTTTAATGCCAATTTTGATGCATATTCCACCATTATTTAGATATCATTGATTTTTCTGCAATTATGAACTGTGCAAATCTCCTTTTTTCTGATTTCTGTTCAAAGTCTTCATTTTGATTAGGATTTAACTTCATTATGGATGCTGAGACTCTGTAGAGATTTTTCTGCGTTAGCCGTTATGAATTGTTTTTCTGATTTCTATTCAAAACCTTCATTCTGATTAGGGATTAGCTTCATCATGGATGTTGAGACTCTGTTCTGTAGAGAGCGTTGTTGAACATCTCAGCTAATTGTCCAAGAATTGATGGATGGGGTTTCACAACTCATTGTCCTTTCACTTAATCTGAGTAATTTGATAGGCGAAGAATCGTTGTATGAAACGTGTGTTGATATAGCTGGGATTGAGCAGATAGCAAACGCCTCAGAAAAATCTGTTTCCTGAACCATCCATGACTAAGCTGCCTTCGATCTCTCTCACCTCCGAGAATAGGCATTCTCGTTGTAATGTTCCTCACACCGGAGTTCTAATTATGGTAGACTCGACCTTTGATAAGTCTAAGGATGGTGAGGATCTTGATAGTAGGACTAGGCAGAGTCTGATTTTTAGCAGCACCATTAACCATGAACTCAAGGGAGATGATCCAACAGGCATTCTTGATTCTAATTGCCCTAATGGCATTTGCATCGAAGATTGTATAGATATGAAGAGCAGCAATATGTCTCGGAGCATCAAGAGATCAGAGTCGTGGGTAGCATCTATAGCGTCTGAGATAGTTGATGATCTCGTTTCTTTGGAAGAGACCAATGAGGCTGTCGGAATTAGAGAACCTAAAAGGACCTTCTCAGCTTCCCTCGTTGAGGTTTCTGAGGGATTGAAGATAAATAAGCCAAATGTTACTTTCAATTTACCACCTCTATGGGGCCTAACATCTATTTGTGGGAGAAGGGCAGAAATGGAAGATTCAGCCGTAGCTCTACCGCAATTCCTAAAGATTCCGCCTCAGATGTTGAGCGACGCCCCACTTTTTAGCTCCATACATAAGGACTTAACTGGCCATGTATATGGAGTTTATGATGGGCATGGAGGTTGCCAGGTAAAAATTCAGAATGTTGTGTGTTTCGAATTTCCCGTTTATTAGTTTAGTAGTATGTGTAATGTAACCATAGAACTTTTTGGTGCACAGGTAGCTAACTACTGCAGAGAGCATTTGCATCTAGCGTTAGCTGATGAGATTGGCGTGGCCAAGGAAAATTTGAAGGTTGAAAATGGTGTGCACAACTTGAAGGAGAAGTGGCTCAAGATCTTTCAGAAATGCTTTCATAGATTGGACAACGAAGTCGGAGGGTTCCCCAAAACTGATGGTGATATCCCGTCCGACCTTCATGAGCCCATTGCCCCAGAATCAGTCGGGTCCACTGCTGCAGTTGCTATTGTTTGCTCCACTCATATCATTGTTGCAAACTGTGGTGATTCGAGGGCAGTCTTGAACCGGGGGAAGGTGCCCATGCCATTATCCATAGATCATAAGGTAGTTCTTGATTTGAACCAAATATTATCTTGCAGATATTCATGCATTGTCAGCTGATGCTATAATTGATCTAACCCAATGATTTAATCTGGTTTCCAGCCAAATAGAGAAGACGAATGTGCGAGGATAGAAGCTGCAGGAGGCAAGGTCATCAATTGGGATGGATACCGTGTTTCGGGTGTCCTTGCAGTGTCAAGATCCATTGGTATGTCGATCCTCATCCTTTTCCCAAACTTGCAATACTTCAATTACTCAAAAAAGATGTATTTATGGCCAGCACAACTCTAAATTGACCATCTGAATGCATGAATAAAGTACTAAAAATTGAAACAATAAATCTAACATGATTATAGGGTACCATCTTTGCATATGTGACATACGTTTGCGTAGTCCTTTCGTACCCTAAGAATTGGGGTCGCTTCAAATTCTATCATGCGGTCCCAACAAATTTTTTGAACAAATGTGATCATATTTTTGTTGCAATATGTTGTTATAATTGCTTGAAAGATCCCTAGCTTATTCGTTAGGCTAGTTAGCTTATCAACTATAGAAACTCTTTGATAGTTCTCTCTTAGAATATTGTTCCTCCATTGTTAAAAATCTTGTATCGTTCCTTAGCTAATGAAAGATGAGTCCATGCATAAAATTCGTATTTGGGGATATGTTGTTTGGGTTGATTGTTCAACTCCGTTAACAAGTGCAGCATCTCAGGTGATCGATACTTGAGGCCGTACGTGATTGCAGATCCAGAAGTAATGTTGGTTCCTCGCACAAAAGAAGACGAGTGCCTTATCGTAGCTAGTGATGGGCTATGGGATGTGATGACGAACGAGGAGGCTTGTGATCTGGCACGAAAGAGGATTCTGGTGTGGCACAAGAGGAACAGTGGGAGCCTCAGCAACGAGCGAGGGACAGGGAGCGACCCAGCAGCACAAGACGCAGCAGAGTACCTCTCGAAACTTGCTTTCAAAAGGGGAAGCGCAGACAACATCTCTGTGATAGTGGTGGATTTGAAAGCTCAAAGGAAGTTCAAAAGGAAGACGTGACGTGGCGTGACACACCAACCCCATTCTCCCTCTAACGACCTGCTGAAATTTTCACGTCACCGGAACCTTACGCCTTGAGCAGTCGACAAATTCCTGCAAGGTAGTAGTAGCTCTCTATTTAAGATGATATGATTTAATTAAGGAAGCAGGTTGTTGTAGATAAACCATTATTCTATGGTGAAGCAATTGTGACCTGTTTTTCATTCAACTGAATCTATGTTAGTTGTTCCAAAATGGAGACGAAATATTTAATACTAACTGGATTCTTCATTGACAAATCTGCATTCAAGCTATGTCGACTGTGATCATCAAGCAACATGAAACAATAAGTGCTGCCTGTTTTATTGCAAGGGTATGCCAGAATTGTTATTAAAGTTGGATAAATGAAATTGCCATGTAATGACGAAGTGTTGTTTTTTGCTTGATTTGGTAACAAAGTGACAGAAAATGGGTTCATACATACAAGGTTACAACATACTCACAAATGAAGCAGAGTGGTAAGAGCACACGAAATTCAACTAACATACAAAAAATAGGAGAGTGACCAACTCTTTCACAAACAACGCAGGGCGGAGGGAATGGAAGCACCTGCAACAGGGCTGCCTCGCCTCGTCTCGTCTTCACCATACATATTAACTGCAGCCAACATTTCGTATGTCTGCAAATTATAGCAACACAAGTAAATTCGCAGGAATAAATATGTCCAAATAGCAAAGCAAAGTTAGCTAAGTGGGGGAGTTATAGACCATCAATCAAGTACATGCGCAGCAGGAGTGAGTATTAGGTTCGCTTTGGGCCTCAAAAATAACCAATATCCAAACAGAACCAAAATAAGTTTTTCCAATTTTATGCTTTAATAACAAAAAAAAAGATAAGGATTTTAGTCATTTTGAAAATCTAACAAGAAGAATAGTTCAACAAAATAAGTGATCCAAAACCAATAATTAATAAAATACAACAAAAATAATAATATCTAACAAATTATCTAATTTAATTTGAAAACAATTACTCCCTTCATCCAAAAAATGTTGTCCTAAGGCAGGGAGACACGGGTCTTAAGAAAAAATGTGTTTTTTAATTTATTGACTGAAGAAAGAGGCTCACAAATGAAGAAAAGTGAAAAAGTTAATTAAACTAGTGAATGGAGAATGTGGCCCACATGTTAGTGAGCAGAGAAAGGGGCCACAAAATATTACTAAAAATAGATTAGGACAACTTTTTGTGGACTGACCAAAATGACAAATTAAGATAATATTTCGTGGACGAAGAGAATAATATTTAGAAAATATAAATGTATAAATTCAGTTTGGTTCGGTCGAAAAAACCCAACCCGAAAACCTACCAACAAGAATAGTTTAACAAAATAAGTGACATTCAACAAGCCCAAAGTCAACAAAAATTATTATCTAATTTAATTTGAAAATAAATACTCCCTCCGTCCCAATAATTTGGCCTATTTTCCTTTTTGGATTGTCCCAACAATATTGACATGTTTCCATTTTGGAACATAAGTCTCTAATTAAAATCCACCAAACATGTGGGCCACCACCTTTACTAGTAAAAAGTCAAACAACTTTAATAAGTGAAACAATTTTAACAAATGATCATTAACTTATAATTAATTTTTTTAAACATATGGGCCACCACCTTTACTCCACTAATTTAACTCTCCTTAATATTCGTCCCTAAAAAAATAGGCCAAGATAAATGGGACAGAGGGAGTAATATTTGAAAGTATAAATATATAAATTCAGTTATTTCGGTTCGCTCGAAAATATGGAAAACCAAAATCCCTTTTCGGGAAAACCGAATTTAATTTATAAGGATATACATTCGGTTCGGTTTTCACAAAAATATGCTCACCCCTGCATGTGCTAATTACCAACTTACCCTTGCATTGCATTTTTCAAAGCTTCCTTTAAGTTACAATGAACAAAATGATATTGTTATGTGGCTATGTAGTTAGCTACTAGAAATGATATAGAGGTGTAGATCAAACCTTGATTAAAGTGTAGCCAGTGAAGGTCCTGCACTGGTGAAGTAATCCGCAAGATCAACGCCAAGATCGTCGTACTTAGTGATGAATGGGTGTGCCTGCGTTTCAGAAAACATATCAGGTCAATTATCAACAAGTCCACTCCTCAAAAAAAATTTATCAAGTCCATAAAACGAGTTTAACCAAAACGTGATAAGATGTACCATGAGTTCGTTCGCTGACAGCCTATCTTTAGGATCCTTTTGCACACTGAGAAATCCAAATTTTTACACAAGATCAGTCAGATGCTAGGGAATGAAGTTACTACAGGATGATGACTAAGATGAAAGGAATTCAAGAATTCAATAAATGAGTAGATTAAGAAAATGTTAAGATAAAGCAGTTCAATCCATTCTAATCTGAGCAAGCGAATGAACAAGGAAATTTCTAGAATATAAATGATAATCACATACTTCAAAGTAAGAGAAGAAATTATGATGGTGAAATGCTATTAATTGAGCTTTCACAGTTATTTAAGCATTATTTCAACAAAAAACATCAAACTTCACTTCACTAGACTAGAGAGAGAGAGAGAGAGAGAGAGGGAGAGAGAGGGAGATGGTCAGTGAATAGTGACTCTAAAGAGTGCAGAAAATTTATTTTTAACTTAAAATGTAAAATTATAAATCATGTTATTAAAACCATTTTTAGCACAGTTGGAGCTTGAGGGAAATTTTATCAAGTATTAGAATCAGTGTATTTACCAAGCAGAAATAAATGAACAGAACTCCGGAGAAAATAGATCTGAAGGTGCACGTGGCACAGGCTGATCGACAATGGTTTCCATCAGCTCGTATACATTGATCCATCCCTCTGCCTGAGGTGCGGAATATGGAAATTCTCCCGTTGCGCACTCAAGGAGAACCAAACCGAGGCTCCAGATGTCACTTTTATAACCATAGGTACCTCCGATGATTCTCTCTGGCTAAGCACACAGAAGAACAAAACGAAAGAGTTCAGAAAAAAAATCAGGTTATGCATCGAAACTACAGAATAAGAGAGAAAAGAGGATACATCTGGAGCCGTAGGTGGGCAAACTGTTAGCACATTTATATGTTGGTGGATGATGTTAATTCATGTAACCGGAAGAGTACTCACAGACATGTAGTTGTAAGTGCCAACAAAAGTATTAGCTAGACCCGACGTGCTGGCAAGTATTGCACTGACTCCAAAGTCGGTGATCTTGCAATCACCTCTGTGGTTTATTAACAAATTTGAAGGTTTGAGGTCCCTGTGGATGATATGCTTTTCATGATGAAGATACCAGAGACCTTTGAGAACCTATAATGGCATGACAGGGATTTTAATATAACTACTATCAAAAATAGAGAACACGTTGTGTACACACACACACATATCCCATACCTGTTTGCAAATTGCAGCAAGATAAGGCTCTGGGATTTTATTAACTTTCTTAAGGAAATCTGCAAGAGATCCTCCGTCCATATACTCCAAGATGATGGAGATTGCCCCATTATCGTAGAAAGATTGATAGCAAATTACGACATATGGACATTGAGATGACTGATTAATTTTGAGCTCTTGAGCAATGTGCTTGCGAGCAGACTCCTCAATATTCATTTGAATAACCTGATACCATTCAAGAAATCAAGAAGATAGATGTTAGTGGACTTCATGCATCTCTGTCGCATAATATTTGCAAACTTAGTCGAAGGAAGACAAAGTCTCTCGTTTAGTTACATTACCAAAAATAAGCTTATTCTTTTCTCATGGTGATAAATTCTTTCTAATTCAAGGACATAGCCCATATAGACTTAAACATGAAATCATTAATACATTATATTTATATTTACATATAGAATTAGGTTATAATGAGAAATGAGAATAACAAATATCTATGAATAAGCTGCTTGTAAATTACGAATACCGTATAAAGTTAATATGGTGAAATTTTTGTACCCTCCAAAATTCAAACCCAGGTTTGAACGGCTATTCATGCATTACAAGCGGCTTATTCGTAGATTTGTATTGGCTTGTTCGAAGATTTATATTGGCTTATTCGTTATATTCATTTTACACGATAAATTTGAAAAAATTAATATCGACCATAGGATTTGAATATCTGACATTCCAAATTCATTCTCATTTCTCACCACATTTGGCATTCTCACTGGTCCTTCTCTCTCTCTCTCATATATGTATGTGTGTGTGTTTTCTTGAGAGAAAAGTTTATCACGTCTAGAAATTGAAAGAAATGATTCAGCAATTAAGAGCTTTAGAAGTAGAGAATGCCACATATTGGATGCTTACTACATTTAATGTAGAGAACAAAATAAAACAATACTGTTAAACATGTGGTATTATTATCAATCCATAAAATAGGAGGGTGTTTGGCTGAGCTTATAAGTTCTTTAAAACAGCTATAAGTTGTTTAGGAGCTTATATGCTCCTTCAAAGTGTTTGGCAAAATAAGCTCATAAACAGGTTATAAGCTCTTAAGCTTCTTAAAAAATAAATTCCTCTACCTCAACTTATTTTTTCATAATCTTATATGTAATAATTATTTTATAAATATTATTCAACTATATTTTTTTATTTTCACTGTACACCTTTTCAAGTTCATCTATCTTCGATTTTCATCTCTAACAAAGATTTTCTGATTTTCTCTCTGTAATTAAATATTCTCTCTCTGGCCTATAAGCTCAATTATCCAAACATTTTGACAAACTTATAAGCTGTTAAAAAACTACATCTTATAAGTTCTTGAAACATCTTATAAACTCCGAGATATTATAAACTCTTTAAAATAAGCTTAGCCAAACACCCTCTAGGTAGATCCCACTTTCTAAAGATAAATGAAGAACTTCCTACACTATCAATTCACAACACCATCCATTAACTCATTTGAAACCTGTGGAATATGGGATTGAATTGCACCTATCCAGTCATATCTAATTTGGTAAGAAAAAATTGTGCAGGCATTTTCCGGTAGAACAAGGTTTGGCTATGCTGAATCACAGTAAGGTGCAAATTACTTCAGAAACACTTATGATAACATTGATGCATATGTGTTGCATTGAGATACTCGAGTATTCCACCAAAACCTATTATTCTGTCTATGGATTTAGGTTAAACTTGGAAACAAGTAGAACCACAAGGCTGCTTTCAGATGTGTAAGTATCAAACTCAAATTAGATAAATTATGATAGACTAGAATCTATGAAGTTACTTTCAAGTATCTTCTCCATGTCAATCAAACATGAACAGTGACAAAAAAGTGAAGACCTTCAATACCTTAAGTGCAAAAAACTGTGCAGTCCATTTGTGTTGCACCAACCGCACAACACCTCCATTTCCCTTACCAATGACTTGCACTGCATCAAAGTCAGCTAAGCTCAACTGGTTATCTGACGGCTGTATTAAGGCTGGCTGAAACGAAAAGTAAGCATGAAAATTAAGTGCGAGTTTCCATAGATGCAAACCAGTTATATCTTGAGAGTTGAAAATTCTCTATCTTCAAACTCGAGTTAATCAGAATATGTAAACTCTCTCCAATGAAAGAAGGATCTCTCCCAATTTAAACTAGTGCCAAATCATCAAAATCGAGACTCAAAAAGAAAACCCATCAATTTCCACTCAACCAACAAGGGCAAGGAAACATGGCATTGCAAAATACTACTGTGAAAAAGCTCATAGTGAGAAATGCTGTCAAAATTCAGAATAACCTAAACGAGCACATGAATGAAAAATTTAATCCTCTTACAACTTCAACTTCACTATTCGAAACAATCCGAACTCCATCCCTATTAACCAAGAGATCGCCGTCCTTGAACGTTCCCGACCCGGTCCTGCACAAGCACAACGAAATCCAAATCAAGAAAACCCCAATTGGGAAATGATAGAAAAAGAAAATGAAAAGAAAAGAAAAGGAAGTAGTACAGGAATTTAGAGATGTCATCGGGAGGTGGAACGGAGAGCTTGAGGTTAGGGGCTAACGACCCTTTCTTCATATTCTGCTAATTCCTTGGTAGCTTGCAATCTCTAACCTTTTTTCTTGGTGATATTTTTGTGGGTTGGGAGCAAGAAGAAAGAGTTGCAGTGAGATGCAAAATAAAAGCCACGAAAATTGAGGTTAGGTAAGTAGAAGAGAAGTGAATTGTTTAAGGAAGAGTGGATAAAAAAATGAAGAATTGGGTTTGGGGGTAGAGAGAGAGAAAGAGAGAGGAGGGAGGTAGGAAGGCTCTTCACTTGAAATTGAACTCACTCTCAACTATGGCTATTTTGTTTTTCTCTCACTGTTGATGAGAGAATGACACCATCATTCCGTACCATACCAACTGTAATTTATTCGCCCCCGCCTTTTTTATTCTTTTCTTTTTCTTTGTTTTCTAAGTATTTTAGAATAAATATATATTGGAGTAATAATAATGAATGAAAATTTAAAATGTCATATTCCTTAAATTATGAAAAATGCCATCTTTTATAAACATAAACTTTCTAGGTCATATTCTTTAAATACATTTGATGACGATGAGTTTGCTTGGTTTTTTGTGAAAGTCTTATACATTTGACCGATTTGACAGCTATCAGTTAAAAGTATGACCAGTGGGACCGCCCGATGAAATGATCTAACTGCTCGGATAATCTAGCCACCCACCGATCATATCATATGTACTCTTAACTGATAGCTATCAAATCGTTGACTGATAGTTGTCAAATGTGTACGACTTTCACAAAAAACCAAGCAAACTCATTAACATCAAATGGTAAAATCGGTTATTCACTTAATTTGGGCATAAAATGCTTAAGTTTATAAAATAGGGCATTTTTAACATACAAAGAAATAAGACATTTTTGCCTATTAACACTAATAATATACTCCTTATAATACCGTACAATCGGGTTGATCCACATCCAAATTTTGACCTCGCATCCTAATGCAAATCGTGTAAATGACATTATTCGATTATACAAATGACATTGCCTATAATTGACACTATTCGATTATATAAATGACACTGTAACATTTTAAAATGTTATAGTGTCCTTTTTAATTTTATAGTGTTATTTAAAATATTATAGTGTCATTTCCAATCTTATAGTGTCAATTACATGAATTGTCATTTATATTTCTAAATAGTGTTAATTATACACAGTGTCATTTATAATGTTCTAGTGTCATTTTATACGCAGTGTTATTTGTATAATAGAATAGTGTTAATTACAGACATTGTCATTTGTATAATTGAATAGTGTGATTTACACGATTTGGATCAAGATACGGATTTAGATCAGGATGTGGGTCAGGGTTTGGACGCGGGTCAACCCGATTGTATAGTATACCCGATTGTATCTAAGACCACCTCTACTTATAACATGACTGCTCTTAAATTTTCTATTTTTTTTAGGAACGTTAAATTTAAATGATTGATAAGATTCATGATTGAGTATTTTTATCTTCAGGAGCAATGACGGATACAAAATGAGGCGGTGGAGTACGGTTGTACCCCAAATTTTATTTAATATTAGTAGTATTATATATGTATTTAAACATTGTTTAATTTATTTTAGTACCCCCAACCAAGCTAGTAGCCGTTTCTTATATGATTATATTTTATTTAGGCTTTGAGCCCAAGTTAAAGTTAAAATCTAAAAACGGCGACTACTAGGTTAACAAATAAAAGTAAAAACATTTACGTAAATTAAATTAAAGAGAAAAGGGTTGAATTCTCGAGAGAGAGTCGGAGAAAGAATTGTCACTACCCATTGGATGCATTGCGCAACAGCTTAAAAAATTAGTGTGTTAAATTATGTGAGAGTTTTGGAGATAAGAAAGAGATTTTATTGATTTTAAATTTATTGGATGATAATTACTCCCTCCGTCCCGCTATTCATGTCTCGTATTCCTTTTAGGGTTGTCCCACCGATGATGTCTCATTTTTTATAGGAAATAATAAGGGCATACTTCAATTAAATGAACTGACTAATTATAACACTAATTAATCCATAATTACTCGGACTCTACCCCCTAATTCATTGCACCTCTATTTACCATTCTCAATTCCGCCGCATAAAGAAAACCCTAAAGCTTCTCTCTCTCTCTCGATTCTCGATTGCCCCTCTGCATTCATCCTCAGCCTCTTCGCCGTCGACTTTCTTGGGTGTAAGCCGCAACCTCTCTGCATTAATCTCTCACCTCCTATTCCTCCACTATCACCCATTCTCGATCCCTGTGATGTAGATCCATTTGAAATCTGAAGCCCCCCTCTCTCTCTTACGCCTTTCGTCAAATAACACTCTTCGATCTACTTTCTGAGGGATTTGACCGAATCAATGTCGAAATCCTACGGAGACAGCTATGATTTCGAATGGATGGCTGAGTTAGAGGTTTCGATCTAATTGTTGGTGATTGAAGATGGATGCAGAGATTGGCGTCGCCGGGCTTTAGTCCAAGAAGGTAAACTGATTTCGTCTAGCCCTAGTTCTTCCTCCGGTGAAGAACCGATTTGTGATTCAAACCCTAGTTCTTACCCTGATTCATTTTTTCTGTGTGAGGAAAACTGGCAACACAGGGATACGAACGACAACGTGTTGTTGATGATGAAAACCCTGCTTCCTGGATTTTTTCTGATGAGATCTACCCTAATCTCTATTCTGGTATTGGCTGTTTGCGATCTCTTGTGCTTATGGTTTGGTTTAGGCAATTGCATGTGGGATATGCAGTGTTAGTAATATGTGGTATGTGTGTAAATGTGGTATGAAATGATGATTGATGCTCATTTTTATGTCCCTGTGTAACTGGTTGAACTATGATTTATTTCGAATTAATATGAGATGAAAAGAACCTGATTCTTCCATGTTCCCCTGTTCTTATGGTTTGGTTTCCGTTGTTCTAGCATGATTGGGTTTTTTGAGTTGTTGGTTGGCTGTTGTTTATGTGATGCTGATGGTTGGGTGTTGTTTATGTGATGTTGTTGGCTGCTGTTTGATGGTGTTGTTGGTTGGCTGCTGTTTGATGGTTTTCTGCATTCATTCATTCATTTCCCCTGATTCATTCATTCATTTCCAAAAATTCATTCATAACTTTACAAAAGGAATTCCTTCATTCATTTACAAAAATTCATTCATAACTTCACAAAATTCCTTCTACACAGCTTCTGCATTCCTTCTATCACAGCTTTACATAACTGATAACACTCATGTTTCCATGGTTTTAATGTTCTTATGATGTTAATTTTATAGAAAATTGAGTGTTTGATGATTGTTTTGTGCTTAAATTGCTTTATATTGTGAAATATGTTACTTGCTCGTACTTTGATGAATTTTACAGAAATATGGAGTTCGAATTTGGACTATTGATCTTAATGAAAGTTGTAGTTCGTCTCGATACGAGTTCGTAGGCGCAAACGGTTCGCAAATCCGAGTTCGGACGAAAAAGATATGGCCGAAACAAGAAAGTCGCGCGCAGTAGTGAATAGTGCCCGACGGGAATTTCCGAATTTTCGAGATTTTGCCGGATTTTCGGATTTTATCAGTATTTTCGAGCTCTATACTGTATTTATCCCCTGTGCCTATATATAGGTCCTCTTTTGACCTATTCAGGGTTCCTTTTTCAGTTCCCAACTAGACTTTTTCAGTTCCCAATTTTTATTTTTCAGTCTCAACTTTATTTTTTCAGTTCCTAGACTTAATTTTTCAGTTTTATAGCTTTAGTTTTTACATTTATTTCCCAGTTTTCAAGGCTTGGATCAAGATTGAAGATTCAAGCTGCTACAATCGTTTTTATTCAGTTTTTATATAATTCAGTTCTTCCAATTGCGTTCTTTTTAATTATGTTTATGCTTTCTTTTATTATGTCTGGCTAGTTTCGTTTAGCTGATTCTAGGGTTTGTAAATAGTTGATTGAATTTATGTGATTTATTTGTTAATACCTTTGTGCCTTCCAGTTTATGATTCATAATTCCTGGTGCTTATTTTCTTGTAGATTATCTGGCCAATAATTTGCATGTGTAGCTATTCGGTTTGAGACCTAGCGGAGATAACTATTTAGCGGATTCAGGAATGTATGATATGATTTTAACCTTGAGACCTAGCGGAGATAGGTGGATCATAGCACTACTACAAAAGTTTACATACATAACAGTGCATAGATAACGGTTTTTTTCAAAAACCGTTATGTATGAGCGCACTTTTAGGAATAGATAACGGTTTTGGAAAAATCCGTTATCTATGTAGTGTTGTCTATATGCATAGATAACGGTTTGAACAAATGCGTTATGTTTTTGCGTTATCTATTAGTTGCATACATAACGGTATTACAAAACCGTTGTGCCACCGTTATCTATGACCATCTTTTATAACGGTTTATTCATAACGTTAAAGAACCGTTATGTATAAGAGTCATTTACAACGGTTTTTGAACTGTTATGTATGAGCGTCTATAAAAATTGTTATGTATAATTTTTTTTATTAATTTTTTAAATATTATATTATATTATATTATATTATATTAAAAATAACAAATAAATTGTTTATCCTAAAATTTGAATTTATTCCTAGATATAGATTTTAAAAAATAAAAAAATCATAACATTTTTTTTGTTTTATCATTAAGTAACACTTATATAAAATCTAAATTAGAAATCTAAATACCAAAAATTGAATATTAAAAGTGAAAAAAGAGAAAAAAGAAAAAAGAAAAAAAGGAATAGATTTTATTTAGAAAATTTAGAAATTAACCCCAAAACTACCAGCCCTAGTTCGTCTTCTCTCCCTGTCTCCTCCCTGTCTCTCGACTCTCTCTCTCTCCCCTCTCGACTCCGCCACCGGCGCCGCTGCCCCACGCCGGCCCGTCGCCGCCCACCCTCGCTGCTGCCCCGCGCCCTAGTTCTTCTCTGTTCGATTGGTCGAGCCCTAGTTCTTCTCTGTTCGGTACAACGCAGCCGTCGCCATCTCAGGGAGACCGGCGAGCTACGCGACCTAGAGCCCGCCCATCGTTGCTGGTGGTCCGAGGATCGGCGAGCTGATGGTGTTCTACGGCCGGTTCTCTTCTCAACTCCACATAATCGAGGCAGGAAAGGGGGAAAGCCCTAATTCTCCGATTTGCAATCGAGAGCGGATGAGGTTGATAATTCTCCTACCTAAAGCCCTTCTCCCTCTCTCTACCTCCTCTCTGTGCCGCCTTTGTCTCCGGCAAGCAGCCGCTAGCCGCCACCTTCTCCAGCCTGGCGTCGCCCCCCATCCCCATCACCTCTCTTTCGCTTCCACCACCACGGTATACTCTCTCTCTCTCTCCATTTTCTATATGTATTTCTATCTTTGCGTAATTTTTGAATTTGGGCAGAGCAACCTCCGTCGTCGGCTCAGCGCCCACCACCGCTCCAATCGCACCACCACTGCCCCTGGCCTCTGACTCCGACAACAGTCGCCCTCGTTCTTCAGGTAACAACTAAATGAAATTGAAGAGTGCATAAGGTAGCAAATTTTAGGGCATTTTGGACTCGAATTTTAGGGATTTATGGCTTGAATTTTCGCTAGTTTTTTTTTTTCTTGTTTCAGTTCATCTCATCTTTTTGTTCTTGGTTATTCTGAATTGAGAATATTGAACACTGCTTTCTGAAAAGAAGTATGTGAATGTTGCTTTGTTTTCTTGTTTCAGTTAATCTCATCAATGAATTGGGTGTTTGTTGTTACTTCTAGTTACTTATTCGAAACTCTTTGCACAGCTAACTATTTGATAATCAAAAGACAATTATGCTTGTTTCTTTCCCCTTTATTTGACATTGATTGTAAGCTTCGTATAGCTGAAAAGTTACTCTTAGGTCCTTACAGTGGGAGCTCTACACCAGGCTGATTCTGATGCTTTGAAGGGAGAGGCATCTGGATAGATGTTGGCTGTGTGCTTGTAGCATCTCTTATAATTTTTGTGTCCTTGTTCTCATTTTGGATGATTTTCAGGACGTATCAGTGTTTCATACTTATCATTTATCTCTGAATGTATATTTCTACCTTTATTTGTGTTATAAGATAAATTGTTTTTCTATCATCAGACTCTTGTAATCTGTTTCATTGTTATGGATTAAATTGTATCCGGATAGTCAAGGTTGGCCTCAACTTAATTCGCCTGATAATATTATTTATTTGAATGAGGATGAGTCATGAGCATGTTGTTGCAGCAGGTCCCACTATAGGGACTTCAAAGGCAAAAGTATGAACTGGTTGGGTCTTTCTGTTTCTAGACAGTAGTAAACTTCCTAGGTTGTTCCGTGTTTCACTATATCTAAATCAATTGGGATTGCAGAAGGCATCTGCTTTCGTTCCCTCACATTCAAGCTGAAACGGGCTATCATACTGTCCATAGGAACTGGTGACGTTAAGCTCTCATCCCTTGTTGAAGTCTCCGGAGATTTCAAATGCTGGGAGACATCTCTCGGCAGCTGAATTTCACTCTGTTCTTCAGAATGCTGGTATTCTCTCTTTATTGGTTTGTGTACTTTGAGCTTTCATTTATTGTTGACATTATACTGCTCTTGTTGCCAAGTCTTCTACTATTGAATTTCTTGTTATTTTCCCAGGTGAATGTCAAGAGTTAAGTAGTGGCTCCAACAAGGAACTGATACTGTTAGATGCAAGAAACTTGTACGAGACGAGAATAGGCAAGTTTCATGCTCCAGATATCAAAACATTGGATCCAGCGATCAGGCAGTATAGTGACTTGCCCTCATGGATTGATGACAATTCCGAGCAATTGTGGGGGAATAATATCCTTATGTGAGTACTTGTGCTGTACCAGTAATGTACTAGATTCTAGCTCTTTTGATTCCAGTTGAGCAGATGTCAGTTGTGGTTTCTACTTTTAAGCTTCTTTGACATTGTTGCCTGCTTTACCTTCCAGTGTATCTCTACATACACTGTATCCTTGTCTTTTCTAACTAACTGCATGGTGCATGTCCATCTTGCTGTTGCTGAGTAGATGGTTTTGCAGCTATCAGTAAGGGTGCGGTCACTTGGGTTGTAAATTTATCACAAGAAAATGAGGGATAAAAAACATTCTCCCTTTAAATTCTTCCTTTCCTTTCCCTCATTTTCTATAAAAAGAATTTCACCCTTTCTTATCCTCAGTATGATTAACTTCTCATTGATGGTACTTGGCTAATATATTTTATGATCTTTTACCACCATATTAATCTCTATGGTTTGGAATATCAGGAGTATCATTCATTGTTGTCTTCTAGTTAGCCTTTTGTACGACTCCCTGATCTCCTTGTGTGTATCCTCGTAATTGCACTGAACTGCTGTGAATCTGTGATTATGGGGTATTTCAATTTTTTGCTACGTCATGATCCTCGATTATATTGGCAAACTCATTTTTGAGGATCTCGATTGTTTGTTTATTGGCATTTAAAGGTACTGTACTGGAGGAATTAGATGTGAGATGGCATCAGCCTATATCAGATCTAAAGGTGCTGGTTTTGAAAATGTTTTTCAGGTGAGCTCCTCTGAGTAGGAAATGCAGCTACTTATATTTGCTCTATGTCGGGAGAAGTACCAGAAACAGCATATGATAATCAGAGTCTCGAGATTGATCAAGCCTCGTCTCTTCTATCTTCGAGTGAAGGTAAGGTTAAAGGTTTTATTCTTGACATCCTTTAGCTGGTATATACTCTATCCTGTTCAAAAAAAATCTCACTTTACATGTTTACAAATTACTTTAATGGAGATAAATGGGAAATTAAGAAAAGAAAAAAAAGTTTGGTAGAAATTGTATAACTACACTTGTTTGCCAAAAAAAGAAAGAAAGCAAGACTTCTTTGAGACTACTTGTTTTAAATAGTAGGGAGTACTGAATAAGACATATCTAGGGTTGCTTCTTATTTTTTTGCTAACTCCTGTCCTGTATGCAATCTGGTTAGCTGAGCTATGTGTCTGTACGCAGTTAGGATATACCCATCTCTGATCTCTTTGCCTTTCTGCTTTCTGTAACATTTGCTGCATATACTCTAGTTTTTGCTTGATGTTCTCTGTTAATTCTAAGGAGCTTATTAAGAAGTATTTTGGCTGAACTGTTCACTAGACCCTTAGTTTTTTTCAGTTTTATGAAGCCCCTGAACTTTTACATTTTGTTTTAGCAACATAAACTTTAAAATTCAGGGCAAGAAACTGATTTTGCCTTGGTTTTGCTGTTGCAATTTTGGATCTTGTAAAGGAAATCTAATTGTTGTTGCTGCTTGAAGTTGCAGGGAACGGGGAGTCATGAATGACACTTTGAAAGAAATGTTTTCTTGCCTTTACCGTCTAATGTGATTCATGATGTAGTGTGAAACAAAAGTCAACATATTGTTTGTTATCTTTTTCTTGTCCAGTTTTCTTTTATTTCACATATTTTATTTGGATTATTTTTCTATTGGCAGGTTGAGCTTGTGTGTCGGGTTCTCTCCTAAGTTAGTTGCTGCAAATTCATCATAGCAGGTCAACTAGTTCATGAGGACTTAGTGCTAGAACACATAATATGATAGATTTTTGTTTTAGCTATAAGATAGTTGGTACTTTCAATTTTGAATCGAAATATGCAATGATCATATGTACTTGATACTTGGTTCATTTGGATGGTAATGTATGAATATTTTGGATGATATATAATATTGTTATTGGTGATTTTATCATTTTGTTGTTTTAAAGTTATTTATTTATTTCTTGAGATAAATAACATAAAAATTTAGAAAAAATATTAAATATGCAAGTTGTAGTTGAAATACATAACAGTATAAAAAGTACAAAAAAATCGTTATGTATTTCTATCAAAGATAACGGTAAAAACCGTTATAAAAAGTAAAAAAAACTGTTAACTATGATAGAAAAAAAACAAAAAAAATACAAAACATAACGGAAAAATCCTCATACATAACGGTAATAAATCGTTATGTATAAGCATTATAGATAACGGTTTCATACCGTTATGTATAGAAAAAAAATTGTTAACTATGATAGGAAAAAAAACAAAAAAATACAAAACATAACGGAAAAATCCTCATACATAACGGTATAAACCGTTATGTATAATCATTATAGATAACGGTTTCATACCGTTATGTATAGAAAAAAAACTGTTAACTATGATAGGAAAAAAAACAAAAAAAATACAAAACATAACGGAAAAATCCTCATACATAACGGTATAAACCGTTATGTATAATCATTATAGATAACGGTTTTATACCGTTATGTATGAGCGTCTCGTACCGTTATCTATTCTCACATACATAACGGTTTTTAAACCGTTGTCTATGATACGTATCATAGATAACACCACTATACACAACAGTTTTTTTGCTCATAGATAACGGATAAAATCCGTTATCAATGAGCGTTTTTCTAGTAGTGTAGGGAGCTATTCTTAGGAGCTATTGGGAGTTAGTAGATTTTTTTGAGACCTAACGGAGATAGAGAATTTACTAATCTACGAACGTTGCTGCTCTAGCGAGAGTGATTGATTAATTAAGTGATCTCTCATCATAACTGGATTAAACTGGTACATAGGATTAATAGATTTATTGTGTAGATTTAGTTAATGAATTTGCTACCCTAGGATCAGTTGTCTTTAATATTTGATTTTTCTACGTGCTTTTATTTATTGCTATTTGCGTTTTAGTTTAAGTAAATCAACCTCTACTTTCGTTTGCCTGTCTACTGTGAGTGTCTGTTTAGGAGATAGCTAGAGTTGTTTCGATTTTTCAGTCCCTGAGGATACGATACTCGATTACTTGTTGCTTGCTACAATTACCTGAGTTAGTTGCAGTCATTTTTGTTGCTAAGAAATTAGTGATCAATAACTTCACAAAAATTCCTTCATAACTTCTGCAGCCTTCAATCAATTCCTTCATTCATTTCTGCATTCACAAAAGGATTCCTTCTTCAAAATGTCTCCTTCTACTTCACATAACTTCAGTTCCTTGAATTTGAAGTTGATGCACCATCATCTCAACCTTATATGTGCATCCTGCATGCACTCCCAAATCTTTCATTAGTGTATCACTAATTGACAATGCTCCATTGCCAATTAGGTAGGATATGCACTCCCTAACAAGTTTACTTGGAACTTCAAGATTCAAGGGAAGCATATCCTGCCTAATTAAAGCATCCTTCCCTAATACGACCAATCGTTCGTCACCACTTGAACTAATTACCTCACCACTTGCTCTTTATTTATTTGCAACTGCCTAAATACGACTAATCGTTCGTCGGCAACAGCTCCACTTTTGCACCGCAGCATTGATCTTGCCTCTAGCTGGTTTTTCACTTTAGCTTTCTTTAAGAAGAAATTGGATGATGACAGCCCTCTCAAAGGAAGAAAGATCCTTCATTCTAGCCATCTTGGAGCTTTTTTTGATTTGTAGGAGTTGCGTAGATTCTGAAAAATTGATTCTGCCATATTTATGAAGGGAGTAGCTTTTGAACGAGTGAAAAAATGTGGGAACTTTGAAAATTTTAGATTTCATAAGGGAAGCAGATTTCATTTTCATTTTCGGGCGCCATTTTTATTTTTTTGTTATGTGTCAGCCTTCAATTTCATATTTCAATTCATGTGTTATTTGAATAAGTGTATTAGGCAGCTTTAGGTTTCATTTCGAATTTTAGTGATTACTTAATTTAATTACAGATTATTAAAAATAAAATTAATAAAAAAATTAAGTCTTTTTTATATTAATAAAATAGAAATAATTAGTTCTTCGTTAATCACAAATTAAATCATGTGGACCACACTCCTTATTCATCTAATTTGCATCTTCTTAATCTCCATGCCGAAAAGTAATGAGATTTGAATAGCGGAACAGAGGGAGTATAAGATAGTTATGTATTTTTTTTTCTTGTTTGGATAATATTTTGGGATGTACTATTTTTAACATTAAAGTATCTTTTACATTTAAGTTCATAAGATTATTTTTTCGTACTCTCAACTTAAAAATCCTGGATCCGCCACTGTTCAGGAGTAATATTTCTCCAATCTCACCATTTCAATGAGATAAAAATCAAGTAAAACGAGCTTATATGAGTATATATAATTAAGGGTCTTGGACTATCCTAAAATTTCAATCTATCAAAATAAACAAAAGGGATTAGTATTACTATTTTTATCTATATCAAGTGTAATTCCTCAAAGTAAACGCCCCCTTAGGATACATTGTGTGTAAATACACGATCAATATCCAAATTTTGAATAGTATTTTTTGTTAATTAATACGTATACATGACGTTTGAATTTTTTGAAATTCGATATGCATTAAAATTCTGATAATATTTTATTCTAGTGGACATCAAAACTTTATTATATGGATGCCGAAATTTTATCTCCTTATTTTTTTATTTTATTTTTTGTCATAGCTAGCTCATATAAAAGTTATCACACAATAAAATTTTGATGTTCACGTAAGATCAAATGTTTTCGGAATTTAATTTGGGTCGAATTCAAAAGGTTAAAATTTTTAGGGTTAATTGAGTGAAAAAATAATACTCCCTCTTTCTCCTGAAATTATGCATTAATTATTTTATTTTTGATATGTCCTCCAAAGATAGTTCTTCCTATTTTTAGACATTAATAATTGAAATGATTTTGCCTTATAATTTATATTTATTTACTCATAATCTATTTAATAATATCATTAATATGAGAATTTTTCTCAATTATTAATACATTCACTTGTTTTTTTATTTATTAAAACTCGTACAAAAAATTATTTGTATATAAAGAGATAGAGAAAAATATTAATTAAAAATTAAAATTTAAATACACTTCCTAGTTTTACCACGACTTAACCATTTCTTTTATAATTCAATCGTAGTAATGTAGTATCATTTTATGTATATTTGAAGTGGAATTTGCATACATTAAAAATGTCATTTGTAATATATCATTTATTTTTATACAAAATATAATTTGATTTTATAAAAAATACCATTCGCATACATTAAAAGTATCATTTTTTGTTATTAACGGTATCATTTGTGTATATGTATTAAAAGTGTCATTTGTAATATACCATTTATTTCTCTATACAAAATATCATTGGATTTTTATGAAAAATATCATTTGCGAACGTATCAATTGCATACATTAAGACTATCATTTTCTGTTATTAAAGTGTCATTTGTAATATATAATTTGTGAATTATAATGTTTCGGCTGATTCAAAAGTATCATTTGCATACATTATCATTTTAAATTATTAAAAGTGTCATTTTTAATATGCCATATTTTATAAAAAAATTATCATTTGTTTTCACAAAACATCATCTTTTATGAATTACATTTGTATAAATTAAAAGTATCATTTTATGTTATCAAAAATGTTATTTGTAATGGCACTTGCAAAATATCATTTGTCAAACCCATTTGAAATTATTGTTTGCATTAGGGGTGGGAATTTCGGGATCGGGTAATCGGGTACCCGATACTCGACCCGAAAAAATCGGGTATCGAGTACCCTATACCCGAAAAATTAGGGGTCGGGGTCGGGTTCGGGTATTTAGGGTGTTAAAAAATCGGGTATCGGGTATACCCGATCGGGTATCGGGTATACCCGAAATACCCGATTTTTTAATTAAATGTATTTAAATTATTTAATTAAATTTTAATTCCTTAATTTCAATTTCAATTTAATTAAATTTTAATTTCTTAATTTCAATTTCAATTTCAATTTCAATTGGGCATGAAATTAGTGGTTACATTTTCGAATTTTTTTTAAAAAAATCGGGTATTTTCGGGTATTAGGGTACCCTAATACCCGATTAAGGAAAACCGGGTACCCTAATACCCGAAATACCCGATTTTACATAGTTTGACCTGAAACATGTAATTTTGACCGGGTAATTAGGGTACCCGAATACCCGACTCGGGTACCCGAGTCGGGTATTAGGGTACCCGATTTTTTTTCGGGTTCGGGATCGGGTATCGATTTTCCGTCTTAATCGGGACCGGGTACCTGATTTTTTCAGGTAGGGTACCCGATCCCGACCCGATTCCCAGCCCTAGTTTGCATACATTAAAAGTGTCATTTGTGTGCATTAAAAATGTTATTTATAATATATATCATTTACGTTATATAAAATATCATTTTGATTTTATAAAAAATAGTCATTTACAAAGTACCTTTTAGAGAAAAATTTATACTTTATTATATTTGTCATTATGTAGACATGTAGTAGTATCCGCAGATGTTCTTCTCTTAGTATCTTGATCAGTATCTTCGAATGTTCTAAGTTACAGTTGAAACATTCAGAGCCTTCATACTTGCGAATTTTACAAATAACTTTGGAGTTATCTTATGCTATTTTTATGGATGCATATGGCCACGAATTTACAGTTTATTGAAGCATTATTGGAGAACAATTACAGATAGATCAAGATCATCCAAGCAAAGTCCTCATCGAGCTATAACTCATGTTTCCATCTACGACTAGAAAATAATTAACTTGGGCTACAAGAGAAGATTGAAGACTTGATATCTATATAAGGAGACCATATTTCGTTCAAGACGACTAGAATTTTCGTTCATAACAGCTCTCGCAATATAGTCGAGAATTCATTTTCCTGCTAAGTGTCCTTCAAACTTGTTACAGTCTGTAGTACATTCATTGATACATTACTTTTATTTATCCTAGCAGAAGAATATTTGTGAGTTATATACTTGAGCGTATATTCTAAAAGAGTTATATACTATTCTTTATTGTTGGTTCTTGTTTCTCAAGGGATTAGGTGCGCCTAGGAAGTTAGTCGTTGTCTAGCTTTCAGTTATTCACCGTTGATGAAATTTTGGGAAGATGTAGAGGCTAAGTAAGAGGGTGTTTTATTGTGTAAGTCATTTGTACATCTTTACTTCATATAGTGATAATTTCTCCTGGTGAAGCCCTCCAGACGTGGGTTGTTTAACTGAATAGGATTATCATTCTATCTGTTCCATCTTTTGAACTCACATTCGCTGTTACAATACATCTCACCACATATTTTATGTAAAATTTTTGTCTTGCAAGTACACTGATTGAGACATGAAGGGTAATTTAGGTATTTTGGGCATAGGATCAATTTTTCATAAGAAGTGGGCATTTTTAATTATACACTTAACAAAGTGGGCAATTTTGCCTATTTACACAAAAAAGAATGTTGACAGAAAGGTAACGGACGTGAGAAGGATAGACGATTTTTTTTAATAAATGGTACAATAAAGGGTTACATGCAATTAACGTTTCATTGGATTTGTTTTTGCGGAGGACGGGTCAATCTTAAGGTTGTATTTGGTATTTAATCCTAGTTTTTATAAAAATACTTAATATTTAAATCAAATTCTTACAAGATATGGTGTGAAATTTAATTAAATAATAAATAATGACATATTATGTAATGACATATAATGACATGACACAAAATGTAGTAAATAACATGGTGACATCTAGTGAGCCACGCCATAATTTCGGAGATCGGCCAAAAAATAGAAGCATGACATTTTTTATACAAATCTGATAATTAGGATTTTTTGTAAGCATTTCTTATAGTTCGGGACATCTTTGATAAAACATATATAATTTGAAGTTGAATTACCCTAATCCAAAATAACTTGCTATTTTTATATCTTTATCTATATAGCTATAATTTCATATTATTATGTACTCCCTCCGTCCCCAAAATAAGTTCCTCTTTGGGGACAGCACGAGTTTTAAGGAAAATGGTAAAGTGTATTGATAGTGGAGAAAAATATGTTATAATTAGTATTGGGAGTGGTGAAAAGGTGAAAAAGTGGTATAATTAGTATTGAGAGTGGTGAAAAAGTGAAAAGTAAAAATAAATAAAGTATTATTAGTGGTGGGGTAGTTGTCCAAAAATAGAAAGAAAGAAAGAGGAACTTATTTGGGGACATCCCAAAATGGAAAAAGATGAACTTATTTCAGGGACGGAGGGAGTATATTTTTTGCTATAATAGATTATTGACACTATACTTCACCTCATTTGAACGGTAATATTTTTTTGAAAACCGTAGATGTTTTCATATTTACATAAAATGTTGAAGATTTGAATTATTCTAATCGTAAATCCCACATCATATATTAGCGTGAGATTTGAAGTATTTTAACTTAAATCCCACCTCATTAGCGTAAGAATTGAAGTACTCTAATTGTAAATCCCACACATCACTAGGGTGATGTATATATATGTCGTATGTACCATTTTGGTGTAATAAAATACTCTAATTTGGATAGGTTATGCAATTTTGTGTCGTGTTACTCTGTTTCTGTTACCAATATGAATTATTATATTATTATATTTCCATCTACGCTACTAGTAGTTCAACTGACTTTAACATGCATTATTACTTAATTTATTGCTTTCAAGCAAATGACACACGTATAGGATTTCAAAAATAAAAAATAAAAAATGACATATATTTGCATATCGACAGAAATTCAGTTCGTGTTTGACAATAAGTAGGGATGGCAATGGATCTTGGATCCAGTTCAGATCCGCGGATCCAGATCCTTTTTTTAGGATCTGGACCTTAGGAAAAATGGACCCAATGAATCTGAACCGGATCTGGGTTATTCCTATAATTTTCGGATCTGAATCTGGAGCAAAAAATCTGAGACCCAGATCCGGTCCATGAATCCATTTATGTATAAAAATATATATATAATGTTATTTATTTTTATCTAACTCTAATCTAATATCTATGACTAATCTATATATCTCTTTTCATAAATAATATATAATGCAATTAAAGATAATATTTTACTTTTATTTTAAATTTTAGTTTTCATTATTATTATTATTATTATTATTATTATTATTATTATTATTATTATTTGTATTGATAACATTAATTTTCTTTTTTCTATGTAAAATAGAGGACACATTGTTCCACTGTTATTTAGTACTTGATTATTATATTCTTATTGTTATTAAACTTTGATAATATTTTTATAGAATATGGTTAATTCATTTATTTTGAATAATTGTTGAAAATCTAGACAATATAATTTTATTTGGGATTAATTTAAGATTTATAAATTTATTTTAAAAGACAAAAAATATGGATCCGGATCTGGATCCGAGACCCTGTGGATCTTATGGATCTGAACCTGGATCTCATTTTTTTTGGATCCAATGGATCTAGACCGGATTTGGGCCTAAGTCAAAAAATCCGAATCTGGATCTGGATCAAGCAAGATCCGGTTCAAATCCGGCCCATTGCCATCCCTAACAATAAGAAAAAGATAAACTTTTCAATTTGAGCCGGCATGAACTTTTCTTTGAAGCGAAGATCATGAGCTATATATATTTCAAAAATTATCCTTGTTTAATCAAATAAAGGACTTTTATTAACAATTCCCTTTCAAATAAAATCTTGTTTTTCCTTGAAAATGATTTCGTCCTGGATCGGTGTTGAAAGTAGAAAGAAGATGAGAAGAAGAGAGAATGACATAAAGAGCGTAAAGAGAATAAATTAATCAGCAGGAGCGTATTATTGTGAGGACTAAATGCCTCTATTTATAAAAAATACGAAGGTAGGGTTAGGGTTTAAGGTTAGATCATTAAATAGGAAAATGTATATATTTTTACAACGCTCGGATTATTTTTGAGGCATAACAATTTAATATTGCCAATTGTTCTTTTATGTGAGCTGACGCTTTAAAAATGAAAGTCAAATGCACGTGCCTCAAGGAGTTTCGCAGAATACAGATGACTTAATTCGAGAAACTAAAATTAGTCATAAAAATTGATATTCAAGCATTTCATATTTTAGACGCAAGTAAATGACAGAAAGGAAGCTACTTAGATAGGACTGAGTTTGACGAATGCCACATTTGTCTCTAAATATGCTCATAATTTTCTCGACTCCCTACCTATCCAAGCACCAACAAATGGATAAACACGAAATGAATGCACATATAAATTGTTTTTTTTTAATTATTTATTTGAAGTATTTATTCGTAGGTTTCATATTTTAGTCATGCATCTGTACAGAGAAATTATCCTTAAATCCTTTGGTCTAAATCTACGATTTTGAAAAGTTTTAAAGAACAGCAAAAGAGAGTTTTCTTTTTCTCCCTCAATAGGAACCTTAAAATATGAGTTGAGCCCTCTAAAATGTAGTGCTATTATTTTCAAGGAAATAACCAGATAAATGTAACTCGAAATCACAAAACATGATTATTTGAAGGAAGATATCAGCGTGTTTGATTTGGAAATATGATTATACTAAAATGATGTAGACTAAAAAAATACACAAAACAGAGTCTTGTAATCGTGTGTTGTATTATTCATATTTGAACAAAATATATAAAGAAACGATAAAATACACGAGAATATTTTGATGCCCCAGTGGGCCATTGCTTTTTTCTCGGGCCACAAATTTTAAAGCTCGGCCCACCATTGCCTATAAATATAACACAATGCCCAAAACGTTTTAGTTTAATTAAAATTTGCAGGAGAAATATTTTTACATTTCTATAAAATTAATACCAAATTTAAATTGAAATTTTAACCTTTTCACATAGTATAGTATAGATTATTAGCAGTGGACTTCCATATTTATATGGCAACTACGCATAATGTTGGACGAGTGAATATGCCAGTAAGACTGCAGGTGTAAATCATGATAATCATGTAACTGGTGTATAATTCAAAGAGAGCTACATCGAATTATACACAACTAACCCCAAAAAACACTATGATAAAAAACTGTGACTATATCCAAATCGTCACTAACTATACGTACAACAGTACAAGTGCACTCCCAATTAAATTCACATTAAACACATTTTTTTGTCAACAAAACACCAAATCCACAAACCTTATATTGCCCCTTTCAACTCACAATCTTAAGGTTCTATGAAGTTGAAGGAATATTTGGATAGCAACTGCGGAACTCCAGAGATTATCGGACCATAAGTCTGCAAATAAAGTCCAGTTACACACCTCGAGCAAGACCAGAAAAATGAAAGCAACCAATTTGCAGATCGTGCCTCGGATTATAACATGTTATTACAAGAATGCTACCTTGTCACAGTAGGGTTATTTCATTTTATTTTCTTAGTCATTTGATAAGTTCTCTCTTTCATCAAGGACTTAGTGCCAATGTAAATAGAGGTGAAGAATTATTGTCATGAAAACTCAACTAAAGCATACGTACCTCATCGTTCTCATGAAGTTGGCACAACGGGATAGCAAGAAGTCTGAAGTTCTTAGGTACGATAAACCTTCTGCTTGGTGGCAACTTCACAAGATAGAGTTTAGTGCACTCCTGAAATGGCAAACAATGTAGAGTCAACAACTTCTTGCAGCTGTGTGAATGTAAAAGAGTAATATGAGACGAGAATTACTTTAGGCCTCTTTATGTTTGGTGGCAAATACGGATAAAGTAGGGACTCAAAGTCAGGTCTCCACCACATACCAAGGCATTCTCCAACCTGGATATTAAGCAACAGGCAAGTTGAAAAATCTATTCACATTATTGCGTTAAAAAACCACATATATACCTCCCATTCAGGACCACGGCCATCTTCACCAGCAGATAGCTTGCTTGAGAGCTTGCGTTTTAAGCAGTCAGTATCTGAAGCATATGACACAAAACTTTTAAGACTTGCATAAAATATCTGATCAATTTTGAATTCTACTTGCATTACCTGATTCACCTCGTCGTACACGACCACCAGGAAGTCTGTAGATGGAGTTCTGCACTTGCAGCAACAAGAGATGGGGGTGTTTGAAAAGTTCTACCTGCAGCAGTTAGTTTTAGCTCACATATATAATCACAACAAAACCTCAAAAGTTGCACAGTCCATTCTTAACCAAAAGGTATGATACGGCGCCAGAAACTCCTATAATCATGATCCAGAAACTTAAGTCATCATGAATTTGAAGGATGCTGATATTTATGGTCAAATAATTGAAATAAGCAAATATTCTTTTGGTCCTCTCTACATCGCAATTACCATATAATATCTATACAAGGATAATGATCTCCCCATCCACCTACAAGATTGGATAGTATATGAACACGAAGTATTTGGATAACCAAACTAAATACACGTAAAAATGCTTGATTTTGAAAACCAACACACCCGCCCACCCTGAAGATGAATTATGCTGGATTGCAAGCGTCAATCAGGCCAGAGTTGAGCAGAGGGGGAAACTAAATGCCCCAAAAGAATCCATAAGTCTCATATCCCAATTCGGAACAACATCTGCTAATAGCAAGCTATATTCAATGCCTCAACTACACACATATACAAAACCTTCAGAGTCAACAGAATTGATAGCATTTTCTTAATGTTTCTGATATGTTCAGATAAAAGGATTAGGTATTTAACAGTCAAATTTCAAATACCAAACTAAAAGGATTTAGTTTGTTGGATGTGATAGATAAGATTGATAGGATTGGAAGGATGATTAAATAATCCACCCAACTTTGAAGTGATAAATAATCATTCATTTGGATGATTAGATGCGAGCCGAGTTATCAATCATGGGCCATATCATGCAAACCAAACACTCGATAAAAGTAAATTATTTTATCAATCATGTATTATCACTCAACAAACGCCTCCTTAAGTATTAAAAAAAATGGGGTAAAGAATCCAGTAAATAACTATTAGCAAGTAGGTCATCACATCCTACCAATTTTGTCATCACAAACTTGGAATTCAGAAATAATCATGTCATTATTCCATTGCACAACTCTATCATCATTCTAGAAAATCTAGTAGAACATATCTAACCAAAATATAATCGAAAAAAAGAAAAGAAAAAAAAAGAGATGAAAAGACTAACCACAATCACCGCAGCCACACAGCTCCTCATTCCATAGGCATCATAGCTGAAACCCCAAACCACAAAGAACACATTAAACAGAATCCAAAAATAAGAGAAAACCATAAACAGAAAAGGTTGTGCAGAAATTTGAGACATACTTAGCTTTGAGGCGAAGAAGGCGATCGGCGAGGGTCTCGGTGTTGAGAGAAACAGAATCTTTGGAGCCGAAATAGTAACAGCTGAGAGGGTAAATATCCAAGGCGGTGGAGCTGCTGGGATTCATACTCTCACTCTCGTCGCCTTTTTCTTCAACTATTGAGTGATCGCCCATTTATATTAGTGAAAATTCAGACGAGCTTAAGAAGAAAAAGGACCAACTGCTATATATGCCTATGCTAATGGATGGAATATATAAAGAAAAGAGGGGAGAGAGAGAGACCGACGTGTTTGTGTGTGAGAGAGAGAGAATCCAGTAAACTAAAGGAGTGGGAACATTATTCAAACCTTGCTTTTTCCTCATACCGACTTACATTTTAGCACGTGTCGCCTTCTATTTATCACTTCATTATTTTTATATATATATATAACGTTACATGCTTACTTCACCTTCTTTTTCTTACTTATTACTCCAGGTTTTATCAGTTTATGTCCGACCATACAATAAAACATATGCCAACCAATTTCGTATATGAGCTCTTAATAAGTTTATTTTGTCTAATACGACGAGGCGTAATATACTCCCCTCGTCCTATTACAAGTGACTCAAAAAATTTTGACACAAAAATTAAGAAAAATGTGTAAATTAATTAAAAGTGGTAGTATGATTTATACTTTTTTAAATTTTAAATTTTTCTATTTATGAAAACAGGCCACTTATAGTAGAACGACTCAAAATGAAATACAAACCATTTTTAGTGGGACATATGAAGTATATAATAATCCTAATAGATGTACGTAATGGAGAGTTTTGGGTTATGATAATATAAATGACACATATACAGGCATTGTGAAATATACTCCGTAAAGACATTATAGGGCTAGACCCTTCACTTAGAACTTTGATAGGGCTAGGCTCTTCTCAGGGCTAGACCCGTCACAAGGCTAGAACCTTCAAATAGTTAGATTCATCATAGGACTAGATTTCTCATAGAACTAGAGCATTTCACAGTGCTAGATACCGTAGGTGAGATACACGGCTACACGCCACGTTCGTGGGTCTAATTATGAGGAAACACACATCTAGTGTTAGATAGTCTTGTCACAAGAAGACAAACAATTGATTATTGAAGACGTATGTGCACCTGATTTTATAGACGCTACACTCATAAGCACATGCAACCTACGTGAACCCTATGAAAAAACAAGAATACCATCGATGTGTAAGCTAGTATAAATAGTTTGTCATTGTACTTTGTATAATTACTCTCACTACATTACTAACAAACTAATTTTCTCTCGTGTGTTCTTCGCGTTGAAGTTTTATTTTGCTTGTCTTTGTGATATCTTTGAAATTTTGTGAACATGTGATGATTTGTTGTTGATTTCACTATATTCGTTAGGATTTACATTTATATACTCAACATAATACAAAAATAATAAGTTTATTTTAATTAAAAGTATGTTGTACATTATTAATCAAACCGGAATTGAATAATATATCAAAGTCTCAATTTGGTTTTGTTTTGACTTGAGCTTCATTCAAATTACTATAATTATAAGACAAAACTTGGATGGTGACATTACGGATGTCTGCAACCATTAATTAATTATAATTAAAAAAATTAAGAGATTATTAAAATATTGTTTAGAGTTTAATAATTTATAAATTTAAATTACTCCCTACGTCCCTGAAATAAGTTTCTCTTTTTCATTTTTGGGACGTCCCCCAAATAAGTTCATCTTTCTTTCTTTCCATTTTTGGACAACTATCCCACCACTAATAATATTTTATTTATTCTTACTTTTCACTTTTTCACCACTCTCAATACTAATTATAACACTTTTTCACCTTTTCACTACTCTCAATACTAATTATAACATATTTTTCTTCACTATCAATACACTTTACCACTTTTCCTTAAAACTCGTGCCGTCCCCAAAGAGGAACTTATTTTGGGGACGGAGGGAGTAATATTTAATTTACTTTAGGATTTTGTAATTTACGATTAAATTAAGTAGAATTTAATAATCCGTAAGTGCGGACATTCTTACAATCATGCGACTCTAGTTATAAAGTGGGGTACCCAATAAATCTTTACCTTGAGTTTCAGCGTAAATGCAAATTTTAATTATAATTTCTTTGTTCACGAAACATTTTTAAATTTTTTTTTATTCATCCACATAACATCTTTCTAAATAACTAATTATCATCCTTACAATTCCAATATATTAGTCAATATTTTTCTTTTTCTATCATCACTTTTTCTAATATGTTGGATCATTTTTCCATTCACTAAACACATAACTAATTTTTATTAAAATTCGTGTTCACTCTCCTTAGATAGATATTTCGTGACTAGAGCGATTCTATAAATTCATAGCTTTTTAATTTAAAAAATTAATAATAT
This sequence comes from Salvia miltiorrhiza, assembly GCF_028751815.1. Taxonomy (NCBI): domain Eukaryota; kingdom Viridiplantae; phylum Streptophyta; class Magnoliopsida; order Lamiales; family Lamiaceae; genus Salvia; species Salvia miltiorrhiza. The sequence goes on along the minus strand of NC_080392.1, from coordinate 8,307,605 downwards.
TTTTTTATTTATCATGATAAACGAGCTCTAAATTTAATATTAAAAGATAAGTATCTTATTAATTGAATTATATTTTATTGTCTAGATTGAGATCTTATTGGACTTGAGTTATGAAACTCAAGGGTGTAATTTAAGCAAACTTAAAATCTCTTAACTCTTAAAAAAGAAATAAGAAATATAAAATCCTCCCTAAAATTTAGGAACTTGTTAATTTATTCACTGATAGTCCAATTCAACTGATTACAAAGGTAAAAAGGTTGATCCTGTCTCTAAATGATCAACTTAATATGAGTTCGGTTGAATTATAAGTTAACAGTTAAATTTGTTTAGGTTATCACTGTTATAGTCAAATCTAGAAAGAAAAAGATAATGATAATGATAATAAGTATTGCTAAACACACATAATATGTGCACACATAATGCCCTTGAAAATTTATTACCTAATTTAAATTATTTTTGTTACTAAATTACCCTTAATTTATATTGGAAAATTTCTAAAGATTTTTTTTCCTTTTATTACTGCAACACAATTTTGGAAACAAAATATTGATATGCATGGCCACTAATCAAGATACCACTTTGTTTTAGAAATGATGTTAAACGATTTTATTAATTCTTTTATTTAAAATACAAATATTTTCATTAATCATTATCCTATCTACTAATATTTGTTTTAAACAATAAAATTCATGGATGAGATAATACTACGATTTATTTTTAAAAAATATCCTTTAAGCAATGTCACAATATTCTTCCAATATTTAATTGTACAAACTATATAATCTATATAATATATATAAAATAAGAGTTTTTTTTTCCTCCAATTTTTCTCTATTTTTTTATATAATTTAATTCTTTTCTAAAGATCATCAAATTTGGTTAATGAAGAATATGCATCTTAAATTTAAGTTTGTGACAAATTATTTAATAAGATATAAAAAATCATCAAAATGAATTTAAAATGAATAAATTATGAAAAATTTAATATATTTTATTTTCTCTCTTCTTACAACTTTTTATTTATGTTTGTGTACGAAAATATTTATTTATTTATTATGACGTATAATAATAATAATAATTATTATTATTATTAGGCAGTGGGGGTGTTTGCGGCAACGGCATATAACCGGCCGTGTAGCTACCCTTGCTGCTTACTTGTGGTTTACGTCTCTTCGGTTTGTGCGTTTGAGGATGGTTAGTTTCTGGCGACGGCTTCTCACTGGCCGAAACTTTTGCCTCTAGTTTGTTAATCCTTCGTGGAGTTTAGTTGGGTTGAGCCGACTTCATTTGGCTTGGTTTTTCGGCGGTGGGGTGCTTATACGGCGATGGCGTATAACCGGCCGGGTAGCTACCCTTTCTGCTTTCTTGTGGTTTACGTTTCTTCGTGGGGTTTGGTTGGGTTGTGGGTTGTGGGGGTGCTTACGGCGACGACGTATAACCGGCCGTGTAGCTTCCCTTCTTTTGGTTTAGGCTCGTTTGAGGTTGGCAGACTTTTGGCGACGATGTCTCACCGGCCTTTTTGCCTTCCGAGCTGTTTGAGTTTTTGTTTTTGTAGGGTGAGAGCCGGGATTGTTTGGGGACGATGGTTAGGCCGGAATTCCGGAAACTTTCTCTTCTGCTCTTTCCTTCTTTCTTTTTCGTCTTGTAGACGAGTACTCTTTTTCCTTTTTACGGTTTTTCCCTTTGGATTTTCCGTAAGAAGATTTTAATGAGGCTCGACCCTTAGTCTGCTTTTCTTGTGCTTTCAATGGTTTTTTTTTAGGTTTTTTCTTTTCTTTTTATAGAAAATCGCAGTTTAATAATAATAATAATAATAATAATAATAATAATAATAATAATAATAATAATAATAATAATAATGATGATGATGATAATGTACGTGTAATGTTAATTTTCATTATATGAATTATTTTATTTATTTTAAAACATAATTTGCATTTATTTATATTTTTTATTTTATTTAATATTTATACTTATTCATTTAAATATGTCGGTTATTGTTATGTTAGTCGTGCATCGCACGGATGGCGTACTAGTGTACTACAGTACAATAGTACACTTTTTGCTTTGTTTTTCCTTTCCATTTTCTTTTTCATTTGTGTTTTATTTTTTATTTTTGTTATTTTTATTAATTTATTTACAAAACTATAGTGATTCCTTCATATGTTATATTTTAAATTTTGAGTTCATTAAATTTATTATGGTATAATTTTATTAAGTAATTGATCCATGTTCTCAACGTAAGATATTATTTCATAATTATATTTATTTTAAATTTTTTTTAATTTGTTTTTTCGAGTTAACTAATTTATTATAATATATTGTTCTATAGTATATTTTTATTGAGTTATCGATTGATGTGCTCAACGTATGACATTATTCCCACAACTATAGTCATACATTTATGTTTAATAAATTTTATGTTCACTAATTTGTTACTTCTTATTTACTTATTAACATATAGTTTTATGAAATAATCAAAGAAAGTAGTTAACATATGATATTATTCTAAATATTTTAGCTATCCCTTCCTATTTTTTTTTCAAGGTCACTAATTTATTTTAATATAATGTCCTATAGTATAATTTGATTTAGTAATCGATCGATGTGTCAGCGTATGACATTATTCGAGTTTTTAAATATATGTATGACATTATTTTCACCATTATAGTCATTCATTCATTTTTAATTTATATTTTTATTATTTCAAGTTCACCAATTAATCATATTATAATACCTTATATGGCTATATTATGATTTCATTGCGTAATCGATCGACACATTATTCTCACAATTATAGTAATTCCTTTATATTTTTTATTTTAATTTTACTAATTCATAAAATATATTATATTATGATACAATTTTACTATTTAATTAATCAATGCAATGTGGTCAACTTATGATATTTTTTCTCAATTATAGTATTCATACTTAATAAATGTCAATAACATTCAATGATACATATAGCGGAAGTTATATATATAATATGTTAAAATTCATGATATATTAATGTCTAAAAAATTAATATTTGTATAAATTAGAATGTAGATAATAGGTTATTTCAATTTAAGGAAATAAAATATTTTAATATTAAGGAAAGATATAGCATTCAATGAGTTGTCCCTTCCTTAATTATCGCTAGAGGATAAATATGTAAATTACAAATTCAATTAAAATTTGATTATTTTCTTAATTTATAAAAATGTGTAAAATGACAAAAAAAATTCAATTATGTGCGCACATATTATGTGTATTTAGCATTATTCTAATAATAAATTAAACAGAAAAGACAGAATCATTGTTTAGTATTGTCTCGAATGTAACTACAGAAGATTAGACACCTGTAAAATGTGTAGACAAACACGTGTCCGCCACTAAATCCCTATTATTACTACTACACTAAATAAGTACTGTGTTTAATCTTTTTTGCTTTCAAGTTTCAACGTATTAAATTTTTAGCATCAATAGTAGATCACTCTAAAGTGCATTTGGCTAAAGTGCTTTCCCTGCAATGTGTCTTTCTTGGCGTGGAAAGCCCTTCAAAATAAAATTCCAATAAAAGAGAATTTGTCGCAGCGAGAAATTTATCTTAAAAATGGTTGCTATAGTTGCTCCTTTTGTCATCCTCTTTTGGAATCCACTGATTATATTCTGTTTTCGTGCGCATTCTCGGTTCAACTTTGGAAGATCATCTGTAAATATTGGTTGAATTTCAGTCACATTTCTCATTCATCTATCTTGAAACATTTCTACGAATTTGTTGAGAAGGGAAAGAAGAACAAGGCCGGAAAATCAACTTGTAACATGATTTGACAATGCGTGTGTTGGAAGATTTGGAAAATCAGAAATACGAAAATGTTCAAGAAAAGATGCCCCGACAACTCTATAATGATGGAAGAAATCATTTCTGCACGTGGAGATGGTTAAATCGTTAAAGGCCATGAGCCCCTCTCATTTTTGCCATTCGTCTTTTGAGTGGATGATGGATCCTGTTAGATGTTTTCCTGCAAAAGTTTCTTGAGTCCTGTTAGTTTGATGATAGATGGTTTGAAAATGTACTATATTCGAATTGAGATTGTGTTTTGGTCTGTATGTTGAGTCTGTTCTACCCTCTTTGGGGCAGAGTACCTCTGGTACTCACCTCTTCTTAATAAAGTTAATTTACCTTTTGAAAAAAAGCAGATTACTCTCAGTATCACTCTCAATAGATAATAGACATATTCTATTATCAATCACGTGACATAATTAATATAAATAAGATTTTAAAAATTAATTTTAACTTTAAAAATCTTATTTTAATAGAAGCAACTGTCGTAGATATGGTTAGTAATATTATAATTTCTCCGTCCACACAGATTGTATGGAGGAGTAGAATCACATGTTTTACTCCCTCCGTCTCATTATAAATGTCTCACTACTTTTGACTCAAATATTAAGGAGTGTGTAATTAGTAGACAAAGTGAGTTGTGGAAAGAGAGAAATAAATTAGAGCTTGTAAAAATTAGGTAGAGAAAGAGAGAGAGAGAGAGAGAGAGAGAGAGAGAGAGAGCAGTGTGGGTGGGCCCATTAATTGGTGAATTTAATTAGTCCTTTAATTATTTTTCAAAAAAAGAATGAGACATTTGTAATTAATGGGACATCCCATTATAAAAATTGAGACATTTGTAACGGAATGAAAAGAGTAAGAAATAATTGAGATATGTGTATAAAGTGTATAAGATATCTATTAGCAGAAAGGGACCTAAAACTTGACTAATTGAGTGTAGAAAAGGATCCACCAAAATTGATGTGTTAAATGGTTGAGTATTTTGTAAGTGAACGAGTTTAAATATAAGGGATAGCTTCCAGAAAAGGAAAAAAATACAATCTTTATGAACGAACGAAAATAACAATAAAAGTATACCATCTTCGTGGATAGATAGAGTATAATATATGCATTAGGGAACGACTCTAACTTTTTAAAAATTCCTACAATAAAAGAAAACATGTTTTGATGAGATTTATTATACTCTCTCCGTCCACGAAATGAGTACCCATATTTCCTTTTTCGTCCGTTCACGAAATGAGTACCCATTTCCTTTTTTGGCAAGTGTACCCCACACATCTCTTTAATTAATACACTAAAAAAGTGGAACCCTTAAACTATTCACACTATACTCCATACATTTTTTAAAACCCGTGCCGTCCACAAATGGGTACTTATTTCGTGGACGGAGAGAGTAATATTTATTATAGTGTTTTTTGAAACTGAAACAATAACAATTTTTTGAGCAACTATACATCTATTTATGAATGTGATTTAATGTGGTATTTTGGAAAGATAGAAAACTTAAATTTGTGTTGAAAATGAATTGATCCCTAATTCCCTATATCTATAAAGAGAAATTTTGTTACCATTAATTACACTGTTCTAAATTAATATTCAAATAGATAAATACTACATAATATATATACACATACAAGACCTCATTTTCGTCGGAGGCCTGAGATTGCCGCCTCGGCCGCCTCACTGTCTGCCCTTGGTTACATCTGTAATTGGCTAATTTATATATATTTGAAATTAAAAGAAAATCATAATTACTATCAATAGTTAAATCAAGTAATATATACTTTAAAAAGGAAATATTTAAAATGAAATTCTTAAAAACTAAAAGGAAAATAAAGAAGTAAGAAGTTTTTTTTATTCTAATAAATATGTTGAAACTTTGAACCGTAACAACTTATTCATTTTAAACTCATCATAGTATCAAATTAAACTTCGTTTATGATTTTTTTTCATATAAAATGTATATTGTATATTTTATTTAGAATAAAATTACATGAAAATAGAAAAAAGATATAGCAAAAGATTGAGAAAATGAATATAAAAGAAAAGTGAAAAAATGCGAGTTAAAATCAGAAGAGAAAAATCGTGAAAACATTATTCGGCAGTATCGGGTAAATTCTGGGAGATAATTAGAGTAATATATAATAAAAATAGATAATTGTTGCTAATAGGAAAATTTAAATATTAACCCTAACTTTTTTATGTTTATACTGAATAAGATTTCATTTTAGTCGAATCCAATTCGAGACGAGGGTGTTTGGCTGAGCTTATAAGCTCCTCAAAACAGCTTATAAGTTGTTTAAGAGCTTATAAACTCCTTTAAAGTGTTTGGCAAAATAAGCTTCTCAACAGCTTATAAGCTCTAAAAATAAGCTCCAGGAGCTTATAAGCTCCCAAAAAAATAAATTTCTCCACCCCAACTTATTTTTTTATAATCTCATATGCAACAATCTTTTTACAAATATTTTCAATTATAATTTATTATTTTCATCATATATCATTTAATTTCATTTTTATTCGATTTTCTCTCTCTAAAAAAATATTTTCTCTCTCTAGCTTATAAGGTCAATTATCCAAACACTTTGACAACTTATAAGCTCTTAAAAATGACATCTTATAAGCTTTTGAAACATCTTATAAGCTCCAAGAGCTTATAAGCTCTTTAAAATAAGCTTAGTCAAACCCCTCTTAGACTTTAGTGCCTTCATTATTAAATTATAGGGTAAATATCATAAAAACCCCTGAAATATACTCGCTTTATCAAAAATACCCTGAAACTTTCAAAATGTTCTCTAAACCCTCAAACTATCAGGTTTTTATCAAATATATACAGCATCTATTTTTCGGTCACCAAAAATGTGATGTGGCTCGCCGGATGCCACAATATAATTTATATTCTATTTTTTTAAAATGCAATGGCAAAAATGACGTCGCTTCGTATCATATCATTTTAAAAAAATCCACTCTGAAATTTAAAATTCACTCATATCGTGTTTGAAATTCACGCTAATCACATATAATTAGGGATAAACACGATAGAATATGATACAAAATGAAGTCGTTTTTTCCGTGTCATTTTAAAAAAATAGAATGTAAATTACATTGTAGCATCTGGCGAGCCACATCACGTTTCTGGTAATCGAAAAATAGATGCATGATATATTTGATAAAAACCTGATAGTTTGAAGGTTTAGAGAACATTTCAAAAGTTTCAGGGTATTTTTGATAAATTAAGTATAGTTCAGGGGTTTTCATGATATTTACCCTAAATTATAATTGAAAATAATAAATTATAATTAAAAATTAATAAACTGTAATTGAATGAACTTTAATGAAAATGGAGACACAGCACGTTCAAATTTACAGAAAATGTTTGACATTCATATAATTAAGTGCGTGAAGTCGGTTCAATCGTTGTCGCCTTTGTTGGCAACTTACTAGAACATGAAATTTGTTTAGAGTGGGTTGGACTAATTCAGATATCAAAATTAATGCGCTATAGTTTGAGTGTTTGACTCATCGGAAAGATCGAATATGGACTACCAATTATGAGAGTCCATGCAGTAGGACTGCTCCACCGACCAAACGCATGACCGCTATGTGGATAATATTGTTGTCTATGTGCTAACAAGAAATGGAAATTATCATAAGCTGTACGCACATTTTAAATTGACAATTAACCGATTTTTGATTTGACAAATATCCACCAAATCTCTTTTCTCATTACTTCCATATTAGTTATTGAAAATGATGTCCAAAATTTATTGGTTGTTCTCTACAAGCACAGTTAAAGATTATGCAAAAGTCGTGTGTTTGTGTTGGTCTAACGATAAATGGTTAATGTCTAAGGTCTGAAATTTTGAATTTGAATTTAACGTCATGCGGTCTTTAAATTTTTGAACTTTTGTTCACTTAAAAAAAACTTTCAACAAATCAACAAAAAAAAAATTTTAGTATTTATCATAAAATATCTCGTTATATAAAATTCAACGACGAAAAGATGCCGTTTTAAATTTCACAAACATTGACTCAAGAAAAATGTCTTCGTACGTTGCAAGAATTTAAAAGGCAAAAATTGGAGGCTTCCTTTATGGGAATCTCTGTAAACATCTTCACATGATCTTTTACAATTCCACTCAAATACACAAATAAGATTTGAGAGTTGGCTGAAAAAAATTCCGTTGTTGAAGGGTTGAAGGCGCCTTAAATCATGCCTCGAAATTTGCATAACGAGCCTTAGCCCACCGATCTTTGCTGCTATTGATTTCATTTTGCTTAAGATGGAGCAAAGATGACAACATGATTAGGACAGCGGCCCGTCGATTTTGGATAAGGAAATCGGCTAATTTGATTTGGAATTTTCAATTTTTTTTAACTTAACAACAAAACGACTCGTTTTATATGGTGAAGTGAAAAGAAAAAAAAATCATCTTCGACTATAGTGAGATTAATCATTTCCATCACCCGAATTTGGAATGCATAATATTTTATGAAAACCACTGAAAGTTAAAGATTTTTTTGTTATTATATACTAGTACATCTATCTATATTATATATAAAACAGGAGTTTAACGGTAAAATATTACCGACTTTTTTCAAAATTTAGTTTTTTTAATTGTAACTATCTCTCCGCTATTCTATGGCCTCATTTCCAACATTTGCTTTTTTTTTTTTTAATTGTAACTATCTTTCCGCTATTCATGTGGCCTCATTTCGTCTCTCTTTCCAATTTAGAAATAGATACTACTATATGTCAAAATGAGCTAATCATATCTCTTTCCAATTTCTTTTTTGATATGTATATATATTAATTTTTCAAATATTAAGTTGAGTTGATGATATTATTATCATACACTACTTCAAATAAAATAAGATATATATTAATAGAAATTATTCTTTTGTTATCAATTGATGATATTTTGGTGCGGGTATATATATATTACAAAATATATCAAGATGTCGTGCATTGTACGAGAGGATGTAAGAAAATGTCATTTAATTTCGATGCTTTATGTGCATCGCACAGGCGGACATACTAGTTTTTTTTTAATTATGTACTACATAAAAGCACCGCATGCAATTTATAAATTGAATTTGCATAATCAATTTACACTATAATGTTACTTGATATGTTTGCATAATCAATTTACACTATAGTTTTACTTTTTTTTAGGGGATTATAATTTTACTTTTTTAAATGAACGCGCGACCGAGGGATCATATTATATTATTAATCCCTTTTCCGCCCTCAAATGTAATCTAAAAAATCACGGAACTTCACAAAGATTTTGTGAAAGTGGGGGGAAACGAGAAGATTGCTTGGGTGGAGTGGGGAAAAAATATGTAGAACAAAATAGGATAATTAGGTTTGGGTGTTAAAAGAGTTGGGACACTTGTTAGAAACGGGGATGGAGATTAGAAAGAGATTGCAATTTGCAAGGTGCTAATCTCAAATTATGGTAGCAATTTAGAAAAATAGAATACGGTTTTTTTGATGAGATGCTCGAGTAAAAATATGTCATCTCGTAGCTTGGATTAAAGAAATATCATTAAGAAAATAGGAAAAAGTATAGTTGTATAGGACAAGTTTTGGTATGAAAAATGGGTAGGGGGTTATAATTTGTGTTAATAGGCAAAAATGTCCACTTTCTTAAGTTCTATAGTAAAAATGCCCTAAATTATAAACTTAGGCCTTCTATGCCCTAATTATATAAAATACCTATTTTACCCTTTGATGTTGATGGGTTTGCTTGGTTTTCTATTAAAGTCTTACACGTTTGACCAATTGACAGCTATCAGTCATAAAAGTCAACGATTTGACAGCTATCAGTCAAGAATACATATGATCGGTGGGTGGCTAGATCATGTGTCCGTCCGGGCGGACACATAATTTCACCAGGCAAACACATAATTTTACCGGTCGGACACATGATCTGGGTGGTTAGATCATGTGTCCGTCCGGTGAAATACATTATTTCACCGGGCAGACACATGATTTTACCGAGCGGACACATGATCTAACCACCTAGATTATGTGTTCGACCGGTAAAATCATATGACCAGATGGGTGGTAGGTATTCTTGACTGATAGTTATCAAATTGTTAACTTTTATGATTGATAGTTGTCAAATCGGTCAAATGTGTAAGACTTTCATAGAAAATATAGCAAATTCATCAAATTAAAGAGTATTTAAAGAATATGATATAGAATGCTTATGTTTATAAAAAATGACATTTTTCACATATAACTTAAAGAATAGGATATTTTAAATTTTCGCTCATTTGTAGGGGACGACAATTTCACAAGGTAGGAAATGATAGGGAGTGAAATCGCCTTACAAAGAGTTTGAAAAATAAAGTAAATTACGCAAGTATGCATGGATCGTGGAATGATGGAAAAGTATATAGTGAAAATTTGGTCGGGGCAAAACAACAACATTTTATTGAAAATTTAATTCAAACTCGACAAAATGTATTGAAAAGACAAAAGAGGTGTGTTAAGTAGGATTAAACTCGTATGCACTTTTTAATAATTTCTTGAATTAGCCCAAACACCAATAGGCTGATTATCCATAAGCCCATAGATCCAAGTAACATAATTGGAGAACCAATTATCCAACTATCCAAAGAAAAAGAAGGGTAATTGGAGAACATAATTTTAAACACAGCCCCCAAATTTTTCAATATAATCCTTTATTTAAAAAAATAATAAAAATTATTATAATTTTACTATTTTATCTTTATAACCCTAAATTAAATTTTCAATAAATAATAATTTATCATAATAGCCCCTAAATCTGACAGAAGAATGCCAGTTCAAAAAAAAAAAAAAAACTGACAAAAGAATGCGTATGAAGTTCACAGGAAAAAAAATACAAGAACAAAAATTCAGAGAATTTACTTGTTCAAATGAACAATCCCAACACAAAATTGAAATATAGACTTAAAAGAATGGCGATAAAATATTGTTTGGCCATAGCAACCGCGAGTTGTGACTTGTGTGAGGAAATCAGAAAAAGGGTCAGTGCTGCTATTGTTTATAGAGCTATTGGTTCTCTTTATTTTTATCTATTGTTTATAGGCTTATAGCTATTGTTTGGCCATAACAACCATAAAAAAATGGTTTATAGAAATCTAAAAAAAAGAAGAAATGGCAGCCTGTTCTTGATGTTGCTCCACCAAGGAGCAAGAAGAGGCATCTTCAGGAGGAGAGTGTCCTCACCTCGTGGGATGAAGGTGTTTACCAGCCCAAGACCCCTTCTTCGATTTCCTCACACAACTCGTGGTTGTTATGGTCAGACAATATTTTACTGCCATTTTTTTTATGTTTATATTTCAATTTTGTGTTGGGATTGTTCATCAGAACAAATAAATTCTCTGAATTTTTGTTCTTGTATTTTTTTTCCTGCTAACTTCCTACGCATTCTTCTGTCAGATTTAGGGGGCTATTATGATAAATTATTATTTATTGAAAATTTAATTTGGAGGGTTATAAGGGTATAAAATAGTAGGATTAGAATTATTTTTATTATTTTTTTAAATAAGGGTTACAGTGAGAAATTTGGGGGCTGTGTTTAAAATTACCCGAAAACGAAAAGCAATTTCTAATAAGTGCAGCGCGTGAATTATCAAATCGTCCAAATTCAAAGGGTGAAAAATGTAATTACCAACAATTTGTCTTATTCAATCAGAAGGAGTTGATATTTCGGTATGTGGGTGGGCTTTCCTTCCTGCTATTGGTGTTTACAGTTTGCAATATCGTTGTAAATGGAATGGAAGAATTCTTACCCAATTCTCCATTAACACAATTCTTCATTTAATCTATGAGCATGAAAATTCTCATCAACATTTGATTTCAGTTTATAGCCTGCATCCAGATTCAGTTCGTCTCAACTATATCCACAGCAATTACGCAGACAGCAATCTTCGAGTTCGAGTTGTTCAGAGAAAAACATACCTCAGCCGCATAAGATGGCGGCGATGGCTCAACTCTGCTGCTCTCCGCTTTCCGGCCACCGTTGCCTCATCACGACATCCAGCAGCTCCGCCGCTTCACATTCCCTCCCCTTCTCCCAGTGCACTAAAATCAAGTTCTCAAACCCTAATCTCGAATCCAAATTAAGTACACCGCACGCCGCCGGAGGCGGCAATGCCGGAATTAACAGTGGGGGCGGGGGCGGAGGTGGCGACAACGGCGGCAGTGGCAGCGAAGGGAACTCTGGCTTCGGACCAATAGGAGCCTTCTTAACCGGATGGAGAGAGAGAGTCGCCGCCGATCCGCAGTTCCCTTTCAAGGTGGTGATGGAGGAGCTAGTAGGTGTTAGTGCGTGCATTGTGGGCGACATGGCGTCGCGCCCTAATTTCGGGCTGAACGAGCTCGATTTCGTGTTCTCCACCATTGTAGTAGGCTCGATTTTGAATCTGCTGCTCATGTACATATTAGCCCCAACCTCGTCTTCGCTGAGCCAGAGCCTGCCGTGGATCTTCGCGGGGTGTCCGGCGAGCCACATGTTCGAGGCCGGCGGGTTCACGGTGATGGAGAGGCTGGGCACGTTCGTGTACAAGGGCGCGGTGTTCGGCGGGGCCGGGTTCGTGGCGGGGCTGGTGGGGACGGCCATCTCGAACGGGTTGATCGAGCTGAGGAAGAAGGTGGAGCCGGAATTCGTGAGGCCGAACAAGGCGCCGCCGACGCTGTTGAATGCGTCGGCGTGGGCGGTGCAGCTGGGAGTGAGCAGCAACTTGAGGTACCAGGTGCTGAACGCGGTTGAGTTTATACTGGCCAAGAGGCTGCCCTTGAATGTGTTCAAGTCGTTGGTGGTGCTGTTGAGGTGCTTCAACAATGTGCTCGGAGGGATGTCGTTCGTGGCCGTTGCGAGGTGGACGGGCTCGCAGATTGTTGAGGGAGAGGGAGAGGGGAGGAAGATTGACTGAGCCACCATTTTTGTTTTCCTGCAGGTTTAGTGCTTACATATTAATGTGATTTTGCTACCTACTTGAAATTACATGACATGGTTGGGGAAGTGGTTGTGTTCTGTTTTCTTGGTTTTAAGCAATGGTGGAGGACTATACATACTCCTATTAGTAACGATACGGGCAAACCCAATTTTAACTCGGTGTCTTGATTAGTGTCTATGAAATCAGAAATTTTCTCACAAATGCAAAATTTCACGGCATAGTGTGCAAATATTGGTTTTTGTTTTAATGATTTGAGTAGAATTAATGGGTGTGAAATTATATGATTTGAGATAGGGCAATTAAGAGCAGCCGCTCGTTGGAGGGCCTCCAGCCGGCAGGCGATGCCGCACCCCAGGGCTTGAGAGTCGGCCCTATCTTCCATGTTGGATTTGAAGTGGAAAATATATGGCACGTGCTATGCACACATCTTATATATATATATATATAGGGGTGGGTTACCGTGATAGCACATTTTAAAATAAGAAATTATAGCAATTTTTAATGTATTAATTTTATGTAGAACACGTATGAATTCGTTGTATAAAGGTATGAATTGTGAAAAATAAATTTTTGCTACATTTGAAATTCGAACTCAAGACCATAAATTCATCCAACGGGATTACGAATTAACCGTAGATCTTGATGATCTAAGAGATGAAAATGATTCTTATTTTATATTTTAATAAATGCTCTTATTTTACCCCTTCCCTATATATATATATATTAGATCTGCTGCTCAACATTTCTCCTAAAAAATGTCTTATTCTTCCAACTCTTCTTCCAATTCTCTTTCATATGAGGTTCTGGTCATTGGGGTTCCGAATGTTAATCCCGTCGTTCGAATGATGCAACTTATGAGTGAATGTGTGGAGTTGGCGAGTCATGTAGCACCGGAATAGGAAGACGAGGGAAACAACGAGGCATCGAGTAGCGCTCTTCCATCTCGTATTTGCACCGAAACTCCGCTAAAATTCCGAGCGTATATGGCTCGAGAGTCCTCCCTTCGCCTTCGCGACTGCAGACTCCACAATTGCCTCAACGAAGATTTAATCAAACACATTTATACACGATTTGGTGTGATCCACCTATAATTAAATTAATGTAATTTTATATTAATTATTGTAATGTTTTTTACTCCCTCTGTCTCTAAAATTATGCATATCTTTCCTTTTTGGTACGTCCCAAAAATTATGCATACCTTTCCTTTTTGGACACTAACACACATATAATTCTAACAATTTTACCCTTTTAACTTGCACTATTTACTCATAATCTATTTAACAATACCGTCAATGTGTGACCATTTCTCCACTATCATTACTACAAACTACTTTTTATTAAAACCCGTACCGGAGTCAACCATGCATAATGTTGGGGGACAGAAGGAGTATTATATTTTATTTTAGCTAATATAATATTAAAATTTTAAATTGGGTTAAGTATCAAATACACCTCTAACATAGACACTCATATCACGTCCAGCCCCCTATACTAGACATTAGATCAAATGATCAATAAAGCCCTCGATGTCCCAATTTCGGTGCAATTAAGCCCCTTCACACTAACGACTGTTTAACTCTGTTAACCATTTTAATTTCTTTAGTTCATTGGTGGTGCAATTAAGCCCTCCCAACACCAATTTCGGTGCAATTAAGCCCTTCCACCCTTTTTTATTTGCCAAACTCGCCGGAAACAGATCTCAATCTCAGATCCTCATTCCCCTCCATCTAAACTCCCAGATTCCGATATCCATTTTTCATCAATAAATTTGAGGGAAAAAAAAACTTTATTTTCAGGATTATGGGTTTTGTGAATTCTGCTTTCTACTGTCTACTCATCGACGAGCCTGAATCAACACGTGGCGACTCCACCGCGTCTTTTGCAAGGCAAAATTGACAGTGCTCTGCCTCTTCCTCACGATGATAGTCCTGCATGCCAACATCGGCACCGGGAAGTTTGCCACGCCGGAGAAGGATCTCGATGAGATCCGCAAGACCTTCTCCTACATCTGCAAGCACGCCGAGCCGCGTCGCGTCCTGGTGGAGCCGTCGCCGAGCTAAAATCGAGCGGAAATACGGAGAACGGGAGCAACAACTATGCCGAGTTCGATATAAAAAAGATCTTGAAGGACGAAGACGACAGTATCCCCGAATTCTAGCGTGATCCGTCGTAACCTTACTCTCTCGGCCCGAAAATATCGGATTGGGATGAGCAGAGATCTGAATGGCTGAAAAACAATCTGGATTACCCCAATTTCATTGTTGAGAATAAGCCTAGGGTTATGTTGGTGACAGGTTCGTCGCCGAAGCCGTGCGAGAATCCAGTGGGGGATCATTACTTGCTGAAATCGATTAAAAATAAGATTGATTACTGCAGGGTTCATGGGATTGAGATCTTCCACAATATGACATTGCAGGATGCGGATTTCCGGCGAGTTTGGCCAAGAAGAAAGGGTGGAAGGGCTTAATTGCACCGAAACTAGTGGTGGGAGGGCTTAATTGCACCACCAATGAAATAAAAAAGTTAAAATTAAAATAGTTAACAAAATTAAATGACCGTTAGTGGGGAGGGCTTAATTGCACTGAAATTAGGACATTGAGGGCTTGATTGATCTAATGTCTAGTATAAGGGGCTGGACGTGATAGGTGTGCCTATGTTAGGGGTGTATTTGATACTTAACCCTTTTAAATTTAATGAAATGTTCGACTTTAAAATTGAAAACATTATTTTGAACAAAATGAAAATAAATTTATTAGAGCCCGTTTTAGAGTCTCCCAATATAAAGGAGAGGCTCTTAAGTAGGGACCACACTTATAGAGCCCCCAAAGGGGCTCGTGCGCTGCGGTTGCCCTAACTCAATGATCGTACACTAGCTCTATCGCATCACTATTTAATAAATTTGGGCGAGTTTGAATTGATCGTGAACCTCAAAAGTCATAGTTAGGATGCTTCCTTTCCAACCACCACATTCTTCTGTGAACCCAAAACACTAGGAATTTAATTCAGGGATAGCGATTTCAATTTTATCTAACCACCACATTCTCCTATGATATGCCACTCGCTTGTAAGTGCATTCACAGTAGATCTTTTATGCCCGCCTCAACCTCGCTGATCGCACTGCTCCACTGATGTCGCACCCCCAAACTCGATGCATGTCCTTAAGACTCGCCTCTAACTTTTTGGTTAAAATGTTAGGCGCGTGCTATGCACGCTCCATATTAAAAAAAAATTAAATTGAATACAACGGCTCTATCAGTTGATTTAAAAAAAAAAAAGAATTGTCGTTGCAACGATTATTTTTTTTAATAAAACTTATCTATAAATACTACTCCCTCCGTCCCACGAATCTTGACACGTTTGGTTTCGGCACAAGAATTAAAGAATTGTAGATTAGTATTTTAAGTGTGCAGTTAATAAAGTATAAAAGTGATAAAGTAGGAAAGAGAAAGTAATAAAAGTGATAAAGTAGGAGAAAGAAGATAATAAAAGTGATAAAGTATAAGAGATAATGTAATAATTATTACCTAATTTATAAATGTGTCAAGATTTATGGGACGGCCCAAAAAGCAGGGCCGGCCCTTATGTTAAATTGGTGGGGCAATGGCCTAGGGCCCCCAAATTTTGGGGGCCCACAAATTTAGGCCCACTTGTATTATATACCCTACCATAAAAAAATATATTTACCTAATTCTAAGTCAACAGCGGACAACACGCAGCAGCAATTAAAAAAAAATTCAGAACGTACACAACAGCTCTCTTTCTCTCTCGGTCTCTCCTCTCTCACGCTCTTCTCTGCTCTCTCAGTCTCTCTAACTCTCTCTCTTTTTTCCATCTCTCAACTCTCTCCTCCATCTCTGACTCTCAACTCTCTCTTCCATCTCTCAACTCTGTTCTGGTTCTGCACTTCTGCTCCTGTCGACTGTCTGGCTTCCAGCCTCCAGTGGTCGTCGGACGACGCTGGTGCTCCGGCCTACTGTTGCATCGCCGGTTCTGCAGCAGAAATAACTCGGTGTGTTGTTTCAATTTTAAATTTAATTGCTTTGAGGTTTATGGTATTTTTGGTGGATTTGTGTTTGATTGTGAAATTGTGATTAGAATTTATTTGTTATAGTGGATATTGCTAATTGTTATTGTCTTATTGAGGTTGAATTTTTTTGTGGTTATAATGTTGCCTAGAAAATATGCATCGGTAGTCAAAAAAGAAATAAAAGAAAACGAATTGATGAGGTGATTAAAACTCAAAAATGAGCCATTCATATGTTTCTTATACCTAGTTCTAGTTTTTCGGTGAAAGAAGTTGATGTGATTGAAAATGAAGAGGTTGATGCTACTATTGAGAATGAAAATGATGCTTTGAACGAAGAAATTGATGTAGATGATAATGATAATGATAATGATAATGATAATGATAATGATAATGATAATGATAATGGGAATGATAATGGGAATGATAATGGGAATGAGAATAAGATTGAGATTGAGATTGAGAATGAAAATGAGAAATTGCATATAGAAATTGATGATGTTGCTTTGAATATATTTGATCCAAGAACTTGGGATAATATTGATAATAAAACTAGAGATATCTTGATAGAGAAAGGTCCCCTAAGAGAGTATAATCTCACATTCCCCGTAGATGAACTTGGTAGATATTTTGCATATTCTCATTACACTAGAAAATTGCCAAATGGTGATAATCAAGATAGAAAATGGTTAGTGTATTCAAAAGATGTGAACAAAGTATATTGCTTTTGTTGCAAATTATTAAAATCATGTCAAAGTAAAAGTTTGTTAGCAACTGAAGGATTGAACGATTGGAAACATATACATGATAGACTCAAGAAAATCATATTTACGTTCTACTATGTCTCAAGAAAGGTTGAATGGATTAGCGGTTTTGTGCATTGAACATGAGGTATTAGAAAAGCTTGATCTTGAAGAAATTATTGATGATTTTGCTTCTCAAAATGCTAGAAGATCTAAGTTATTTTTGTAATTATTTCATCATTGTTTTCTAGTTTATTGCACTTTATAGTTAATATTATAGGGGCCCCTTTTTTTCTTTTCGCCTAGGGCCCCCGGAATGTCAGGGCCGGCCCTGCCAAAAGGAATACGTGTCAAGATTCGTGGGACAGAGGGAGTATATTTCTCACCTCAATTCCTACTTCTCATTCATCTCATTTTCTATTTCTTATTTTTCTCTTCCAACAATGTCTTGTTCTTCTCACTCTTTTTCCAACTCTTTCTTTATTCAAACCTCGATGAGGTTTCGGTTGTTCCAGTTTTCAACGTTGATCCCGCCATTCAATTCATGCAATTCATGTGAGAGGTCTTAGGTTCAATCTCGCCTGCATGCGGTTATTTTTCTCACATTTGTGTGGGCAATGATCTCGTCTGCATGCGGTTATTTATTCACTTTTGCGTGGTCTAGAGGTCTCAGTGCGTGCGGATAGCATATTTGATTATATACAAGATATCTCTTTTGATTTTCAATATTAAAAAAAAATTATCTTACATTCTTCTTTAAAAAAAATTAATTATCTTACATTCTTGAAAATCAAATCTATTATATCCATTCAATAAGAAACATGAATTCATTAATTATGACTAAACTAATCTTTCAGCGATACATTAAAAAATATATTTTTGATTTTGCTTCATTTCTACTAAAAGAAGAAGAATTAGATCGCAAAAATACTATTACAATATATTAATTCATTAAATATATATTAAAATTTTATCTTCGATTTTATATCAACCATGAAAATAAGTTTTTCAAAATTTTATATTAATTAATTACTATATATTGTAAAATTTAATACAAATATTTAACTCTAATAATTTATTAATATGAAGTTCATGAGTTGTGTGCAATGCACACACACTCTGCTAAAAAAAAGTATATTTCAATTAGGTCAACCGTCAATAATATTTCAATTAGCTCAACTATCAATAACACATACAACGTACGTTCTTTGTGCTAGTTCTTTAAAATAAACTTAGCCAAAACACCCTCTTAGCTAGCTCAATTTATCTTTCATGCATGTGTAATTAACATTAATGATAATAATAAAAAATTGGGAGAAATAGGGTGAGTTCCTAAGAAATCACAATTTTGATGAGGTGAAAGAAATGGCATGAAGAACGAGTTCTCGCCGGAGGATCTTCCCAGCCGGAGATTTTGGAATCGAGTCGATAAATGCTAGACGTCGTATTTTCTTGTAAGGAGCGACCTACGAGACACACAAAAAATCCATCACTACATATAAATTAAAAAAATGTTGATGTGTTGCATGCAAGTAAAGTTTGGACGTACCTGCTTGGCAATGTAATCCATAATCTGAGTTGCAGTGATAGTGCTGCCCTGTTTTCTCACCACATAGGCCATCGGAATCTCGCCGGCTTCTTCATCAGGATACCTAACCATAAAAACAATAATTGTTTTACTCATAAAAAAATACAATAACTAAACAGACAGAAGCAATGTATAGCAATATAGCATAGTTAATTAGTCATATATACAATATAGCAAGGCAACTAGGCAAGGCAGATCCTCTATTGCAATACTGTGCAACATATGAAGAAATTAAAAAAAAATGTCAAATTTTTTACTATCTGAATTCTTAATTATTTCCTACACGTACAAAATCTTACCACTTTCGTGAATTTTTCTATATACAAGTGGCAATCGTCGTGGATACTAATTTATCATTTAAAGTGGGACCATATTAATTTTTTGTATTTTATTTTATTTGAATGATAATATATCTATTCACTCCTCGTAAGTTGGTTTCAAAATTATACTATCCTCCCTTAGGTATAAAATTAATATCATGCTCGAATTTTTTATTACATCAAAGTAAACAATGTATAAGATGGTAAAAGCAAACACATCCTTAAAAGTTTAGAACAGATTTGGGGCCCTTATATATAAAAATTATGGAGTGAGCTTAACATCTGAGTTTAAGTATTATAAAGATTAGTATAATAGTATACTATATTTTGGGGCTCCTAATATTTCAGGTCCTAAGCCATCGCCAAAGCTCACTCTTTTTTTGAGAGGCCTATAGTTTGGGTATTAAACTGTAACTTTCTCATTTCAAAAACAGATTAAACTCATTGAAAGATTGAGAGAATACTCACGGAACCACAGCTGCATCGTCAATTTCAGGAATTGATTGAAGCAAATGTTCCAACTCCGCCGGAGCAACCTGCATTATGTGTCTCATATTTCGTCACACGAAATTTCATACTAAAATAAAAGTTAAAAACAGTCGGAAATTTGTATAAGACTGTCTGACGGACGACACTAATACTCCCGATCTTGACCCGTCATCCGTGCAGAGACAGTCTCACACAAGATTCCGTCGTTAATATATATTTGTAAGGCGAAGATGATGACTTGATAGGCCTTGTATTTGATCAATTCTTTAAGGCGATCAACAATGAAGAGAAAGCCATCTTGGTCAAAGTAGCAAAGATCTCCAGTCTTTAACCAGCCTTGTGAATCTATGGCTGCAGCTGTTGCTGCATCATCCCCTGCATAACCTGCAAAAATCGATCACAATATTCAACATCAAACAACTTAATTATTACTCCATTTCATTATAATTTAGCATAATGCAACAATTAACCTTTCATAACTGAAGGTCCTCGTAGCCATAGTTCTCCACGTTGTGATGGAGGTAAGGGCTCTCCACTCTTAGGATCAACAATCTTAGCTTCCATGTTCTCCAACAGCCGCCCTGCAGATCCGTATCTCTTCGCCTCCTCCGGCCCCATTGTTCGTGTCGCCCCTCCCGTGTTCTCCGTCAGACCATAGCCCTGTGCACCAATTCCATGTCTCCTTATATATAAATTTAGCTACCAAAACCACACCTTTCTAAAATTAGAGTCACCAAGCTACAATTATTAGCTTCACCAAATTTCAAGTATCTATTATCTAAATGATGATATCCAATAGTACTACTCGAAAGATCAACATGTTTAATCACAACCAAGCAATAAGTGTCATTATTTCAATGATGCGTATGTGCGGTGTATTGATCATCGAAACAGTAATTTGAACTTGTTCGAAATGCATCTCTTTATAGAAATAAACTCCTAAAAATATTCTCAAACTAACGGTGTCAATGGAAATTAGACAATAGGTAGTATTTGCCCCTTAACCTATTTATTTATTGAAAACTAGCAAATTTATTTGTACTGAGTTAAATGGTAATTTAAATCTCAGTGTGTGTGTGTGTGTGGGGGGGGGGGGGTGTTTCCATTTGACATTTCAAAGTCATTTATTCAAATATAAGAGTACGCCATTCCGTGCTATGCATGGGCCATGATATATTTATTTATTTTTAAAATTTTAAATTTTATAAAAATGTCATTATTTATGAGTTAAATTAATCGAAAACAAAAAGATTATGCTAATTTAAATATTAGTATTTAATTTAAAATAGTTTATAATAATAATATTATTATTAACTTAATGAGTATAATATTAAATTTAATGGGAATTTTATAATAATAATTAAATTTATTGATTGTAAAGCAAATAATTAAGTCAATCTAATTTTTAGCAAATAAGATTAAATCATTAATATAACAAAATTAATAATTATTACTCCCTCCGTCCACAACGAGTGTGTGGTGAAGTAGAGGGCACGAGTTTTAATAAAAAAATTGGAAAATGTGATTTTAGTGTTAAAGGGTAATATTGAGCCTATCAAATTAAAAAAGTAAATGGTAGTATTTTGTAAATATTAAGTGTGAATGAGGTTTAAAGTTTAAAGATGGTTTCTAAAAAAGGAAAACACACAATCTTTGTGGACGAACGAAAATAGTAATAAACACACCATCTTTATATGGACGAATGGAGTATTTAATATAATAGGAGTAATTCTGAGCTTTTAAAAATTCAAACAATATTATTATTAAAAATTATGAATTACGAGAAAATTTAAAGGTTAAAAAGCTCATCTTTTATATTATAAGCAGAGAAGAAAGAGTACATTAAATACTCAAACACACAAAATGACAACAAGACAACTCCATCTATAGTTAGACTTAAATAATTAAACAACATAATAAGCCGTGTGGGCTTGTAGTTGTACGTAACAATTTTTGAGTTCAGAACTTCAGATATGTGTTAAATATTTATTCTATGCTTTCAATCGATGCATATCTATTTTCCATGAGAGCGACCGCAGTCGCTATTTATGCATGTATATTGAATAATTAATTTGAGTAGTATTATATAGTGGGACAAAGGGAGTATTAAAAATGGCAATAGGTTGATCTGGACCCAATTCTATTTAGTTCAGATCCAAATTCGAATTTTTTACTTAGATACAGATCTGATCTAGATTCATTGTATCCAAATAATGATATTTAGATTTGGATTCAGATTCGTTCAGATTCATTGGATTCAAAAAAAAATGAGATTTAAGTTAATATCCATAAGATCTACAGAATCTCGAGTTCAGATCTAGATCTATATTTTTTTTCCATCTTTTAAAATAAATTATAAATTATCTATAAATTAAAGTAAAATCATAATTATTGACTAGGATTTCAAAATCATTCAAAAACAAATAATTACATCACAATTCATTAAAAAATATTGTAAGAATTTAAAATAAGTAAAGATACAATAATCAAGTCTACTAAATACTTAACATATAATTAGTAGACAGTAGTTCAATAACATATCGAAACAATAAATTTGGGTAATTGTTCGAAGATATCTTCAATGTTATAACTACTTTCAACATCATCAACATTCTAAAGAAGTGAAGAACAAAATATAATGAAAATTACACATTTATTTCAATTATATAAGTACCCATTCTATCTCACTTATCTTGGCACATTTGCTATGGGCACGTAGACTAAGAAGGTGCTAAAAGTGTAAAGTGGGATGAGACCACTTATTTAATGTGTATAGAGAAGGTAAAAACCACATACTATTTTTGAAAAATGTCATTATAAATGAGACAAACTAATAGGATGGAGGGAGTATAAAATAGATTAAAATTATTACAATGTCATTAAAATTAATTTGATCGTCATTTACATCATTATCTTTAATAACAGTAGAACAAGAATATGTGTCTTCTTACTCTTCTATCTTAATTACTTTAATAATAATAATAATAATAATAATAATAATAATAATAATAATAATAATAATAATAATAATAATAATAATAATAATAATAATAATAATAAAGTATTGTCTTTAACAAAATTATAATTTATTTATGAAAAAAGATGTATAGATTATTCATAAATCTTTAGTGTGAGAATACATAAAAAATAAAAATAAAATATACATTTTTTATAGTATATATTCCATCCGTCCCTGAAATAAGTTTCTCCTTTTCCTTTTTGGGACGTCCCCCAAATAAGTTCTTCTTTCTTTCTTTCCATTTTTGGACAATTACCCCACCACTAATAATACTTTATTTATTCTTACTTTTCACTTTTTCACTACCCCAATACTAATTATAACACTTTTTCACCTTTTCACCACTTCCAATACTAATCGTAACACATTTTTCTCCACTATCAATACACTTTACCACTTTTCCTTAAAACTTGTGTCATCCCCAAAGATGAACTTATTTCAGGGACGGAGGGAGTAATTAAGATATGCGGGTTGAGTCAAGATCTCAAAACTCCTACTCCAGACTTAGATCCACAAATATTAGAAGTAATTCAGATTCGATTCAGATCCATCGGATCCAATTTTTGCAAAGTTCAAATTCAAAAAAGAAAAGAAAAAAATGGATCCGCAGATCTAGTCTAGGTTCAAGATCTAATGCGATCCCTACTTATAATCCTCAATACATATACTTATACTATTTTATATTATATAATTCATTTTTTCAACTTACAATACAATTATTTATTATTATTAATAACTTTAGACCTATTTTTTTTAATTATAATATACTCAATTATTTTGATTAAGATTTGTATGGTCTACTCCTATAACTTTTTTATTTTTATTTTTGTGGGCATAGAGAATAGAGAATATAATTAAATTCGAAGAAAACAATTTTGTGTACCTGTAAAATCTCGACGTGGGGAAATTTCTGCCGAAACCGCTCGCAAACTTCCTTCCCGAGCGGCGCTCCGCCGCAGCCCAAAGCCTGCAGGGAGCTCAAGTCGAAGCCGTCCACCAAATCCGATTTGGCCATCGCAACCACCAGCGGCGGCGTCACCGGCATGTAGGTAACCTTATACCTCTCCACCGCCTCCAGCATTTTGACGAAATCGAATCTCTCCATCAACACCAGGCTCTCCCCAAACGCCGCCGCCTTGATCACCTTGAAGAACCCGAAAACATGAAACAGCGGCACCGTCAGAATCGACACCGCAGCGCCGCCATTTTTCTCCGCCAATTTCTCATCTTCAGCCAACTTGTTGTGATACACCACCGCCACCAACGCGATCAAATTCCGGTGCGTCAGCTGGACTCCCTTCATCCTCCCGGTGGTGCCGGATGAGTAGAGGATCGCCGCGGTGGAGGACTGATCCCTGGCGGCGGAGCTCAAGGAGGCGTCGCATTCGAGCATCGAGAGAAACCGCGGCGAGTCGAGGATGATGATGGGGATATTGATCTGCGGGAGTTTCTTGGAAGTTTCTGAGGTGGCGAAGACGACGGCGGGTCGGCTGATGCGGATTTGGTGGGCGAGGTCGGCGGGGGAGGAGAGCGGGTTGGAGGGGGAGACGGCGACGCCTAGAGAGAGGAGAGAGAAGTAGAGGACGGGGATGTGGAGGGATGCCGGGGAGAGGATGAAGGCGACGTCGTTGTTGGAGAGGAGGGGTTTCAGGGAGATAGAGAGGGAGGCCACTTGGCGGAGGAAGGCGGAGTAGGTGAGGTGGCGGGAGGTGGCGGCATCGATGAGGAAGGGGGTGCTGGGGTTGGCGGTTGAGTGGAGGAGGGAGAGAGCGTATTGGAAGATGGAGAGGTGCTGAGACGGCGGCGGGAGAGGGACGGCGGGGCGGAGGCTGTGGTATATTTTGGTTTGTGGGCAGAAGCCATTTTGGGGATTGAAGGAGCTGGTTTCAGCCATGGGAATGAGCTTTCAGCTGATGACAACGGGGTGGGGGTGGGGTGTTGGGGCTCAGTATTTATTATCAAGACTAGTATTATACCCGTGCTCTGCACGGTCCGATTATTAATACGTATTTATCATATATAATAGTAGCAATATATAATTTTAATATATATTTAAGTGATATAAAACAAAATACAAAGTAAGTAAATGAAAATGGAAATTTACATTACATAATATAAAATATGGAAACAGAAAAAACAAAAGACTTTCATATCATATAGTTAGATTCACTACTACAAAAGTTTACATACATAACAGTACATAGATAACGGTTTTTTTCAAAAACCGTTATGTATGAGCGCACTTTTAGGAATAGATAACGGTTTTTCGAAAATCCGTTATCTATGTACTGTTGTCTAAATGCATAGATAACGGTTTGAACAAATGCGTTATGTTTTTGCGTTATCTATTAGTTGCATACATAACGGTATTACAAAACCGTTACGCCACCGTTATCTATGACCATCTTTTATAACAGTTATTTATAACGCTAAAGAACCGTTATGTATAAGAGTCATTTACAACGGTTTTTGAACCGTTATGTATGAGCGTCTCTAAAAACTGTTATGTATAATTTTTTTATTAATTTTTTTAAAATAATATTAATATTATATTATATTATATTATATTATATTATATTATATTATATTATATTAAAAAATAACAAATTAAGTGTTTATCCTAAAATCTGAATTTATTTCTAGTTATAGACTTTGAAAAATAATAAAATCTAAATACATTATTAGAAACCTAAATACCAAAAATTAAATAATAAAAGTGAAACAAAAGAAAAAAAAAAGAAAAAAAAAAGAAAGAAAAAGATTTGACTTCATTTCTTCAACACCTAAAATCCCTATTCATTGCTCCCGCTCAATTTTCACGCTAACACCTCAAAATTTCCCCCAAATCGACCTGGCCTCTTTCTCTCTTCACCATCGCCGTGCCCTGCCACCGCCGTCGTGACTCGCCGCCACGACCAGCGCCGCCCGGCACTCACTGCGCCCTCCATCTCGTCGTCCTCTGTTTGTTTACCCGTAGCAGCAGCTGCGGAGATATCTCTCCATCTCGAACCCGCGTCGCCTGCCACCGACCGTGTCGACTCGCCGTTGCCACGCCGGCCGTCTTCTCGCCGCCCCTTTTAACCCTAGGCGCCGCGATTTAGCTCGCAAATCCCTATCTGCTCTTCGCGCGCGTCAGCTCGTAAACCCTATTTTTTCCAATTCCTCATTTAATTTATGATTGTTTCTCTTTGTTGTCAACAATTCATGGAGCTTCACGCTGTGAATTCAGATTTCAATTAGAATGCAGAATTTATTGGACTCGAGAAGCCATTCATCGAGCATGCCGCTTTGTGGATGAGTATCTACTATTGAATACCTTTCTCGCTGGTTATAGCCTCACAATTGTAGATGTTGCAGTCTGGACTGCTCTTGCTGGTAAAATTTATGCAATTCTATTATTGAGCTTCTTTATATCGATGATCCTTGATGTGGTCTCGACTTTTTTTTTTTCCAAAGGACTTCTTTTCGTGAAAGAGATTACTCATGTTTTCAATGTGTATTATAGCTTGCCTTTGATTGCTATGTCTTTTCTATATAAATCATGGCACACAAGTGTTCTACTTCTCAGAGAATATATGTTCTTTTATTTCTATTACAGAAGCTGGTCTGAGATGGGAAAGTTTAAGGAAATGTTCTTTTATATTCTCCCAAATTGTATATTATCCAATTCGAAGCTAAGTTTCCTATCCCATCTCTTTTCTATTGATGATAGTGTAAGAAAGATATCAGAACTTAACATCTATCATTGAGCTTGCCATGGCTATCTTGTTCATCTATTTATGACAATAGTGGGCTAAGGTTTTTCCCATATTCTGTGTGTATGCTATTTGTTCATCTATTTGAAAGAATTGAAGACAAGGTTTACCTTGAAGTCTGGTAGAGTAATGAATGAAGGCCCTCTTACTTTTCGGCTGTTGAAGTATTACATGAACTGAAACTTGAAGTTTCTGGTAGCAGGTAGATCAATTTACTTCCCTGGTGAATAAGGAATGAATAAGGGTGTGTGTTGGCTGAAATGTTAAAGAGTGTAGGGTGGTTGGCTGAAGACTTGAGTACCTACGAAATGGTACAATGTTGGGTGGCTGATTTGAGCCCTTTGTGTACTATGGTATGGCTGGAGTATGGGGTAGCTCAGCTGGTGTCTGGTGAGGCAGAGCTACCGTGAAGAATATATGCAGCGAGGCAGACAAAATAATTCAGATTGGTAATTTGAAGCACCTCTTTCAAATGCTAATTAGTGTTTCTGATTTTGCTGCAGGTTATTTCGGAGAAGAACAGGAAAGAGATCTCCAAGTACAGGCTATTTTGGAGAAGAACAGGTTATGTCACGTGCTTTTTTTTTTTGTTGAATGCGGTCAAGCGATAATCAGCTATGAATCTACAAACTCATTTTGTCACAGAGGATATCAACTCAATTTTCGTCTTCTTCTTTTTCCCAGTATTTAATTATACTATAATTTAGGGTGATTTTGTTTAGTTCAATATGAGCGTGGAAGGGAGCTAGGATAAAACCCTTCAATCTCATCTATTGACTATTTGGTTAACTTTGGTTTGCTGGTGACTGGTGGCGGGTCTTTCATTTACTGGATTTCTGTTTTTGTTTTGGAAATTTTAGAAGTGTGTTGAATTGCTATGAACTGTGCACTATTCATGGTGGTGTTTGCTGATTACAGGTGCCCCAAGTGCGTAGAACTAAAGCTTCGCCGTGAAGGTGCTGCTTTCTGGTTCGTTCTTTGATTGCGCTTTTGGAGTGTAATTTTACTAGCTTCTAGTTTTATTTCCATTGAAGCTGGATTAAATTTGTCCTAGACTTAGAAATTGTAGGTAAGACAATTGGGGATCTTCGAAGCTAGGTGCGTTGTAGACTGACTCCCTGGCCTTAGTATTGTATTAGCCTCTACAGAGCATCTATCTGACTTTGTTCTGCATGAAACACTTCTGCTGATTAGGCTTCATTCCTTTTGGAATTGGTTGCAAGTAATGCCTATTCTTGATCCTTTCCAGTTCCCAAGAGTGTTTCAAGGCATCCTGGAGTTTCTAATTCATCTTAGTAAACAATAATCCCAAGTACCCAAAGCATACTCCAGTTTTACAGATAATAATCTCGAACAAGGAAACAAGACATGTGCCCCTTCTGTGAGAAGGGATGGGAAGAACAATGATTTTCTGCTCCTTTAATCTTATGCGAAAACAAAGCTCTTAGTACTCTAACAGCCTTTTCTGTTGACTGGTGCTTCAGTTATAGAGAAGGATATTTTATTTGAAGAGCAAGCCATTCCAGTGATTTTGGAGAATTTTAAGTCTAGCATACAGCTAAGGTTTGGATATCATGCTCTGCAAACTAATTTATTTGTATAAAGGAATCGTATCCACATTCTGGTTAACTTTAGGTGATTTACATCAATTAAATTGAGCATGAATTAATAGTTAATACTCGGTTTCCTAGTTCACCATTAGGACTGTTGGTTTTGTCCTACTATTTGTTATGATGTGCTAATTCTAGGATCACATGCAAAAGAGTAACATTCAGAAGTTTTTCATGAATGCTAGGTACTTCACCTTCTTCATTTACAGTACAGTAGTAAGCAAAAAACAGTTGAATCACAATTAAATAAACCATTAGACTAAAGAAAAGAAACATGGAAAAGTAAACTTGAGAATAGTAAATGAATGGATAAAGCATCCACATACATCGAAACTTGAAGAAAATGGATTAAAAGGGTTGGAATTAAACCGAATGGGACTATGAAATAAAAGAGGAAAATATATGCATTCAACTAAATGCTGCTCCAAGAACTAACCGCAAAGCTAGTAATTCTCTATGTTTAATCATATATGATTTTGTGGTTGATATTTCCTGATACTCATGATAAATAGTTATTTGGATCATATATTCTCGTCTTGTTTCATTTTCCAGTTTGAATTGCTATGACGTTAGTTTCATGGTTTGCAGAGTCAATTTCATGCCTGGAGGAATCTGTAAATATCTTTCTGGATATTGGAAGGTTTAATATGTCTGCAAGGTATTATAAGGTAAAAGATTAAATGTTTGCAGATATCTGATTTTCCAATTCTTTCTTTTGAATTTCACGTTAGCCACCGGGTTGGTTCTGTTCCATATGCTGAATTTTTCAGCCTTACGTAACAAAAGTAGTTCTCTGTATAAGGACATTGGTATGTTATTAGTCACCGTTTAGGCATAATCTTGATTCTTGAGTATTATTACAGTACTGAGAAGTAATTGAAAGATGGTAATTTGAGATATCTTAATATGCAGGAAATTCTTGAGTATTATTATCAGCATTAGTCACCATTTACACTTATGTGGAGATGGATAATTTTGAAAAATAGATGCCTTTACTTGAACTGAGCTTTGGAAGGAAAATTCTTGAGCAAATAAATTAGTGTGCATCAGTGTTGGACTTGTAGTTTGATGTATTCCAGCTGAGCCTTTGTGTGCACGCATATGAGTTTTTATCAAGGGAGGAAGATCAAGATGGAGATGTTACTTTCAAAAAGGGAGGAAGATCAAGATGGAGATGAGCGCGAAGGAAGCCTTTGAGAGGTCGATGAGAACTTTGTCGGAGTGGATAAGCCAGGAAGTGAATCGAAATATGTAATGATCTTAGATACTTGATACTTGGTTCATTCGGATGATAATGTACGAATATTTTGGATAATATATAATATTGTTATTGTTGATTTTATCATTTTGTTGTTTTAAAGTTATTTATTTATTTCTTTATATAAATAACATAAAAATTGAGAAAAAAATATTAAATATTAAAGATAATGGTTAAAATCGTTATAAAAGGTACAAAAAACCGTTATCTATATCTTACAAAGATAACGGTTTAAACCGTTATAAAAAGTATAAAAAACTGTTAACTATGTTATGAGAAAAAAGAAATATTATATAATACATAACGGATTAATTCTAATACATAACAGTCGAAAACCGTTATCTTTTTCTTACAAAGATAACGGTTTAAACCGTTATAAAAAGTATAAAAAACTGTTAACTATAATATGAAAAAATATATATTATGGAATAGATAACGGATAAATTATAATACATAACAGTCGAAAACCGTTATGTATAATCAATATAGATAACGGTTTTATAACCGTTATGTATGTGTGGTTGTACTGTTATCTTTTCCCTTCATAGATAACGGTTTTATAACCGTTATGTATGTGTGGTTGTACTGTTATCTTTTCCCTTCATAGATAACGGTTTTTAAACCGTTGTGTATGACACCTATAATAGATAACACCACTATACACAACGCTTTTTTTGCTCATAGATAACGGATAAAATCCGTTATCTATGAGCGTTTTTCTAGTAGTGATTATAAGATAGTACAACATAAATAGTCGCGAATCCAGCATTTGTTAATAGGAGTTACAAAATTTATTGAAGTACGACGTATGCAAATATCTAGATGACCCGAGCCAATTTTTTTGAGCATTCTGCCCGTTCATATTTATATGTAAGTAGAACCTTAATGGGTTTAGAATTAGAATTAATCATTTAATTGTTTGCAATTTCATTAATTCAATAGCAAGTATATTAAAAGCATATAAAGACATACTTCTATGCATATTATTTTAGAAATTGTTTTATCTTCTAAACAAATAAACTAATTTCATTATTAATAGTTCGTAATTTACTTTAACGCGAGGATTGACTCAAATTCAATATTAAAGCTTATCTAATTAGAAACAAAAATGAGACGAAAATAACATAAATTTCAAACTAATAGAACAAATCACTGTAAATTGTTAAACTTTTAACGTAACAATAGAACAAATCACTGTAAATTGTTAAACTTAACTAACTAATATATTAACACACGCTAATATATTAGTAATAGCAAATACAATTAATTAGTATTAAGTAATAACTAATACCAAAAAAAATGATGATAATTTTTTGAATGCAAATATTTTTTTTTATTGAAATTATTTGTACAATATTGATGATTTTTAAAATAATTTTATTTCTTTATAAATTATTTATAGACACTAATTAAAGTATACTATCACAAATCAACTATAAAATAAATATTATAATTAATAAATAATTAATCATTAAATAAGTTTTAATTCATTACCATTCAAATAGGAAGTATAAAAAAGAATAATTTAGATGATAGTATATATATAAAAGAATTAACTTGGATGGTGAATAGGGATGTCCGTCCAGCTCGAAACCCGTGAGCTAGCCCGATTAACCCGTCAACTCGAGAGGGTTAGGGTTGAAAATTTTCAACTTGATAAAAATTACAACCCGATTAGCCCGTAATCGAATAGTCCGACACCCGATAGGGTCGGTCCGACTAACCCGATGGGCTAGCCCGAAACCCAAATACTTAACACAAAATATTTAGATACAAAAATTAAAAAATGACAAAATATAATAAAGTCATATCATTTCACTATTTTGTATTTTTGAGATGCGTTGATTCTATGAGTTCAAATTATTGATGAATATTTTTTTTTTAAGTTGAAACATTTTATTGTTACTAACTTATTTTATATGTAAACTAAATTCACAAAATAGTAAATTTTTAATTAAAATTTTTCCATAGTTTTCAGTTATGCCCTTTCTAATTGAATTTACTTACACATACTTATGTTATATATATATATATATATATATATATATATATATATACCATATATATATATATATATATATATATATATCATATTGGCAACCGTTATTTTTTTTTATGGACTTTAAAACAATTTAGTTTTATTGTAAATATTGATTATGCGATTATTAACTTCAATTATATTTATTTTCTTAAATGAGATTATATAACATCTTGCAAATTATTTTAGAAACTTTAATTATGAAATATTTCAAACACTATAGTCTTAACCTTAAGTTGCCGGATTCCAAAAAACTTTTTTAATATGAAGTTCTTTAGTAGCTGGATTATACTATACACAATTTTCAGCCATTTGAATAAACGGCATTTTATATTCAGACGGAGTAGTCCAATATTATACGTGTGACGATACCAAAAATACATAAATGCTGGAGAAAATAAATAAAGCTAAATTATATCTAAAATGACAAGACTTTGTTTCATAGATGTTGAAATAAATTATTTGAAACAATTCGACTCAGCAAAAAAATGGGTCCATATCCATATTCATAGTAGAAAATTCAAAGAAGGGATGAGGCCCACAATAAACCCATAGATAAAGCCCAATTATTAATTAATTACATAGTAACAATACTATAAATACTTCTCTCATTTTAGGGTTTGATACACATGAGCGGCGCCGCTATATCCAGATCTACCCTTTTTCCTCATCTCCGTTGTCTGCATCCTTCTTCCCTTCAATTCCAGTCTTCTCCATATTCACCTTCTCCCTCGTTTGCCCCTATAATCGAGCATGGCTTTCTCTGGCCGCTCCCAAAAATAAAGCCCTAGCTTTCGCCCCCTCTTCCCTTTTCTCTCTGGACACCTACATTTCAAAATCGAACGAAAATGTCAGCGAAAAAGACGAAGCAGCCGCTAACGCCACCACATCTTTGTATGGTGGTGGAGCCGGAGTGAAGTTCCTGTCGGCGTCATCTCCCTCCTCGACGACGATAAAGTCGCCGCCACCTCCCACCAAATCAGCTTGTTTTTAAAATACTGAGTAAGATCTTTATCTTTTTCCATATTAATTTTTTCGTTTTTGAGTTATTTATTTATTTTTTGTATTTATGGTGTTAGATTTATGAATACCTATACAAATGGGTTCTTAAAAGTAGTTGCTTTATTTGCAGATTACTATGAATCTGCTATAAACTCTTCTTTCATCATCTTTGATAAAAAAATTAGTAATCATATAATCTTTTGTAGACTTGTTCACTTGATCGATATGTTGAAAATCCTTGACATCATCTAATGATACGCAGCGGAAATAACAGTCAAGGAAAAGATCTAGATTTACAATTGATTCATGTGTAGAGATTACAAACACACAACAACAGTTAGAATGACTTACTTGTTGTGTAGCAAACAATCCTGTAGCAATTCTTCTAGCAATCCTGCAGTTGAATCCACTACTATGGTATCCACGCATATTGCAGATTCGATTTGAATCCACTACTATGGTATCCACGCATATTGCAGATTCGATGCAGGAACAATTCCCGATGCACCATTCAATCATCGAAAACTAGGAAATCTCCGATTGAATTCTATAGTGCTCTAAGTGTTTTCTCTCTTGTAATTTTACGTATCTCACGTGTGTTCATCTCTCTTACAGATAAAAGAAATATATTCCTAATCTTATAGGAATAAGACACGCCTGTAAACCCTAGGTTAAACAGGCCGGGCTTTTCTTTTGTCTCCTATTAATTAATCCAATAGTCAAACTATTTACTAATTAATTAAAGCTTATTAGAATATATCAAATATATCCTAATCTAGTCCATATATCTTTCAATCTCCCACTTGGACTAGCATTAGATTAAACACCAAGCACTATCTTTGCACCCTTGAGCGAATCAACAATACACATAAAGTGTGACCCAATAGGCCTCCATTATCATCGATAATCAAATTAAAGTCTACACAAAACTCCTAGACTGCGTTGTGTAGCGAACTCGATATATGAAGAACGTTTACGTGGATTCTGTAAACAAAACCTTTATGCGAAGATATAGTAACATCCTTTCATTCACGAACCACTCGATAGAGCCTAGAATTTGCCATTGTGTCTTTCTAATAGCTCTATCAATTTATCTCATCTTTATTAAATGACCTCCATCAATCATGTTCAACTTTTAAAGTTCGAACATATCAATTGCACTGGCCAGTGACTTAACGGTCAAGTAATATAGAGAAACTGAGTGTTCTTCTCGAAATGTTAATCGAGGAATGAATCCTATCTTGGCACAACTACCACATTCCCTTATATCCCGATATACCCAACACAAGCCGTATCTACCCCTTTGGTTGGAGTGCAAGCATTGTACTTGGTCAAAGTATACCATTCAATAAGTAAGATAAGCATTGCCCTCAAGTCAAAGGACTGTCACAATCTCCACACACCAATAATCATAGACACCAAAACAAATGATATATTGGTTGGGTATGCCAATACTCTCTAAAGTATCCATGCATCTATCACGAGTATCTAATATCTCATAGTCGTGAGAACAACTACATTCTCTAAGAATGTGATACAGATCGCATGCCAACTTATAACATATCATCAATATCCCAATCTTGATGATCCTTAGTCGGGGTGCTTTAAGAGTTATACTCTATTGCTAACCTCCCACTAAATTAGCAACAGTATTAACTCATGGGAACATTTAATTGAATGAAAACAAATAATCAAAGTAATCAATCAAATAAATGCATAATGCCATTAGTGACATCAAATGTCATAAATGTGATCAAGTAATAAGTCTCAACACAGATTATTTCTAGACATATTACTTTTACTCCCACTGACTAAAGCCAGTCTCAAAGATATCCAATGCCCAAACACTCAAAGTGCTTGTTATGATTCATAATGCATAACAACCAGTCAAAATGATTAGCTATGTCCTCTTATGTGGGAACTTGCTCTAACATAATCTCTTGTTTCTAATATCTCTTAAAATCTGCCAACGATGCTAAGCACACAAACTACACCTTGTGTAGTGAAAATCATGACATTCATGACCATCCTATTGCCCTAGCGTTAGGATCATCCTTTGTGCGTTAAATCTCATTGTCATTAGAAGGGCAATCATTTCTTGACAAATAGATGCCATATTCCATCGGTAGATGTCCTTTCGAACTTCTTCATGGAGTATCGCCTTAGCACCTTGTCTATGTAAGTGGATTTTGATAGCCTAACAATCTATTAGCTCAAACACCATAGATCTTGATCCCAAGGATATAATAGGCTTTATTCAAATCCTTCACCATGAAGGAAATTTACAACTAGTCTTTCATGGATTGCATCATGAGTACAATAATTTTCATTTTCAATATGTCTTACATAAATGATGATGAAAATTGTGTCCTCATTGTTGTGTTTCCAATAAACACAATACTTTCTTTGCTTTTGACCAAAATCAAACGATTTGATTTCTTTGTCAAAATATTTGTATTCCATATTCTAGAAGCTTGTTTTAGTTCATAACAACAAGTAAAATCTCAATGGACTTGACTTTTGCAATTGACGAAAAGATCATAATCCATGCTCTCGCACTGACTATAATCTTTTGCCACTAACCTAGCCTTGCAGGTTTGCACATTGTCATTAGCATCAAATGGATATTACCTCAGATGATGACTCAATTAAGGTCTAACCAATCCATTTCAAATTTTATGGCTTATTGCCACTTCTAAGAATATATGACCATCATGGAACCTATGACTATCATAGTTTCGCATAAGTTCTAAGATCATAACCAATTTCAAATTCTTTCTCGTATTGATCTTAGACCAATAGATTAATTCTTCACCTGGTTTATGTTCTCTAGAACTTATACGACGTTGCATTTGTGCAGGCTCTTTGTTATTCTGAACTTGAGGAAGTTGATCCGCTATATCATGATGAAGAATCTTCGACATCCAAGTCATATCTCCCCCGTATTGAAGAATCTTGCATTTCTGCATAATCTTCAATACTGCTCTTATTGGATGTAGATGACGCTCTAAGTAGTGCATCAGTACCAATGAGATCATGTAAAGCTCCCACTAAAATCTTGTTTAGACTATCTAACAAGTTTTCTTCCTCAAAGTTGACTTTGTGGCTCTCAAATCTTGTCAAGATCTAAGTCATAACGATCTTGTTCTCTATAGACCAAGTCTTTTCAAGAAACATCGCAATCCTAAAACTGAGAACTTATATTTTCCAAGAAAATAGTAGTATTCTCGTGTTTTCTTCGGATATCTCACAAAGTAACATTTCTCACTTTTGATTCCAACTAATCAGCGAGCATTTTCTCTACATATGTAGTGTAACTCAAGGTTCACACATGTGTAAGACTATGCTTCTTTCAATACCACATTCATATGATATTTACTCAACTAATTCAAGTGGAACTTGATTCAGAATATAAGCAATAATAAACAAGGCATGGTCCCAAAGATACACCAGAAGTTTTGAAAAGCTCATTATGGATCGAACTATATCTAATGAAGTTCGATTTCTCCTTTTGGATGTCAAACTCAAATGAGGTATCCCTAGAGGAGTCCATTGTGGATGGATTCCATATGACTTCAAGCAATCGACGAACACGTGGTTTAAGTATTTCTTTCTCGATCTAATTTTAGAGATTAAATACTTCTCCAAGTTGTTTCTTGACTTCTAACTTAAACTCCATAGATTTCTCAAAGTTTCTGATTTGTGTTTCATAAGATACACATTTCCATACCTTAAGAAATCGTCTGTGAAAGTTATGAAGTACGAAAATTCACTTTGTGCTTGAGTTGGAAACGGTCCACATATCACTATGTGAATCAACTCAAGTACTTCTTTAGCTTGTATTCTTTTCCTAGAAAGTGGCTCGTTGGTCATTTTAACCTTGAGATGTGATTTCACAATCACTTTAAGACTTTACGTCAAAAAGTGTGAGATAGTCTAACTTTCTCAATCTTGTTATTCATTTCTCATTAAGTGACCAAGCCTACATGCCAAAGTTAAGTCGGACTATTCGCATTGCTTGTGATAGTTTATTTTACACACTGAGGATATCTTGTTCGCATTGAGCAAATATAAAATATTCTCAAGTGAAATATTTTCATCTCCATTAAGCAAAGTAGAATAAATTCTATAAGCAAAATGGAAAGAAAAACTTCAATGTCTGACATGAGAATGAAAATTATATTCCTCGTAATTCCAAGAACAAAATAACAATCTAACATGTTCACAAACCCAAAGATAGATCAAATCCATAAGACATTATGCATTTAGCAGCAACTATTGCTCAAAACAAATGCGTAAGTCAGATTTCTTTGGTCTCACTCTCTTGTTTTTAGTTAGACAATACACATTTTAACAAATGTGTGAAGTATAACCCGTATCTAATACCCAGGAGTATGAGTTGTTACATGTTCACCTCAATGAAAAATATACCAAATTCTGCTATCAAAACATCCAATGTTTTGAACATCAAGCAGTATTCCTTCCAGTATCATTTTCTTGACAAAAAATATTTCATCTTTGGGTAACTTCTGCTTCTTTTGGTTTCCACCTTAGGATGCAAAATTTAGTTCTTTGATCCTTCTTCTACCTTTTCTTTCCTTTTGGGTTAGAATTGGCAGAAGCATTAATCATAAGAACTTATTTGTCCTTAGTGGAAGACGATTCAAAATCGTTCTTAACATGTCATGAAACTCATGGCAGTGTCACTGTCCTATTGTTCATTTTGAATTAACTATGAAGTTCACAAATGAGACAGATCATTACTGCAAGATTAAGTTGATTGAGACAAATATCGGATAGTCTCGTCCCAATCGTGGCCAACCTCTCAATTAACTCAATCTTTTTCATGACATCCATAGAGACCTTGTCTACTCCATGTAGATTAATCCTGAAGAGATCCATGAGTATCTTATACTTTATGGTCTTAGCTTCTAAAGCATTAACACTCTTCAGGTGTATCAACATCTCAATCGAAACGTGTGATCATGTTGTTTATGCAGTTCCAAACCCATAGACACAATCATGACACATTTAGCAGAAGTTACATCATCCATATGTTTCTTATAACTTTCAATGTCAAACATTTTGAAAGTTCCTAAAGTCACATTAAGGATGATGTGGATTGATTTCTCAAAGACATAATCAATCCTATCTAGCCTTAACACCAAACGCAAATTACGCGGTCAATCCAGAAAGTTTGACCTAGTCAATTTACCGTATCTAACAAACATATCAAAACAGTTGCAGATAAAATAGAGACAAAAGAAAGCAATAAAGAAAATCGAATCAAATAAGATCACATTTATTTTACTAATCAAACAAGGCATTTTATTTTGATTAGCTCCCACTAATTTTAACATATCTTATGCCCCCAACATAAAATACGGATTTATAATCAATATAAATCTTAGTGGTCCAAGATCCAAGTCAATATTATGCAGCCTCTGCTTTGCTGATGACTACAATAATATCACTTAGTAGGCCTCTAAGCCAATTGCAACAACAATTTTGCAATTCTTGGTTGATTAATCCAATTAATCTGCGTCCTTAAATCATTCTTTGTCGCTTTGCGTTCCAAAATAATTTAAGTAAGTCAACCCCATCACACGGTGCCAACCTATGAATGAGCCTTGGCCTTGTAGATTAGAGCATACAATTTTATGTAAATACTCTTGATCGAAAAGGATGGGTTGCTCAGACAATTATGATGGACGATGCATTTTGTGCTCACACAAAGACTTATATTTAATGGGGATTTTGTATGTGATACTAATTGCTTATATTTAATATCCAATATTAAATAGCAACACAATTACTGGGTGCCGCCTACCCAGGCATACGAAATGCGGACCACACATATTGGGTGCCGCCTACCCATACATAGTAACGCGGACTACATATACAGGGCGCCGCCTACCCAAGCATTAAAGCGGTCTCTAACTACTATAGTTAAATAATAAGCATAAAATCAAATAGCATGCTTATCACAAAACAACATAAAATCTCTACGAATAAAATTCCTTAATCCAATTAAAATTTTATTCTCCAATTAAAATATGGGTTAATCAATTTGTATTAATTCCAAATTAATACAACATTATTATCTCAAAATAACAATTTCATATATTAATTCAAAATTAATATAAAACTCATCAATTATTATTATTTCATAAATAATAATAATTCATGATTTATAAATCAAATTAATGAATTAGTCAATTTATATCAATTCCAAATTAATATAAATATAGATTCAATATTATTATTTCAAAATAATAATACTAAATAAAATTCATTAATCTAATTAATTTATATTAATTCCAAATTAATATAAACACACAATGATTATTATTATTTCTAAAATAATAATAATCAAGATATTAATCTAATTAATAAACTTAATTCTGAAATTGGGATTTATATTATTAATTCTAAATTAATAACATATAACTTAAATCAATCTAATTAATAACTTAAATAAATTCGCAGGCCCAGCCCATTTAGAACCGCAAGCCCAGCAGAAGTAACACCCAGCCCCAGGCCCAGATTGAAGCCCATGCCCGGTTCTGTTGCTAGGGATTGAAGAAGGAGTGCAGCAGCAGCCGCTGCTCCCTTCAATTCCCGTCAGCCTGCCTTTCGCTGGTCGGAGGCGCGACACAGACGGAGGCGCGACACAGACGGAGGAAAGCGGTCGGGCGCGGCACAACGGCAGACCCCGAGCCACCTGCCACCGTCTCGTCAGCCACAGTCACGGATCCGCCGCCTCCGCGCAAGACCTCCACCATCGCCGGTTGTCTCCAAGACCGAGATGGCGGGCTGCCACAGATATGCAGCGGCGCGTCGGCTTGAAGCCACGACGCAGCTGCCGGCAGGTGGTCGGGCGCTGCACACCGGCGAGCCCCGAGCCACCGTCGCCGTTCTGTCCAAGAAGGCGGTCGGCCAAGATCCGGTGAAGGATCCAGCAACAAAATCCCAATTCCAAAATTCAATTCCAAAATCAAATTCTCAATTTAATTTTCGTAAACAGATTTCTAAAATCAAAATTTTAATTAACCCATAATTAATTAGAACATAGTATCAATTATAAATCGAGCCCCGGGCTCTGATACCACTGTTGGAAATCCTTGACATCATCTAATGATACGCAGCGGAAATAACAGTCAAGGAAAAGATCTAGATTTACAATTGATTCATGTGTAGAGATTACAAACACACAACAACAGTTAGAATGACTTACTTGTTGTGTAGCAAACAATCCTGTAGCAATTCTTCTAGCAATCCTGCAGTTGAATCCACTACTATGGTATCCACGCATATTGCAGATTCGATTTGAATCCACTACTATGGTATCCACGCATATTGCAGATTCGATGCAGGAACAATTCCCGATGCACCATTCAATCATCGAAAACTAGGAAATCTCCGATTGAATTCTATAGTGCTCTAAGTGTTTTCTCTCTTGTAATTTTACGTATCTCACGTGTGTTCATCTCTCTTACAGATAAAAGAAATATATTCCTAATCTTATAGGAATAAGACACGCCTGTAAACCCTAGGTTAAACAGGCCGGGCTTTTCTTTTGTCTCCTATTAATTAATCCAATAGTCAAACTATTTACTAATTAATTAAAGCTTATTAGAATATATCAAATATATCCTAATCTAGTCCATATATCTTTCACGATATTTGGTGAATCTGGCTTTTGAGATTTTGAATTCTTAATTTTTGAGATTTTGAAATACTCCGATTGATTTTGGATTTTTGAGATTTTGAAATATGCTTTGGTCTCTTTTTTTTACATATTCTTAATATATAGTTCTAGATTTTCTGAAAAAATATACTTTGGTAATCTTTTTTACAGATTTATGTGTTTTTCAATTTCCATTTGCACTGTTTTTTTTTTTTTCTTCTGTTTTTCTGCATTTGCATGTTAGATCTCAAGGATTTCAATTGATTCTTGGTATTTTCTTTTTTCTCAATTATACTTGAAAATTTGAAATTATTTTTCAGCAAATAACCAAGCTAAGTGTATTATTGTTCCTCATACTTTTCCTTGACTGCTAATCACAAGGCCGTAACTGAAAATCCAGCTTCATAATCCAGCTTCATTTCTCTTGCCAGTTAGAGTCGAACTGAAGCCAAAAAGTGGAATCAGGTAGCTTCAGGCCTTCAGCTTCATTTTTCAATATATACATGTTGAGAAAAATACAAATGTATTTCTGAGGAATGATTCAAATGTGAAAGAAAATTCGTTATTACTGTGGCTTTTGCAGATTTGATAGGCAATACTTCCATGCTTCAGATCCAAGTCTTCATCTGCGGAATTCAGAAATACTATTAGTATCACAGTTTGACATTATGTATAAAGTAGAAAAACGTGTAATAATTGTTTAGCATTTGAGTTGTAATTGATCCTAATAGTGAATAGCAAAAAAAACAAAATGAGAGTAACACATAGAAACATAAAAACCATAAAATAGGAGGGAGAGAAAAAAAAAAACCATAAAATAGAAAGTGAGTTTGCAGAGTGAAGTTTGGTCTGAAATTACTTCATATTTGTAGGCAAAGTGTTTGGCAAATTGGCTCCAACATTAGTTGTTTTTAAATTTCAAAATGTGGTTTGGGCGCCATTTTTGGAGCCAAAATTTAAAGAATTAACTGTGCCAGCTATTGAGGAAAAAAAAATTTAATTTTGGCATTTTTAATGCACTATCAAATTTGGGCCAGAAGTCATGAACTTTACCCAGCAGATACAAAGTTCAATATCCATTGGTTGAAAGGAAGTTGCTCTTGGCGGGATCACATTCCCCCACAAATCTATGCTTTAATATATGTATAGATTCATATATTATATTGTATCCAATAGTATTTTTATATGCAATAAAATATAATCATGTATTAAGCATTATTGTATGCACGACTAGCTAGATTGATTTTTAATTAACAAAATAATGATGTTTTTTTAATAAAAAATTAGTGATGCTTTTTATTTGATCATTCTTCTAATATATGGATATTATATCAGATTTGTTACATCATTCTAAGAATGTCATCTATTTTACTATAAAAAAATTATTAGAGTTGGAAATGATATTTGCCATCAAGACGCATTATCTTAACTTAGTATATCTCCCGGTGATTATTATGAAACAATAGGGCCGAATGGCCCTATTCAACATACAACATCAAATTTTGTCCACCATTTGAAAAAACATAAATTTTAGCCATTTTTTGTATGTCATGACTATTCTACCCTTCCACTACGCCAAAAACGCGCATACATAACGGATTTTATCCGTTATCTATGCGGAAAAACTTGCGTTAAGTATAGTGGTGTTATGTATGTGACGCGCATACATAACGGATATTTATACGTTATCTATACTATTATACATAACGGTTATCCATAAATAAATAACACTTGATAATCCGTTATCTAAATCATTATACATAACGGTTCCAACCCGTCACGAAAGTTAAACTTCACCGTTATGTATTCACATATACATAACGGTTGTTTATATATAAGTAACGTTTTATATCCGTTATCTATAGTATTATACATAACGGTTTTTTGATATTAATAACGTTTGGTAATCCGTTATGTATAAGTGTTATACATAACATTTTTTTACCGTAATTAAATTTATATTTCTCCGTTATCTATTATTTTATACATAACGGTTATATATCCTTATAGATAACATTAATATCCGTTATTTATAAATGTTTTTAACATATTTAATATTTTTTTTTCAATTTTTATGTTATTTATCTCAAAAATAAATAAATAACTTTAAAACAACAAAATGATAAAACCAACAATAACAATATTATATATCATCCAAAATATTCATACATTAATCATCCGAATAAACTAAGTATCAAGTATATATCATCATTGCATATTTTGATTCAAAATTGAAATTACAAAGTATCTTATAGCTAAAACGAAAATCTATCATACTATATGTTCTAGCATCAAGTCCTCAATAACTAGTTGGTCATCCTGCTATGATGAATCTGCAGAAACTAATTCAGGAGAGAACCCGACACACAAGCTCAACCTGCCAATAGAAAAATACTCCAAATAAATTATGTGGAATAAAAGAAAACAACAGACTGCAGAAACTTGATAATATATGGGGTTTTAACACATGCCTTAACAAATAATTTGTTTAATTAAAACAACAGACTGCAGAAACTAAAGTTGAAATTCTAACTAAAGTTAAAAACTCACATACCACTTCAAATTATAGTGACAATATTCACATCAACAGCGGCAAAGTAGATAATAGTATTTCAAAAAATAAAATAATGAGCAGAAGACGTCTTAGCATCAACCCCCCTCTCATCTCCAACTTTCAACGAGTAATTATAATTCCTCTAGCTCATTCTAACTTAACACATGCACATTTTATTCAGTTTCCATATTATATAAACATAATTAATCACTATGATCCTAAATCTTATGACACGTGCAGATTGGAAATGCAAAACAACACAAGTACTGCTGCTGCTGCGGCCGCGGCCCTGGTCGCGGTCCCTGCCCCCGCCCCCAAGAACCATGTAAAACAACAAACATTGAAAAGGAATTGCCTTCAGTCATATCCAGTTCACCAAACATAAAAGGTAAGATTGTAAATATAGGACATAGCTAGAGACTAGTGATCACCTCCACTATATATTGCAGATAACTTTTGGGCTCAATTTTAGGAATTCCCAGTAAAGATTGAAAATAGATAATTTAATGCACCGGATATAGGCAAGATAAGTAGCATGATAGCAAATATGACTCATAAAATAGAACTTATAACTTATAAGCTCACCAAAAAACCCTCTACAGATTGCTTTTATCAAACCATAAAAAGCAAATCCTAAAAGCTGCCATTTTCTAACCTTTACCTCAGTAAAACTAAAAATTTGCTGAGTTGTGTGAATACGAAAATTCTAAGCAAAACGTACAGATAAATTGTGTACGTCCCATAAAGCCAAGCACTCTATTAAAGATATAGGCCCAAATAATTTTCTCTAATCAGAACCAATAAAAAGATTCTTGAAAGTTGGCATGCGAGAATTTAAGGCGTAATTATTTTGGATAAACCACCATTAGTGCAGCATTAATCAGATTTGAGGCACCATGTTTCTGCAAATCTCTGGTATTAAATAGTAAACCCACATAACTAAATGGATTTCTTTAATCTGTTGTCCATCTCCAACTAATACAACTCTCCATTTTCTCTGCCTATCTCTGGTATTAATCAGTAAACCCACAAAGCTATATGATTTCTTTAATCTATTGTCAGCTACAACTACTATAATTCTACAATCCGTCCATTTTCACATACACGGAGAGAGAGAGAGAGAGAAAGAGAGACACACCTAGCAAGTTTGCATCACATAATACAAAATTCCCACAACCCTTTCTCCATCAACAAGCTGTTGACTTTCGACATCTCTTTACTCTTAAATTATACATACCATATCTGTAGAGCAAGATCATGGGGTAGGTCGAATCACTCCGACAGCATGGGTATTAAACAAACAGGCACCTGCACATATTCAAGAAATACA
Source organism: Salvia miltiorrhiza (assembly GCF_028751815.1). Lineage (NCBI taxonomy): Eukaryota > Viridiplantae > Streptophyta > Magnoliopsida > Lamiales > Lamiaceae > Salvia > Salvia miltiorrhiza. Next base: position 8,263,401 of record NC_080392.1, on the reverse strand, counting down.
ACCTGCATTCACACACCAATATGGCTCCAGTCTCCAGACCTGGGTTTAAAAAAGCCCAAGGCGCACGAGGCGCAAACATGCCCCGGAGCCTAGGCGCAGGGCTTTAAGCTCAGGCGCGGGCTTTTCGTAGGCGAGGCGCACCTAAAATATAAAAATTCTAATATATTTATCTATAATATATTTTCTACTTAAAATACATACTTAAAACACAAATACATAAAAAATACAAATACTTAATTTAGAACAATAAATAACACCATATAAAAAAAATATATATATACATTATGGGTTTATACCTCCATATATTACTTAAGAGGCAAATACTTTGTGTATTTGTGTACAAGTTGCAGCTGGCCCCTTTTTATTAAAAGTTGTGGCTGAATGGGGTAATAAATTAATAATATATGTGGCTAAATGGGTAATAAATTAATAATAAATTACCTCCACTCCATATAGTATTACTTAATGGCATAGTTAAATTTGCGGCTGGGTCCCATCATTTAAAAAGTTGCGGCTGCCTTTTAATTAGGCTCATTTAAAAAGTTGCGGCTGCCTTTTAATTAGGCTGCTTGAATGGGTCCCACAATTTGTACCCTAACCCTAATTCTACATAAGGCGGCGCCTTAGTAAAACTGCGCCTAGGCGCGCCTTTCGCGCCTTATTGCGCCTCTGCTGCGCCTCTTGTAGGCTCCAGCGCCTTGCCTAAAAAAGCCCCCCCACCCTGCGCCTCGCTTAAGGCGCGCGCCTAGGCGCGCTTTTTCAAACCCAGCTCCAGACAGAGACTCGAGAATTAGGAAGACTAGTTTAACAGCACGACATTCAGCTACTCACATTCTGAAACCAGAAGGCGGAGAGGAAGTCATAAAACAACAGGGGAGTACACAAAAAAGCCACATAAGTTGTAATTTGTAAAGAATTTAGGAATCAATTCCAATATAATGTAGCAAAAATAGATGTAAACAGGATTCTTTCCTCTACAACAAATCTAACATTACGCAAACACAAACTCACCAAAGAAACACCTTAGGCTGCTTCAAAAAAGCCTTCTCGGTAGAAGTAAAAACCCTACTCCGCAGCAGCTGAGAGTGAACCATGTGATTCAATTAATCAAAGCAAATACACCCTCTCTATTTAAGCTTAAATATTTCCCAATTATTTCAACTCCAACAGCAAAATAAACACACTTTATCTATTCAGGATCAAAAGCCTTTCTAAATAACAGCAAATAAAAAACAGATGAGAACAACAAAAACCCCCCCAAAAAGAGAAAACCTCTTCAAATGTGTGGTTCGAACGAAATAGACAAATTGCAGCTAAAATTCCAAAATTATCAGAAATAAATAAATAACAGGACAGCAGCGGCTCGACCGCCACCCACCGCGAAGGAGGCGCGGGCTTGCGGCAACGATTGCCAACGCTGTTGGATCCGCGGTAGCCACCATGAATGAGACGGAGAGATACGGCGAGTGAGAGCAAGAGAGAGAGAGAGAGAGAGAGAGAGAGAGTACCGAGACGTACCGTAGCGGTGCGAAGAGTAATTACCGGCGTATGCAGTGGCTGTCCGGGGCGGAGGTCGTCGGCGGCAACAATAGGGTTTGGGGATTTTAGGTGAGGAAGAATTTGGGGATTTAGGGATTTTAGGGCTTCACCTCCGAGAAGAAGATGATGTAAGACACCGGCGGCGGGCGGAGGAATGGCAGCGCGGAGGTCGTCGGAGGAGTTCGTGCGCTGAGAAGAAATGAACGGCGGGAATTGTTGGAGAGGGAGAGAAGAAGAGAAAACTTAGTGAATTCACAATTTTATTTGGGTGAAAATAATTAACAAAAGCCAAAATTATTTTAATTAAACAAAATCTAATACATAACATAGATTAATAACGATACATTTACTGTTATTAAAGTGTGCTCATATATAACACAAAGCATAACGGTATTAAAAATGCGTTATTAAAAATAAATATACATAACACTCATAGATAACGGTGGACTCAAAAACGTTATAAATAGTCAGAGGTAACAGTTTTTTCATAACGAATTTTTGAAATATCCGTTATCTATTCAAAAAGGGCGCGCATACATAACGGATATTTTAAATATCCGTTATCTATGAGGCGTTATGTATGTGCGTTTTTGGCGTAGTGTTCTCTCTCTTTCCTCTCTCTTTCTCATCTCCCTCTCTCTCTCTCCAGCGGCTGCGCTATCTCCTCTCTCCTTCTCATCTCCCTCTCTCTTTCTCCAGCGGCTACGCGGCAGCGGCGCCGAGCAGAAGTCACCGGAGCAGATCTGATCGCAGCGGCGGTGCCAAGCAGATCTGATCGCAGCTGATCTGATCGCAGCGGCGGAGCTGATCTGATCGCAGCGGCGCCGAGCAGAAGTCAGCGGCAGAATTCGTCGGAGTAGAGGATGAGGCGGCGGCGGTGGAGGAGATCCGATCCTCTGAAACGCGTGGAGGAGGGATTGGTCAGGCGGCGGCGGCGGCAGATCTGATCTGATCTGTGCTGATCTGATATGTGCTGCACGTATAGCACTTATGGCACTATTAGTGCCATAAGTGCCATAAGTGCACACTTCCCCCTAGGGTTTAGATGTTCCATTTAGGGTTTAAATGATGTTGTTGTTTCTGTATTTGTGCTGCACGTATGGCACTTATGGCACTATTAGTGCCATAAGTGCCCAAATGACCATTTTACTTAGTTTTATTTTGAATTTTCGTTGGCACTTATGGCACTAATAGTGCCATAAGTGCCAAAATGATTATTTTACTTGGTTTTATTTTGGATTTCCGATGGCACTTATGGCACTATTAGTGCCATAAGTGCCATCTTGGCACTTATGGCACTAATAGTGCCATAAGTGCCTAACCCGACCCGGCACGCGACCCGCGTGCCTGATCCTACCCAGTCCGCCTCATTAAGGGCAAAAACGTCCAAATCAATAAAAATGGCCAAAATTTGTGTTTTTTCAATGTGTGGCCATAAATTGTGTTTTATGCTTCATTTTGGCTACTTCAAAATTTTACTCGATTATTATTCTAGACTTGTATGAGCTACACATAATATATCCTATTCATAAAAAATATTTAATTTTTGCTATTTTTGGGTGTCAACAAAAATTAATCTATTTTCATTTTTGAAAACTTTCTATATAAAGCCCCTTTCTCCCCTTACAATTTAATTAATTATCATTATAAACACTACTTTTCAAATATGACTATTTTTCGTGGACGGAACAAATTTTTAATGTAAACTAAATAAAACTACTTAATACGGAAAATTGAAATGTCATAAATAAAAAAATAACGCTGAGAAAATTACAAAATGTTAAAAAGATGCTTGAGTGAGTCATTAAATTTCAAGAACTTAATTAATTTTAAAATTAATTAAAAGCTAATACATATGTGTATATATATAGAGAGAGAGAGAGTGAGAAAGGTTCTATTGAGAAATTATAATATTGAAAGAGAAATTATAATATTGAAAGAGAAATTATTAATAGTCATAACTTGCTATTTTAAATTAATTTATACCTTTCATATATCAAAAAAAGCTAATACATATGTGTATATATAGAGAGAGAGAGTGAGAAAGGTTCTATTGAGAAATTATAATATTGAAAGAGAAATTATTAATAGTCATAACTTTCTATTTTAAATTAATTTATACCTTTCACGTATCAAATTAAAGGGTTCTTTTGTTTAAGATATATAATTACATAGTGCATATATTTGATCCTGAAAAAAAAAAAAAAAACTGCAATTAAGAAAGATAAAAAGCATAATAAATTAAGATATAATTGTCCACAAGTAACAATAGATTTTTTTTCTCTTCAGAACTTGAATTTTTTAAGTAAAGCATCCAAAGTTATTTTAGAATATTAATTATTTTAAAAAAAATTATTCATTGTTCTATTTTTATATAGAGTAAAATAGAAACAAAAATTTTATAATTATAGTATGGCAGTATTTTTAAAATACGTGACATTTTTATAACTACTTTGAAATTTAAAATTATTTTTAATAATCAAATCTACTGATATATATAAGGAAAATATTAAAAATAAGAATAAAAAGTTGCTTCATATTTAATATAATCAAAATATCAGGAAAAACAAAAACAAAATAAGAAGAAAAAAAGTTAACAGAAAAGTTTAAACACGTTCAATCTTCATATCATAAATAAATAAAAAGACATTTAATTTGTTGAATTTATATCATTATATTTTATATATGTATTTGTTTTAAATTTAATATATATTGTATTAAATAACTTTTCCTGGTCTTTAATTTAAGAGATACATACATACACACACATATATATATATTATCTAAGATGAAACCAAAAAAAAAAAATAAGATGCAAATAATAAAGAAAAATTAAATTAAATTACACAATCCAGTTCTTTTTCAAAAAAAATAAATATAAATACACAATTTAAAAAACTAAAATATTATAATTTTAAAAAGCACAAAACTTAAATAATATTGAAAAAAATGGATAGAAATAAACTTTTCTTTCAAAGAAATTTAAAAAATCAGTTTCTTTTATTAACATTTTCGGTAGTTGGTATTAGACAATTAGAGTAGTGGATAGGGTTGTAAATGAATCGAATATTTTTGCTCGATTCGAGATTCGATTTGAAATTGTGTTATTTGTATTCGAAATTATTCGATAACAAATATTCGATTCGATTCGATTAGTATTCAAATACTTATATGAAATTATGATATTCGATTCGATATTCGCATAGATGCATGATTAAATATTTAAATATTATATATATGTATATATGTGTGCGTGTGGAGGGGCTAAAATAAATTATGAACTATTTTTCACCATTTGATTGTAAATTTTATGGTGGATTCATCACTTTATTCGATGAATTTAGTTTTATATTCATCAATATCTAATTATATATATAAGAATTATAATATTATATAATAATTGACAATTTTAAAAAGGGAAAATGCAAATAATCATAATATACATGCATTAAAGTAATTCTCCACAATTTTAAAAGTAAAACTTTACAATTTATAAAATCAAAATTTTAAATTGAAGTCATTCTTCCATCACAAGTCGCGCTTCGTCATTGCGATTGTAAACTAATCAAATAATTCGTATTCGATTCGATATTCGAATTTTGATATTCGTATTCGATAAATATTCGATTCGAAATATAAATATTCGATTCAATTCGATTCGATTCGGTTAGTATTCAAATACGAATACGAAATTATGATATTCGACTCGATTCGATTCGTTTACAACCCTAGTAGTGGGTGTATTTTTTTTTCAAAATTTTCATTTATATCTTTGACAGTGAAATTTATTCAGGTTGAATTAGTTGAATAAAAATTCATTTACTAGTATTAATTAGTTCAATTTGTTTTGAGAGGTAGTAATTGACAACACTTTAAAAGTTCTCCTAAAATTGGTTTATAAGTTTTTTACTCAATTTCAATTATATTCTTCCAATTGAATTTAATTACATTTACTTCTCTTTCTATATATATATATATATATATATATATATATATGAAGGAATATTAAATTGAATTAATACCCGATTGCCCGATGATCGTTTCTTGGAATATTATTAATTTATCATACAACGATTAAATCCTAACATGCTCCTATGAATTTAACAGCTGCACATAGGTGTTAGGAAAACTTACTTGAGAATCGGATGCACAGGTTGTTGATGATCGCGTCGAAAGAATCTGACTCCAGCTCTGATCTTCTCGACTGTATCCCACTCAACTCCCAACGTTGGATGGACAACGAGCTATGGAAATTCCCAAGACAGAATGCCTCACACGATTTCCTGCGCCCCGCTCTGCTCTCAAAATCCTAATTTTATCAGTGTGTTCCCTGAGAGCTGACAGCTGTATTTTATATTAAATAAAATACGTAGGGGGCGCTACATTAGTGAGGGGGACGATTTCTGTCTCTTCTAGGGCTAGGAGACATTGGGCCAGCCCAGGGACCAGATACAAGGAATAAAGATGGGCCTCAAATAAATTAATTTATCTATGGTCAGCCCAGACCATAATTAATTTATAAATATCAGTTCATTCCACTAGAGAACCGATACTGACTTACCCCTTTACTGCCGGTGATGAGTCGGGGCTTGTATTTAGACTTATTAAATCTCCGTATTTAAAATATCTGACATCCATTAATTAATTAGAGCTCTGACAGCTTAAATTAATTAATGTAATACCCCATTTTTCCCTACTAAGTTTAGAATAATTTTCGAACTTAGAATTACGATGATTCACGCCGGATAAAGAAAATAAATTTATTTAATCCCAACAAAATGATTTACAAAAGCTTTTGTAAATATTTTAGCTATTTAAAATTTTTGTGCATTGCATATTAATTTAAATATGAGTATATGTGTGAAATATTCTACATATATTAGTATGAATTTTTTTACAAAGTTTAAATTAAAGTTTATGTTGAACTTTAATTATTATGTGTGTTGAACTTCGATTTTATATTTGAACCTTAAGTTTTTAAATGAGTAGCAAGAGAGAAGCTCATTCACATGTAGATCTAGCCCACACATTCAATCCCATTTCGAAGAGCCCACTAAATAAATCAAGTTCAGATATTTTTACAACTTGTGTTAATTAAAGATGAAGATTAAATGGATAGGCTGAGTCCACGTATACTTTACTGTTCGTTCTTCTTCTTTAAAAGACACTCCATTCTTCAACAAGTTACCCAAACAATCTCCCAGTTTAGACAGTAACATCAACGCACCTCGACCAAAGTTCTTAAGGTTAAATCTTGAACCCTCATCTGATTTACTGTTACTATAAGATTTAAAGTATCACATGTATATATACTCTTCCCAGTAGCCAACTCATTCATGGATAAACATGTTTTATATACGTTGTGCAAATCAAGAGGCAAGAAACTGAAAGAAATGATCTTTATATATGTATGCATAATGCACCGAATCGGCTATTACAGAAACACATATTTGTATATTTAGATCGCAAATCATAAAGTTTATGTTTTTAAACAAGACATTGAAATATTTCAAGAACATTGCATTCACGAAAACATAAGTAGAAAAAGGGAAACTTGGTTTAAAGCTTTGATTTTTGCTTGCCGTGTTGAGCCGGTTGATGCCGGTGCGTCTGAGTCGGGTCTGTGGGGTGTTGTCGCTGCTGAGTCGAGTCGGGGAAGAGGGCTGGCAGAGACGGCGGCGTAGAGACGCTTCTGTCCGGCCGAGCTTGAGCAGAAAGGAGATGGAGTCGAGAGATGGACGGAGGTCAGGGCACGGTGGCGGCTTCGCTGCTGCTGTCCGGCCAAGGGCGAAGGATGAGAGAAGGGGGGAGGCGGTGGTTGCTACTGCCAGCGGCGGCTCCGCCATGGCCAGAAATCGAGGGAGAGAGAGATTTGAGAGAGCAGAGCGTCTGTGTTTGTGTGTAGCCGAGAGAGAGAGAGAGGGAGCGAATTGGGGGAAGAAGAAGAAAGGTTTTGGGCTTGGCTGATGGGCTGATTTTAACTTCTGTTGGGCCGTTTTTATTTTAAAAAAATATTGGGCTCAGAATTTTTACAATTGTGCTGCAACTATTTATTTGAGTCATGGGTTGAGTATTTAAATGTTGGGCCTCATCTTTTAAATAACTTAGGCTGTGAATTTTTAAGAACTTGGGCCTTGAATTTAATTATTTTGTGCAGTTCATATTTTTAATTAATTTAACTACCATTAGTTTGATTAATTATTTTTAAAAGATAAATTGCACAATAATATTATATTATTATTATGTGCATATGTTAAGTAAATTACTTATCATATGTTTCAACTTTCAAGCATGACATGAAATTGCATTTGCATTATGCAATAAAAAGAATTATGATTTTAATTGGTTTCATAAATCCAATTATCAAAGAAGATCGAGTAAGGATATTGTTGGTGTCCTTGACTCAAGAATTTAGTTTTCAATTATTTATTCATTAATTTTTTTAAAACCCGGCGTGATGAATCATAAAATGTTAAAGCACTTTACCATGACTTGAGCTTAGATTTAAGAGACCTATTAAGAATAGAATTCTTGTAGGCTTTGAGGATCAAGAGGATTAGCACTGCTATTCCGATTCAGAGTTAAGTTTAAACGACAGGCTTTGCCTATTCAGGTGGGCTTACTTTCCAAATGTATAAAGTATGATTGAGTTATTAAGCTCTAAATGTTTCAATGAAATGCAAATTATTTATTCAATGAAATGCAAACTGTTTATCCAATAAAATGTTTATGTGCACTCCGCTCTGTTTAAGGCTCGCCACAACGAATCAATTGAGGTTCTCTTATGGCCTAACACGTTATTTGAGAATTGTGTACACTCGTTAGCTGACTCGTTGGGTTGATCTCCATCGGGCACTAACTAAGAGGCGTTATAAGGGTGCTTGCTGGATGTGTTCCGAAGCATGTAATGTAAGGGCCTGCCTGGGTAGCGTCCCGAGGTCAATTCAACTTGTCTGAGTTACGTCCTCAGGGCAAGTGCAATGGGAGAAATGGATCCGTCGGTGGCTAGAGGTCCGGGATCACAGCGAGTAACAGAAAGGGAGTGTGACATGTGCGCACAAATGAAATAAATGTTTTAACATGCTTAGAAGTTCTTTCAATTTAAAACCTTCTAAGTCATGTCAAGTTTAATTGGATAAACTGTCTTTAAGAAAATATGAAATGTTTATGAAAATGCATGCCCACTGAGTACATTAGTACTTAGCCCAAAATTACTTTCAAATGTTTTCAGGTTGGCTGGCCGGTGCTGACGGGACGAAGCTGAGGCTAGAGTTAAATTCCTATGTTAGACTTCCGCTGTAGCAATTACTCATATCAGTCTTTTGTTTTCCCAACTTAAGATCTTCATGTTAAATTTCAAATGATATACCTGACCGAGCTTAGACTCTTCACTACTAAATTTATGCTAATGAATGTCGGTTCTCAGAAGCATGAAACAAAACTTGTGATCCAAAGGGGCATAGCCCGACTTAATATTTTATTACTCGGCTTTAACAAGGTTTTTCCCTTGTTTATTTCTATGAATTTTTCACACCTCGATTATATTTATTCCTTCAAGAATTGGGGTGTGACAATTAATCTCTTTATAATTCCTTAAGCAGTACCACTCAAACTTTATTATTACGCCTGAACTTAATCAACCTGCAGGGTTTAGCGTAATAATCCTTATTGAGCTCCTTAAGGGGATGTCATTATCCTATACCGGATACGGGTACTAATACAGATAATCAAATATCATATATTAACCGCTATCACCCAAGATACAGAGTACTCGAGTTAGTATATAACTTTCACCCATAGTAAGTCAAAGTGATATACGAATTAATATATATATCTGAATACTTATTAGTATTAAGATTTATAAGTCACCGAGATCTTGATTCTTCACTTAAGTCAGATAGAAGAATACATCTCAAACTGTGGTCCTATCAGTACGTAATGACGTACCAGTATAGACAAGTAGCCAAGACAAACTACTTCCATCTATACTGCAGCCTAAACCAATCACTTGTCCTAGAGTTATTTCGGCTGTGATCATATTATATCTCTTAAGGTTATTCCAATTATATGGTCTTCTGTGATCTACAACACACCATATAATCTACTTATACAGAGATAAAGAACATACATATGCAATCATGAACACAATCAGATAGGAGATAAGAATAGTGAAAACAGGAATCATTGTATACAAGCATAAAGTTCTTGCTTTCAGTATACAAATCCAACAATATATATATATATATATATATATATATTGCATATATATACTCTCTAGTCTAGAGACGACAATGGATCTTGGGATCCGATTCAGATATATGGATTCAAATCTTTTTTGTGGATCTAAATCTTGCAAAATTCGAACTCGATGGATCTAAATCGGACCCGAACTATTCCTAAATTTTTTAGATTTGAATCTGGAGTAGGAGTTTTAACTTTTGAGATCCAAACTCGGTCTAGCTTCGGCCCGCGGATTAAATTATATATAATTTTTATTTTTATTTTTATTTTTATGTAATCCTACCTTAAAGATTTAACTAATCTATACATCTCTTTTCATAAAGTATATATTTTTATTAAAGATAATACTTTACTTTCATTCTATTTAAATTTTATTTTGTATTATTATTATCTCTTTTATTTGTATTCACATTTTTTTTTCAAAGTACAATAGAAGACACACATTCTTATTCTAGTGTTACTTGTCACTGAAGATTGTGATGAAGATGGAGATTGATCAAGTTGATTTTAATGATATGGTAATAGTTTTAATCTCTTTCATACTTATACAATTAAAATAAGTGTGTAATTCTCATTATATTTTCTTATTTACTTCTTTAGAATGTTGAAAGTAGCTATAATATGGAAAATGTCTTTAAATGATTATAAAATTTATTGTTTGGATATGTTGTTGAACTAATAGCTAGTCTACTATTTAGTACCACTTGGTTATTTTATTATTGCTTATTTTGAATTCTTATAATATTTTTTTATGGATTATGGTGTAATTATTTATTTTTGAATGATTTAAAAAAATATGTTGATCTGAATTTGGACCCATAATCTTGTGGATCTTATGAATTTAGATTTAGATCTCATTTTTTGAGATCCAATAAATTTTAATTGGACTCAGACTTAAAAAAAAAAACAAAAAATGTGAATGAAGTAGGATTCGATCCAAATGTGGCCCATTATCAATTGTCATCTATACTCTAGCTAGTCTCTTCTTGACTGATAAAACTAATATTTAGAGTTATTTATTTCAAGAATTATTTATTTATTTGCTTCAATTGTATATCACGTGTTTGCTTTTTTGAAAAGTCTGAATTTAAAGGATTTTGTTTCTGACAAACGGCATACACAAGAAATTATTACGTTCTTAATAAGAACGTAAGCTTATCAGTTAATTATCACTCCCATCATTCACCTACGTGAGAAATAATTGAGTGTACAAGATTTGTTATGTCAATTGCCATCTGAAACCGTGTATTAACAATGCAAAACATGTTTCTTGAGATAGGATATTCAAACACTGAAGCTATGACATAAGAAAGAATCTAGTCGGACATTCGACGCCAAAATTTGTAATGTAAGACAAAACTAAAGAAACTGATTTATCTAAAAAACTATTTTAAAGTTAAGATCGTAAATCAAACACGAAAGTCTATTAACTCACATTAATTTCCTTGTGCAGCAACAAGTGTCACGAAAATTGATGGTGCCCATATTGTAATAACATCGTCGGATCCTTTGGAAGAGGAGGCCACAACGCAATAAACTTTTTTTTGAAATTTAAGACTCCATACATCCACGATAAGTGTGGTGTGAATAAAAAAACACAAATTTTAAAAAATATATTAGAGGAAATGATCCCACCGAATTGAGGTGGCAATAAAAAAATCGATGTCATTTCCACGAAAATCATTTCGTTTTGTTTCCCACATCATTTTAAAAACTTCAAATCTAAACTGAAATAATTGTTTCCCACATCATTTTTAAGAAGTTGTGTGTGTGTGTGTGTGTGTGAGAGAGAGAGAGAGAGAGAGAGATAAATAATCTAAGTGAAAACATCAAATCTAATAGTGTGTTAATGAGAAAGTTTGAACAAACATCCTGCACAATTTTTATAGAGTCAGTCTGTTTTAAGAGAGTTGCGAGGATTGTTGTTCTTTTTGTTATTTAATTTACTCAATTGAGTTTCCTAATTCACATTTTATATTGTGAAAATTTTCGTGGCAAGGTGCACTTATGATTATACAACTTGTGAAAATTCTAAACCTTTTGTTTGTGTTTTTACTTCCGTTGCAACATAAGTATAAAATTTTAAGTACTTTTGCCACAACTTTTCGTTAGATCTAACACTGCATTTGCTATGGAGGCATCACGAAAACTATGATTACAACCTGTCTTTCTATTCATAATCTTTTTGTACTTCTACACACATATTAATAACAAGAAATTATAGCTAGTTGACCTTAATTAATGAAAATTTATCTTTAATGACACAATTCATATTTGGTGGAAAACATAAAAAAAGATATAAACCATGAGATTTAAACATTAGTATTCAACTCTAAAATATCATTTAAATTTTAAATAATTTATAAATGGACTTAGGTTATGAATAAGATGATGGATGTTTATATTTCAATGCTTATATGTTAGTTTGGGCAAACATCTTTGAATGGCCCAATAACGAAAGCCCAGAGTTGATGTTGTAACTTGTAAGTGTGTGGAAATATATCGGACATTCTTCTCAAAAATCTTTTAGATGCATCCAACTCGAGGATATTGTAGTTCTAAATTGTGGAAATAATTCGACGCGTTTGATTTGTATGATAATATATAATTAATAAAATAATTTTTAATTAAATATTCAATTTTTATTATTTAACTTATGATAAATAACTTGGCTTGTACTATAATAATTCTAATAATTCAATTGGATAACTACTTATCGTCTTAAAATTGGTTGATTGTTTACACTTTATGATTTATGACTTCATCATATATATATATTAGTAAAATTGCGTGTAAATAAAAATTAGAATCTCGTCAATAAGGCCTAGCTCAAGTGGCAAAACAAAGGCACTCAAAGACTCTCCTTTATGAGAGATCTTGTCTTCAATCTCGCATGTATGTGGTGTAGTTTTTTCACCTTTGTGTGGATAGTGATCCCACCTCTATGCGGTTATTTTCCCATATTTTTGTGGTGTAGAGGTCCTGCCTACGTGCATCTGACTTATTTGATTATATATATAATAGATATCTCTTGTAATTCTAAAAAAAATAAAAATAGAATCTCACAATAAATTTTGATTATTTATTTATGTAGTTGAAATGTACTTATCAAATTTTATATTGAGTCTCAATTAAAAATATTATTGTTCCACTTGAAATTATATACCTAACATATTTAAATTGTAGTTACGTGCATCTGACTTATTTGATTATATATATATTATATATATATATATAGAAGGGTTCAACAGAGAAGCTAAATATTGTGGAGAACAGAGAATTCGTAAAATAAAAACGAACAGATCTATAATTTTAATGAACAGATCAATGTACCGCATGAACAGCAATTTGCCCCGGGTTCGAATCCTGCTGGTGGCGAGTTTTTCTATATTTTTATTAAATACGTCTGTTCATTAGTTATGTTGATCTGTTCGTAAAATATATAGATTTGTTCATGATGAATAATAAGATAATTCTCTGTTGAACTCAACCCTATATATATATATATATATATATATATATATATATATATATAGAGAGAGAGAGAGAGAGAGAGAGAGAAGTTAAACAAAGAATGCTAAATATTTATAGAATAGAGAATTCGTGAAATAAAAACGAACAAATCAATGTACCGCATGAACAGCAATTTGCCCCGGGTTCGAATCCTGGTGGCGAATTCGTTAGTTATGTTGATCTGTTCGTAAAATGTATAGACTTGTTCAAAATGAAATATATAATAATTCTCTGTTTAACTTGACCATATATATATATATATATATATATATATATATATATAATAGATATCTCTTGTAATTCTAAAAAAAAAAAAGAATCTCACAACAAATTTTAGTTATTTATTTATTTATGTAGTTGAAAAGTATTTATCAAATTTTATTTTGAGTCTCAATTAAAAATATTATTGTTCCACTTGAAATTATATACATATTGTAATCTATACATATTTAAATATTGTAGTTACGCACTTTTATTTTTTTTATAAATTAACAGTATTAAATAAAAAAAATTAATGGTCGTGCCACAAGGGACTTGAACCTAAGACCTTTAGTCTTAGATATTAATCCTTTATCGCTTGACCAACACACACGGTAGTTACACACTTTTAGTTTTAAATATTATTGTTCAATAATTGAAAAAACAAAACTAACTGTACTTAGTATTCATATATGTATTTAAATTAAGTGATTATGATATTTTGTTTAAGTATTTATAATAAGATTATATTTATATAGTATTTATAATTTTTTATATGATACTTGGATTAGTATTTATTTATATGAATAAAAGAAATAAAAATAATATTTCTCGTGCATTATACGAGTGCAAATGTTATTTGTGTTTTAATTTTTAAAAAATAATTTATTTCACTTATCCTCATGAACAGCCACATTTTAATATGTGATTCGTACGACGTCGTTTGATACACCGACTGTTTCATCCACATATGGAACATCAGTTTCACTTTGAGTATAATTTAAAATTATAGTAAATTGCTAGAGTCATTAATTTTTATTTTTATTTTTCACAATTTCAAAGTTTGTCCTGAAAATCAAAATTGACCCATAAAATGTGCATTTAAATGCCAATAACTCATAATAAACTATTTAAAAATTTATTTTACTAAACATTTTTCAATAACTTATATAATTTGAAATAATTACTCCTTCCGTTCCGCGAAGTTTGATACGTATTCCTTTTCGGGTTCTCCCATGTGACTTTATCACTTTCTACAAATGGTAAAGATTAGTGAATAATAAAGGATCCTATTTTTTTTTTTAATTAATGGGCTAAGCCCAATTAGGAACCCAACTTCAAATTTGTTGAGAAACTATCATCTCTCTCGAAGCTTCTGTCGCCGTTCTCACCTAACCCTAATCTGAGTTCACCCCGCGATATCTCGTCTTGGTTATTCTGTCGCCGCTCTCCCCTATGCCTAATCTAATGGCAGACGACGAAGGGTGGGTTAGTCGTCGCCGCCCCCTCACAGTTATCTCGCCTCCTCATCGCTCCCTGTTGTTCTCTCTTCCCCTCGCCCACACCCCTTCCCTTCCAATGCGATGAACTCTGTGAGCAATGGGCTCGCCGGCGGTGAGGTAAATCCCACTCCCTCAGCCACCCTCCCTCTCCCCCAATGGAGGTATGGCAATTTACGACGACCTCACTAATCCTCTCCTTCCTCTGGCTTCCTTCCTCGGCCACCCTACCTCTCCTCCGATTTTCTGAAATATAAATTACCGCTATTTATGAAAGTTTGAATTTGTTTTAAACTTGATGCCCTTTAATTTACCTTTTTTAGATTTATGTTTGTGATTTTATTTGTTTTATGCAATATTCAGATTTTCAATTATGCATAAATGATTTAATTAATTATAATTAAATTAAGGGTTAAGTATCAAATAAGCCCCTAACGTAGAGATCCTTATTACGTTTAGCACCTTATGGGCAGGGGTGTGTCAATTAAGCCCCTGAAGTACCTAATTTTCTCCAATTAAACCCTCTGCCCTACCGGAGAGTTAACTCCGTCAGTTTTTTTTTTTTCTAATTCTCTCTCCTCTTTTGTTTTGTGTCTTCGCCGTCACCAGTCTCCGAATCTCGGCCTCCCTTTCACGATTCCGCCGCTGACTCCTCTCTGTTCTCTCCTGTAACTCACCTCTCTCAAATCACCGGCACCTAAATAGTGGCCACCACCGCATCTCTCCAATTTTCGGCGACCATAGTGGGCACCATGGCTGCCGCTCGTGGTTCAAGCCCCGCCGCCGCCTGTAAGCCCTAACCCCAAAACCAGACGCCACCATCTGTCTTTCTTCCTCTCTCCTTGGGTCCGACCGACAGCAGCGAGGATCACCGTCGACCGACTCATCTCTCCCCCTGGCTCTGACTGGCAGCAGCACTTAGCCCACCGACGGTCGCTCTTGCTCTACTCCAGTGAGCAACAACAGACGGCCACCACCGCCATCCGTCGACTCCAAAATCTGCACTATCTCTATCTGGTTTGACAATATTCGGGTTGTTCAACATAAGAAGGTGCACCAAACGTTCGCCAATCATATTTGGTCCATTTGGTTTGCTCGAAATATTCTCTTATTCCAAGGGAAGGTGGAACATGACTCTGGTCTGGGTGTTTCGTACTCGAGAGGAGCAGATCCGTATTTCTTGCGATGCAGTGGTGGAACGTGACTCTGGTTTGGGTGTTGGGGCGTTCATCTCTGAAGGTTTCGTTGGGAATATCTGCTGCCGTTTTGGTTTTATTCAGGGGGCTTTCTCGGCTATGGAGGGTGAAACATTGGCAATTCTGGAAGGTCTCCGGTGGGGAGAGGAACTGGGCGAGTTGTCTGTTCAGTCTATGTCTTCAGGCGAGTTGCCTTCTGTTATTTTTCCCTCAAATTAAAAAAATTAAAAAGTTAACGGTGTTAATTCTCCGTTAAGTCAGATGGCTTAATTGGAGGAAATTAGGTACTTCAGGGGTTTAGTTGACATACCCCTGCCCATAGGGTGCTAAACGTGATAAGAGCCTCCACGTTAGGAGCTTATTTGATAGTTAACCCTTAAATTAAGAGTAAATACATAAAACTATCCACTTTCATATTGTAAAGATAAAAATTGTCCACTAAGATAAAAATAATAAAAACTGTCCACTTTTTGATTGAAAAGACGGAAATACCCTTACATTAAAAACATAAAAATTAACCATTTTTCTCTCATTCTCTCTCTCCTCTTACTCTCTCTACGCATTCTCTCCCCCATTCTCTTCTCTCTCTCATCTCTCGAGCGACGCTGCGGCGGACCAGGTCAAACAAGGCGGCGAGGCGCGGGCAGATGCGGCGGAGGAAGCCACCGTTGGCAGAGCTGGGGAGGTGGACATCGACTGGAGGTACGCCCACGCCGCCTGCTTGACGAGGCGGTTCCGGATGCAGATATCGGATCCGCCCTGCGTGGAGCTCGGCCGCGGCGAGTTGACCGCCGTCGTCGGGAGGAGGCCCTTCAGCGAGGTCTAGCTGTGAGAATTAGGCTTGATCGACAGCAGCTCGAGATCGTCGGAAGACGACGACGTGGTGGCGGAGGACGAGCTGTGGTGGTGGTGGTAGAGGAGATTGAGCTTGGTCGGCGCTACTACGATCGAGGAGGGGATTGAACTCCGGCGGCGGAGCTAGGGGGTTTTGCTGCGAAAACCCTAGATCTGAAGCGGCGTTCTCGGATTCGACGACAACGTGGTGCTGCGTGGTGGCGCGGAGGCTGGTGAGGATCTGGTGGTTCTGGCGGCGAAGCTCGGCCACCTGCGTCATCAGCTCCTCCATGTGCTTCTGCTTCCATCGATAATCCTCTCCTCATCCCCCTGCATCAGCTCGTGCACATTGAGCCACGAATGATCCTGCAGTTTCCTCCCTCCTCCTCCTCCTCCACCACCACCACCACCGCCGCCGCCGCCAGAGGAGGATGAAGAGCGCCGATAGCTCGGAGCATAATGGTGACCTCCACGTCCGCCTTCGCCGCCACCTTCGTGTGAATTGTTGCCGTAGCGCGGCTTGCTCCGGGAGTGTAGGGTTTCAGATTCATAGTCCTGGTCATAATAGTATCTCTTAGATCTCGATCTCTCCATTCCCGATTCTTCACTTCCAACAATCACAACAAATATTCCAGGAAAATTCAATTCAAAAAACAGTTGTCCAGAATCCAAATCCGCAGCCGAAAAAGCAGGGGAAAATTAGGATTTAGATTCAAATCCTGCAATTCCTTTTCAATACTACACGTCGTCGCAATTGCCAATTGGGGGCAGATTCACAATTCTAGTGGAGCTCTGAGCTTGTTGGAGCAGAAGCCATGATTATTCAGAAATCATAATATGTTGTGATGAGTAGTAATTGAATTCACAGCCCTATATTTTCGCCTTTTTATCAGTGAAATAATTTGGTTTGTTAGTGCGTGTAGTGTGTGAAAACAATATATCATGGTATCATGGCAGCAGCAGAGATTCAATTTTTTTTTTTCTTGTGTTGGTGATTGGTTACATGTGCTTGGTTGAATTGAGAATTTTTAATTATTGTAAGAAATAAAATGAGTAATATTTTTTTAGTGATGATTTGTGGATTTTATTAAAGAGATTTGATCGATTGAAAGAGAAATATATTTTGAATAATTGATTAATGTTCTTGAATTCACAATCAAATTTATGAATCCACAACATAATATTCTTAAATTCACGCTCAGATCTATGAATTCACAACTTAATGTTCTTGAATTCACAACCAACTCGATGAATTCACAATTTAATATTCTTGAATTCACAACGAGATCTATGAATTCACAACCAAAATAAATTCTAGTTTTAGTTGTGAATCCAAACTTTAAAAACTCAAATTCACAACTATTTGAATTCACAACCAAAATAAATTCTAGTTGTGAATTAAATTTAGGTTGTGAATTCGACTGATTGTGAATTCACAACCAACATAAATCTGGTTGTGAATTAAATTTTGGTTGTGAATTCGTTTGTTGTGATTTCACAACCAAAATATTCTAGTTGTGAATTAAATTTTGGTTGTTAATTCGACTGGTTGTGAATTAAATTTTGGCTGTGAATTTGACTAGTTGTGAATTCACAAACAAAAAATTCTGGTTGTGAATTCGACTGGTTGTGAATTCTCAATTCACAACCAGTGTGAATTCACAACCAAAAAATTTTGGTTGTGAATTACGGGATTTTTTAAAGGGGTGATGTAAAGTGGACATTTTTTTAATTTTTAATGTGAAGGGTATTTTGGTAACAGTGGACATTTTTTAAGTTTTTTATTTTAGTGGACATTTTTTATCTTTACAATATGAAAGTGGCCATTTTAAAAATTCACTCTTAAATTAATCATAATAAAATTAAATGAATTTCAGATTATAAATTATAAAATTAAAAAGAAAATAAATATAAGCAAAGCAACATTTAATCACTTTATTATCAAATACACTTAAATAACTAAATACTAACTTTTTAAAGTTTGTGGCCAAAAAAAAGTGATCAAGCTTGACTAGAGGGGGTAGTATTAATTATTTTTAAAAACTTATAATTGAGCAAAACACCCTCCTAATTTAAATGCACTTTTTTCCTTTATAGAAATAAAAATTCTAGGTACGTAACCCAATCTACTCTGACAATCCCCAATCAAATTCAAAAACTAATTTTTTTGAAGGTGAAGTAAGGCTAAGCTTATTTAAAAAAGCATAAACAGTTTATAAGTTGTGTTGAGGAGTTTATAAGCTTAGGCAAACACCCCAAATGCAGTTACACTTGCACCAAAAAAGAAAGTAAGAAATAAGCGGAGAGAATAAGAGTCAACCCAAGTAGAGTGGTTAGATTATAAATTGTTGAAAGCGTCGTTTGCTTCCTTTGTAAATTAAGTTTCCCCACCTCTCTTACTTTCGTTTTCCATTGAAATTGATTGCCCCCTTTTCCTTCTTCACCCTCAACACTCTCCAAGATCATCACTTTTCCCTCCTCCTAGGTGCGTCTGCTCTTTTTCATCAATCATTTTTTTTTTGTTTTAGTTGTTTATTTTTTGTTTTTTTTGCCCTTTCCGTCGGTTTTTTGGTTTCGATTTGGGTCCTGAAATGATATGGAAGAAGGGGGAAACTGGGATTTACTGTGTCGGAATTCTTGAGTTGTATTCGGCGTTTATTTTGGTGCAGTGTGTTAGTTGGAATTTGATCACAATATTATCTTTTGTAGTTGAATTCTACCTGTAACGGAAACGGATAATTTTCAGTTTTGTTTGTAAATGGATCAGAATATTCAAGATTTGAAGTAAATTTTGACCTGTGAATTTCTTGATGAACCTCTGCGTTTCCATATTTTTGCACCATGTTTTAGAATTTATAGGGATGTGGTCTCGTTTCTTATTGGTAATTCAGTGAAGAAACGAGATATCTTAGGTTTGATTAGATAGTTGCTAAAGGGTTTTAGCGTGAATGAGTTACATTAACTTTTTGTCTGTGATTATGTTGAAAGGCCAAGGGTAATCTTGTTCTCTGGACCTCTTTTACCTTGAAGCATCATTCACTTTCTGGAAAACTGTTTGTTTTTTGTGTGTGTGTGCTTGTGCATATACCTATTGGGATGATCAGCTCACGAATCCATTGGCTGTCAGCTGTTTTTCAAAGTGGTTTTATTTTTTCTACAGCTGAGCTTTTTTAGTATATCTCTCTTTCTTGCAAGGACGTGATTAAGGAATCCAATTTGTGCTGATGAAATGCTCTTTTTATTTGTTAGAGAGGTGCAAGATAAGTTATTTTGGTGGGGAGGAAGTCGACATCATAAATTGTCCAAGTTGGAGGAGAGCCAATGGATCAGAGTAAATAACTTCTGTTTTCTTTTCTTGTCACTGTCGTATTAAGTACATTTTCACCCTTGGGGCTTATTATGGCATATAATTGATTAGCAAGGTTCCTTTATGATACTGCAGCTTGTTGTCTCATGATTTAATATTTCTTCAATGGGAGACCTTATCAGGCAGGGTGATTAGCTTCTCTTCAGTGTCAGAAACCCTCCAATTTAGAAGAAATTGCACTCACTAAGAAACATGTTCATGAATCCTTTCAGCATCCTACCGAAAATAACAAGAAACATGTTCATGAATCCTAAAAGCCCCTTATCTTCTTGTCGAATATTCTTATTTAATTTGGCTAATCTTTCCTTCAGTTACCTTAAGCTAGTTTCAGTTTAATGATTGAAAATTAATAAAGGATAATAAGCCGTATGTGATGGAAATTTTTAGCAGCTTTTGCAGCACCAAATGATTATGCATTTTCGACAGTTATTATCATCTATTTATATGACTTAGTGTATCCATACTTGCCACAATTTATAATTAGAAAAATTAATGATCAGTAATTTGCCAATGATAGCAATATTCCAGCAGGAAATTCTATCTTTTCTACAGTAAGACAAGTTATTAAGGAATGAGTGGGATCAACAAAAAGGTCGAGAGACTAATAAGCCTCCTAATGCTGTAAATTGGGACTTCTTGGTGTTACAGATGCTACTATTGAGGAGGGAGAGGGTAGAAATGCCCTTGAACTGGTCAGATCAGTTTCAGAAAAGCATCTTGAACTTTTGAGGCCTTCTGCTCGATATTATTCCATATTTAAAGGTAGTTGGTAAAATCATATTGGCTGCTCTATATTCCATATTTACATGTTCTAGGCTAAATTCGTACAACATTCCTAGTTAACATGAGCTGCCAAAACTACGTTGGCCCAGTAAACAACCAAAGCTGTGCTTTGAACATATTTTATTTGAGTTGCTTTTTCTCTTCTCCTTTTTGGTGAAATTCTCCAAATTAGTTTTTAGGTTTGTCAATTAGAAAGAGCTTGTAAACTTTCCTAAGCTCAAGACTGTAATTAACATTTGGATATAAAGTAGTCTCATTGTTCTCACCTAACTGTAAATGCTTATTATGACAAGTTACATTAGCCTTTTCCTTTGTTGTATTCTTGTCTACTACGAAACCTATGAACATAACATACTGTTGCATCCTCATAGGGCAAGCAGTGGATGCTGCTGAGCGGGAAAAAGGTAAATATACATTGATTAGAGATGAAGAAGACTCTCAATTCGGATTGTACGACAAACCTCTTCCTTGCTTTGGATGTGGAATAGGATGGTTCTCGTAAGTAAATTCTCATATATATGTTGCTGCATATTTTCTTTATTACTTACCGGTTATAGTAACGATCTCCTTCCTTGTTCAGTTTTCTTGTGGGTTTCTTGTGCCCACTGACATGGTATTATGCTACAATTTTGTATTTTGGGAATTACTACCGCAAGGATCCTAGAGAACGAGCCGGGCTCGCTGCTTCTGCAATCGCTGTGAGTAGCACCCGATCCAATTATCTTGTTATACAACGTTGGCTTTAACTCAGACGCATCATCTGAGACGAGGAAGCTTTGTTTTTGCAGGCTATGGGGTGCTCCGTTATATTGTTAATCATAGTACTGATTCTGCTTTTCTAGACTCGATGTTACTACGTCCGTACATGCAAAGCATCCATATAGAGTTGATGATTCCACACGTGTTGATATGAATCCATAAAGCCTAAAGTATTTTCGAAATTGAAAATGTGGCATAAAGTAATGTTCCATGTAGTTATTGTCTTTATAGAATCTGCAGTGACTTGACGAATCAACTTATTCTACACCTTTTACAGATTAAATGCCTTGGCTTTCCATCCTTGTTCATTTAAGAGGTTATTGCCCAAAGGCCAAAGGTCTTGAGTTCGAGTTCTATGTGGTGCGATTTTTAAATTTCTTTATTTAATACTGTTAATCTATCAAAAAAAAATGCCTTGGTTTTCCATCCTTTGTTCATTTAAGTTGCATTATAAATAGTGCAAATATAACTCTAGTGAATGTGTAATGCTCAATAAATGAAATTTACTTCAAATCTGTGAAAGTGAATTCATCATAAGATTTGGAAATGAAGTCAATTTATTAAGTTTCTTAAAAAAGGCACATATGCTTCGAACAAGAAATTGATACACGGGGCGTGCAGTGCGCACGACTGAGGGACACCAGTGTTGGTTTACTGCCATACCCGATTAGTTGTGTGAGCAAAGACAATCACTCTTCTAAGATTTCTTTTTATATATATACAATTGATCAACATTCATATTTTTATTCTGTTTTGTTAGACATCATATTTTATTCTTTAATTGCGTTGATATAAGTGAAATCTTAATTAGTGTCTTTTTGTATATATACTCGAAAGAATGTTTCTCATAGCTTGTGACTTGATCAATTATTGAATTATTTTAGAAATAGAAACTATACAAACTTTTACTCTTGAGCTAAATTTAATTATTATATGGTGTATAATGTTGCAGTAAAGAATTATAGGTATAATTAAGTTTGTATAATTGGTATATACCATAGAAACTAATGAAATAAAACTCCCGGACATTAAAAAAACTATATACTATGTTATCCTAGTTTGACAATTGTTAATGGGCACAAAATACATACTCTCTTCATCCCTCAAACATCTTCCTCAATTTCTATTTCGGTCTGTCCCCAAAACATCTTTCTAACTTATTTTTTAAAATACTTTCATTAATTATTACTCTTACAATTTCACTTTTGTGGGACCCATTCCTCACTTTTACTAACTATTACTCTTACAATTTCACTTTTTGTGGGACTCATTCTCCACCTATCAAATACACAACTAACTTTTATAAAACTCGTGTCATCTTCTTTCGAGGAAGATGTTTGGGGGGGGGGGGAGGGAGTATTATGAAGTACAATCTTTCGAGGAAGATGTTTGGGATTCTATGGTTTCATATTTTGAAAGTATTCACGGTGAATAATATTAAGAAGATCCCGAGTGAATACATCCTAAAAAAATGTACATGGCAAGCAAATGTTAGATTTATTGAAGATGCAAATCTCAATGCATTTGAGTTAGATCCAAAAGTACTTCAAATGTACGATATAAAGAATTGTGTATGTTACATGTCCAGTTGGTTACAAAAGCATCTAAGAGTGAAGATACATATAAAACTGTGAAATATGATATTCTAAAGATGTTTGATATGGTGGATGACAAATTATAACGTAAGAAGTTTGTTGATAAATAAGGATGGATTATGCTACTAGGTCAGAAGTTAAATCAACATAGAGAAGGGACAATTGTGTTGCTAGATGAGCCTGATGCACAAACTAATGAAATAAACACTCATGGGTTTAAAGATAAAGAATAAGACAATGTTAAGCAAGAGACTTAAAGGTGACTTAGAAAAAGGTTTAAGGGGAAAAAAATGAGTAAAAAAAAGTCCAGCGCCTTCAACATTGTCCCAAATTCATCCTCATTATTGTTCTCTAATTTTGAGGTTATGAATATATAATTTTATTTTACTATTATTAATTTTCTAAATATCTAGTGGAATTATTTACAAAATTGATTTTGATTTTATTTCTTCTTATAATCTTATTGAATAGGATGTTGAAGAAAATCATAACATTGTTTTTAATGTGTCTTCTATACCATATCAATAGCTTGACAGATACCGAGTTTGTTTGAATATCTAAGTGAAAGTCTTCATGTATCTTGTTAATATATTGAATACATCCAAAGCTCATCGTTTTATGATGACATAAATTTTATTCAAGTCATCAAAATTTTGGTGGATCCCATTATTAATGAGCATGGCTAGCTTATTTATTGGTAACGTCTTTTTGTAACATCATTATAATAATGTTTATATAAATCCATTTTGCCACAATTTTTGTTGTTTCAAAAAGCTAAGTATTTTTTATGTCCTCATTTTATTGTTATTGTTTTAGACACAACAACAACAAAGTTTTGACCATTTGCGAATAAAGACTCGCAACAAAGTAATAGTTTGAACAATTATTAACATTATAAAGGAAAAGTTTCTAGAGGAACCTTTGTTGGTGTGTTGATATAGAGAGCTAAATTACTAGTTTGTGCCTCAGTTCCTGCCAATGAGAGTTATTTTAGTAAAAAAAAAAAAAAAAGAGAATTGTGTCAGTAAAGTTAAATATTTCCTTCGTTGATGATTATTAGAAAATTATCCAAAGCAGAGGATGAAAGAATGGAGTGAGAAGCTTAAACTATACAGTTTCTAATTTTGATAAACAATATTTTATTCATCATTCCTTGAATTCGTGATTTTATCAGGATATAATGATATTAAGTTGTGATTCTCATTTTTTTTATGTGCACCCAAATTTGTTGGATAATAGAGAAATTTTCTTTTATTTTAATTTCATAGTTGAAAAAAAGAAAGTCATTCTTTGTAATGTGTGATTGGATGATGGTTATGCTAGAAAGAAAACAAATTTTATGAACATGATGTTTGTGTGTGTGTGTGATTGAGTGTATAGTTCACAACTGTTTCAAAGCATGCTCTAAAAATTATATAATTAAATCTGAATATGTGCATCAAATATCTTCTAAGATGTTTGCTACACATTTGTCCTCACCAAGATTGGAGCTATAATAAGTGGATGCTCTTGAGAGCATCAAAAGTGAGCTTGTCACAAACAGGAGTACTAGTTTTGTTGTTTCATGTAAAAAGTCAAACTTTGAATATATATGACTAACATGAATAAGCGAAGCACAAATAAAAAATAAACACAATTAGCAAGGAATTATTTTGTACAATTTGAACGTTGACCTTCATTGATGGACTTTTAAGACATTGAGTTGTCAAAAATTGAGAAATTAAAATTGTTTTTGCACTCACTCGCAACTCATTTCAAGTGAATAAGATTATAAGAAAGGATGTAGAATTTAGCTTTTTTGTATGGTACAAAGCTAAAAGTGTTGGATTGGGACTATTTGATTTCAAAATTGCTCGAGTTAGTTAGAATAGTTGTTGGATCGAGACCACATAATTCTCTCATGGGCCTTTTCGTCGAATAGTTGGTGTGGCTCTGTGCGACGGAAATGATGAGCAGACTCGGCCCAAACCGATTGAACCGACCGGTGCGGTCCAGGTCGGTGGTTTTGGTCCGATTCTGTTCAACCCTAATTGTGGTGAAGAAGTCACCTCTTCAATTTCGACATTATTGATGTGATGCAGCTAGTTCGGCGGTGAAATCGGCGGGTCCGATGATGAGTAGAATTTAGGCTGCATCGATGAGAATTTATGCTACAATGTGCCGATGAGTGGAGAGGGGAAGGAGGAACGTGCCGAGAGAAAGGAACGTCCAAATTAATGTGTGGTTGGGGGTTATAAATTTAATGGTTATTAGCCAGTAAATACACAAACTTTTTATATTTTTTGAAATTTAACATGACCTTTATTTTTAGCCTACAAATACACAAACTTAGAATTTTTTCTGATTTTTGACATCGACATGAAAAAACTCTATTTATTGTTGAGGTGGAGGCCGGAATACATGATGTGAACTACCAAATATTCACTTGAATAGAGTAATTTGATTCATTATTTTGATTAGAGAGTGAATGACATGGTATATCAACCTTCACGTTAATAGTAAATTAGAATTTTTTCTTGTCGATGTCAAAAAAAAAAAAAAAAAATGTTAAGTTCGTTTATTTGTAGGCTAAAAATAGAATAGAAGTCATGTTAAATTTCAAAAAATATAAAAAGTTCGTGTATTTAAAGACTAATAACCCTAAATTTAATATGGATATGGATTGGTGGGAGAATCGTTGTGGTATTTAAAATGGAATAAAATAACTATAAAGAATAGTAGAATACGATATTAAGCAATACTCTTTTATTTGCGTCTCCCATCCGGGCGTGCACATTTCAATTAATATAAAATTAAATGGTTATGTAATGTAGATATTTTTGAAAGTGAGTAGTTTTGATTTGATAGATAATTTCACAAAGTAGGGTAATTTTATATATTTGCACAAATCAAAATCTGCAATCTGAATTTCATATATATCAAGTTGAGGATCTTCTTTGTCATAGTTCATGGTAACAAACAGTACAAAATCACTTCTCAATTCCAGATATACCCAACCTCCCCACAAATACAAATTTGAATGTAGAAACCCAGATCATATGCGCTCTAGACCAAAAAACCTAAACAAATAAAAAAAAATCCATCTCAAAAAGTGCAACATACAAAATTCAGCAGTTTTGATATCCTTCTGGTAATTCATCGATTCATGTGACAAAACGAATGGACCCTTCTCAGCTGGTGGTGGCTAGGCGGACATATTTTCCATCCACAACAAATCTTGAGCTTGATTCGATCTGCATCAACAGACAATAGCAAAACAAGTGACACCAGTTCAAGTAATTTGAAGGCATACAAAATTATTAAAACCAATTAATAGTATGTGGCACCAGAAGAATTAATACAGTATAATACAAATGGACAAAAGACTTGATACCTTTTGCTCAATCATATCAGTGACTTGGTTTTTATCTTCCGTGCAGCCAGAGTCCTTTAAAGATTTCACAACAAGTTTCTTAAGTTTCTTAAGTTTCATTGCACCATCTGGATTCTGCCAGCATGCAAGATACAGATTAGTTACAATGTATCATGACTATCTATAAAAGAGCTCACAACAAATTCATAAATTGTCAGATTCTTGAAATCATGAGAAACTTGATAGTGCTAAAAACTAAAAAGACATGGATACGTACAGATTTCAGTGCTGAAGTGATAAGCTTTTTCCACTTAATGCTCTTGCACTCATCCTTGTCTGCAGCTGAATCCAGTTTAGTGTGTTCCTCTTTTGCACTGAGTTTGGCCTTCTTCGAGCTTTTTGTTACCTCTGTTTGTGCTCCTTGTATTTGACTAACCTTACCATTGCCTAGTTCTATAGAAACATCAACTCCGCTCTTGTGGTTAGCATCACCATTTTCAGATGCCTCAAGTTTTCTTTTCTTGTTTGAGTCCAAAGAATTATTCTCCACTCCAGAGCCGTCACACAGGGGAGCAACTTTAGATGAATTTATATCTCTTGAATCACCTAAATCTTTATTTTCAGGAACTATATTTGTTGCATTGTTTTCAGCAGAGCCATTGGTTTCTACAGTCCCATTGCCCTGCTGTTTTGCATGGAATCCTCTTGCTTTTGCTCTGTGTTTTCTCCCATCTGCATGGAGGAGCAAAGCTTGCTTACTCGTAGCCTTGGTGTTACACAGGCTGCAAACATAGTAAAAATGTTGAGACATAAAAACCGTGGTTCAAAATAGGAGGAAAAGAAGACAAAAGACATGAGAAACAACTATAGAGTACTAAAAGAACAAGAAACACAAGGAATAAGCAGTTCTTTAACGTAACTTAGGAGCACACTGAAGCAATTCAAATTACGTTGGACAAATGTGAATAATAATAGTAAAAAAGATAAGTAAATAAAAATCTAGCCCAACTAAGTAACACATACAGTGTGGGACTTGGAATATCTTGTTTAGACAATTTCCTTGTCTGAGGCAGGAATAATCATATAAGTCCTAAAAGTAGAAAAGAAATAACCAGAATAGGTAGAAAATAACAATAAAAAAGCCAATGTTATGAAGTAAACATGTACATATCACAGTACTAAGACAGCTATTGAATTTCATTAACACTTTAAGGAGGCGTGTTTGGTTTGAGTTATAAGGCATGATTGATAAAATATTACAATTTAATCAAGTGTTTGGTTTGCATGATTCGGCCTGCACCCTAATCATGCAATTGGAATGATTATTTACCACCCCAAAGTTGGGTTGATTATTTAATAATCAACTAATTCTATAATCTTATCTATCCCATCCACCAAACGAAACACCCCCTAAAGGAATACCATAAACCTGAAAATGAGTTTTTAAAAAGTAAAACTTAAAATTCATACAAGAAGCATTCATCTCAATAAAAACCCCTACAGTCTATCTATCTGCCCGAACTTATGATTAAAAGGATGAAAGCTTTATGACCAATTCCACCATTTATATGATTTGTCTTTCACTTAATGGATAACTAGAAGCAAACAGATGAATGTGAACCATGCATTGCCCGCACGAGGGAAACATACCTACAGAACCATGGAGGGCGTTCAGATAATCCGACATTTATGTCAACCTCTGGTTTCAGCTTTGCATCTTTTTTGGGCTTAGTGTTCATTCCATTCACTGCATTTCCTTGACCCTTTGGACCGTATTTTTCCTGATTGCAAAGGACGTATATAAGATAGTACATCAAAATTAAGGATTTTTCTCCATATTAGACAATGCCATTGGGATTGATTCAAATCGATGCCATAAACCAAGCATAGAAACGATAAAGGAAAAATGCAATGTACATGGAATCAAAACTTGAAATAAAGGAAAGAGCAACAGAAATAAAGGATATAAACATTTCCTAAGTTATACAGATCACAATCAAAAGCAATGCCGCTACAGAGAGCTATAGAAACTCGAAAAAAAATAACGAAGATCGAGAAAAGCAAATAGTTTCAAATGTGGTAATATTAAAGGGCATTAGACAATTAATTCAAGAAAAGAAAAGAAAAGTATGAGGTCTATGAGGAATACCGCTTCGGTAATGCATTGAGTATGGCTTTCAACGTCTTGCTGCCCAAATACTTGTCCACAATCGATACACGATAGCTATTACAGAGCAATAAACAGGAGATATGATCGTTATACAGAATTGAACAGACATATTAGATTCTCGATGACAAGCCATTAAAACAAAATGTGGAAATTTCCCGCAAACAACCCAAAAAAGGAAAGGACAAAAGTAGATTTCGGAAACCTTGAAAGCAGAGCATTGCCTGAAGTGATTAGGAAGCTTGGGTTTCTTAAGGTTGTCGCCGCAGTCCTCACACTGAAACCAGACCATCTCTTCTCACATCCACTGCGTGCTCTGTGGGTGTAGACTAGTTCAGCTCTGTAACAAGAAATGCTATGCGAGTGGGATTAGGCAGGCCTTCAAATTTGGGGGGGTTTTGTCTAGGGTTTTTCAGAATTGGTGAATATTAGGGAATTTTAGATTTATATGGAATTAAAACTTTAATACAGCCCCTTGATTTTAATAGGTCCAAAACAACTAATGGGCTATATTCGAAGCCCAAAATTCAATCAAACGAACCAATGAACCACGCTACCACAGCCCACGGCCATTTCGTGGGTGTGTGTTAATCTAGTTATAAAGAGGTTAATGTTCAAGTTCGGAGGTCCTAAGTTCGACTCTTTCAATATTTCTTAATAGTCATAGTACAAAAAATAATCTTAATAAGAAACGACATAATCTTAATAAAAATAGTCATTAATGGGACCCATCATATGATAGTTTTCAAAAATAAAAAAGAACTATTTTTTTTGTGGACATTCTAAAATAGTAAAAATGGACTATCTTTTATGGATGTATGAAGTATATCGATAAAGAATTGAAATTGAATAAAAAAAATTATTTTAAAATATGAATTAGGATTTGTTTAAGTTTTTAGAGACTTTACGATGAATTTGTCATTTTATTGAACTGAGTTTGTGATTTTAAGTTTGAATCACGTAAAAAATGAAAATTATACTAGTAATTGTATTTGTAAATAAATAAAGAGATTTTTGTATATTAGAAAGTAATCCAAAAACAAAGAGATCAATTTTTTGAGTATTAACGGAAGAAAAAAAAATTACTATATTGTCTAGAATGGCACTAAAAATTTAAAATCAAGTACATTGCAATGGAGAATTGGTAGTTAAGGGCGTATATACCATATTCGGCACGTTTAAGAGAGAAAGAAAAACAGATTTTATTTGAACCCTGATTTTGCAGAGTACCTATGAAACGAGTATAGTTAGATTTCGCGACTCCCCACTCACCACCGCTGCCACCTGAATTAGGGTTTTTGCGCCCAAAACCATGAAACTAGCGCCATTGAACACCGTGCAGAACGCCCACGACGACTCCATCTGGACGGCGGCGTGGGTGCCGGCCCACCGTGGATTCCGGGCCACTGCTGTTGACGGGCTCCCTTGACGAGACGGTGAGGCTGTGGAACCCCAATGGCCCCGATAAGTTGCAGACTAACACCGGACATTGCCTCGGCGTCGTCTCCGTCGCCGCCCACCCCTCCGGCCGAATAGCCGCGTCCGCCTCCATCGACAGCTTCATTCGAGTCTTTGATGTCGCCACCAACAACACCATCGCCACCCTCGAGGCTCCGCCCTCTGAAGTCTGGCAATTGCAATTCAATCCCCAGGTATTCATTAATTAGTTTTTGTTTGGTTTGGGGGTGTCTTTTGTGCATTGGCTTATTACGTTTGCTGTGTTTCTTTTTATTTTTTATTCAAGTATGTGATTATAATGATTTGTGATGATAATCTATAAGGATGCAATTGCTGTCAAATTTAGCTAAACAAATTGGCGGGAAGAGCTGGTGCTAGTGAACAGAAGATAATGTTGACTACTTCATGTATTTGATTATGTTGCTTTGAATCTGTTAATTTGTACACCAGTAAGAAGATGTAGGTGTATCACTATCACAGTATCAGGCATACTTCACTGAATGCAATGGTTGAGGCATTCTTTGCTCTCTTCTTCCCCCTTTTAATTTTGTTTTTCTGTTCTCCCTTTTGCAGATGGGATGGGTGCCAAGGGGTTACAAGCTATTCCAAAATTTTCTTATCGACTATCATGCAAATTTGTGTTCTCCCTAAAAAATTTAAGTAATAAATCCTTGGAAACTATAACTGAAGTACATCTGGCCTTACTTCTAGTTCTTCTCTTTCTAGTTTTCACTCTTGACTTAGGTGCGTAGCATACCTTCTACTGATTTTGATTGATATGAAATGCTGGTACCTTACTGCTACAAAATTTAGATAGAGAGGTGACTCAAAATCTTGCTTTTTGAGAAACTTCTTCCAATAAGTTATTGAGTTTTTTAATCAGTTATATTTTTTAGATATGCTTTCTTTGGTGAATACATATTATTTTTTACTTCAAAAGCTCATCAGTAGATTCTGTTAGAAGTTTTATGAGTTATTTGATTCTCGTTTTTCTTTTCTTCTATGGGAGTGGGGGTGTCAGGTGTGTGTCTGTGTGGAGAGCTCTGAGAAGATTGCCATGAATGATTTACTAAGTTTTTAATCTGGTTACCAAAGATGCTGATGGTTCATGTTTTTATTTAGTTGAAGCATATTTTTTAGCACTCATTTTGACTGGTGATCCTAAACGCAGACCTTTGGTCGTATAAATTTATAATATGTTGCGACTGCATGGTAGTATATTTGCTATCTCTGACTGAATCAGCTGTAGGTTGACTTAAAGTCACTATGTAGCTATAATTTTATTTCATGAGTCATAAATGTTTACTTCCTAGTTTTGGTAATTTTAGTTTGTAAGATATTTTACTGGGTGGAGTTATCGTAATGCTTTTGAGAAGCATTATGATGTCAGCAGTAATATCTTTGAACTTTCCTGTCTATATGTTACTTTTTCCCGTTTCTGGCAGAATATTTTATGTGAACTCATCGGAAACTTCTACATCTTCTTACTCAGGGTACAACACTTGCAGGCAGCTGGAGGTGGTAGTGCTTCAGTGAAGCTGTGGGATACTGCAGAGTGGAAGCTGATTGCCACACTAGAAGCTCCTCGACCCGAAGGCTTGAAACCATCAGAGAGAAGTGGGAGCAAGAAGTTTGCCCTGTCCGTGGCATGGAGCCCTGATGGTAGACAAATTGCCTCTGGCGCAATGGATGGCACCATCTCTGTCTTTGACGTGCCCCGTGCTAAATTCATGCACCACTTGGAAGGCCACTGCATGCCCGTCAGAAGTCTTGTGTACTCATCAGCACCTCTCGATTCAAGAGTGCTCTTCTCTGCTTCAGACGATGGTCATGTCCATATATATGATGCCGAGAGGAAAACCTTGATCACATCGTTGTCGGGCCACTCTAGCTGGGTGCTGAGCGTGGATGTCTCCCCAGACGGAGCAGCAATAGCGACAGGTTCAAGTGACAAAAGCGTACGCCTATGGGATCTGAAGATGAGAGCGGCCACCCAGATACTGACTAGCCACACTGACCAGGTTTGGGCAGTGGCATTTGGACCATCGTTACAGACAGATGTAAGATCTTGCCTGCTTGCCAGTGCGTCCGACGACAAGAGTGTATCGTTCTATAAATATTCCTGAAAACAGCTAACTCGGTGGAAGATTTGGAAACTGATTCCTCCCCATTTGGTTGAGATACTGGTAAAAAGGGGATGTGTTTGTTTTCTTGTTAACTGTGAGCAAATTGGTGTATGTATACCTGATACTTCGACGTTGGTTTTAGTTCTCCTTTAGAATGAATTTATTTGATGGTATATGTTTGTGTTTATGTTAAACCCTTGAGTGGAGCGATTACAGAGTGTCAAAATTTCTTTGAAAAATGCAGCTGCAGTTGAAAATCTTACAACTCATTTTCATCAAACGATTACACGTAGATTTGTTGTAAATTGGATATGTTTCACATCCAAAGATCCTTGTGCTGTTACAAAATATGTCGTCATATCCAAAGATCGTAGCATGCAGGTCTCATTTTGATAACTAAATGGCAAAGTATTTTGAGTGTAGTTAGCTGATTTGCCTAGACCTAACATGTTGAGTTGATGTAATATTACCATTTTAACTTTAAAGCTAGGTTTATAAATCACAACTTCTTTACTTTATATATATTTCAAAATCCTTCAATAGTTAGTGGGAATTGCTTAGGGATTAGTATTTGATAATAAAGTGCAATGGCCTGACCCAGGCTTTTTGTAAAGGAATAAATATTTAGTGGGCCTTTTTATCCGATGTATTGTTATATATAGCGTTATAAGAAATTAAATATCAAGCGGGGATAGCTCAGTTGGGAGAGCGTCAGACTGAAGATCTGAAGGTCGCGTGTTCGATCCACGCTCACCGCATTTTTTTATTTATTTTAGCTTTTCATTATTAATTTTTGTTTTTCTTTCAAGTTTAACATACCATTTATTTCATTGTTTAGATCATTTTTATTTATTTATTTTTATTTTATTTGCTTGTTTATTCATATTATTTATTTATTTTAGTTTTTTTATTTATTTTAGCTTTTCATTATTAATTTTTGTTTTTCTTTCAAGTTTAACATACCATTATTTCATTGTTTAGATCATTTTTATTTATTTATTTATTTTTATTTTATTTGCTTGTTTATTCATATTATTTATTTATTTTAGTTTTTCATTTTTTATTTCTTTCAAGTTTAACATACCATTTATTTGATTGTTTAGAGCAGTTTTATTTATTTTTGTTTTTCTTTCATGTTTAGCATACAATTTATTT
The DNA here is from genome assembly GCF_028751815.1 of Salvia miltiorrhiza. Lineage (NCBI taxonomy): Eukaryota > Viridiplantae > Streptophyta > Magnoliopsida > Lamiales > Lamiaceae > Salvia > Salvia miltiorrhiza. The sequence goes on along the minus strand of NC_080392.1, from coordinate 8,229,838 downwards.
ATTTATGTTTTTCATTTTTTTATTTTTGTTTTTCTTTCAAGTTCTACATACCATTTATTTGATTGATTGATTGATTGCTTATTTTTATTTTATTTGTTGTTTATTTTCTTCCATTCAAGTTTAACATAACATTCCTAAAACCGTGACTTAAAAAGCTGTGATATGAGCTTCAATTTGATAACTTTGCATTAAGTATATAGATGAAGCTATATCAAAGCTCTGACTTGCTTCATCGGCTATTAATAAATGCATAAACCAATTCTAAAGATAGAAATGGAAGAAGAAGAAGAAGAAGACGACGACGACGACATGAGGTGATTTGATAGATCACGTTCCATAAAAAATAAATGTCGTATTCTTATGAGATGAGTCAAATGACAGCTTCGAATATTTGTGCAATTTTGACATTTCATTTTGTGTTTTGTATTTTGTTTTAATAATTATTTATTGGGTAAAGGTCACTTTTTATTCCATCGTTTTAGCGAACTCTCAAAAATGTCTCAACTTAACGATAATACTAAAGCGATACCCAACTTATCATAACAATATCCTTCATGTCCTATTAAAATTTTCCGACTATCGAAAATTGACGTGGATAGCCGGAATTCCAACATGGCATATCTACATGGAATTATATATCTAGCTGGACAAAACATGTTTATATGACTTAACAAAAATAGAACAACACGTCGTCGTTTGGCCTAGACGTTCTTCTCTCTTTAAATGTTTTTCAATGGCCTCTCTGCAGCCCTAGTTTCACACACATGAAATCGAGTAGGTAATCCATGCCACAATCTAAGAGTTATCATAAGTGAAGCCATATTATTATATCTGCAGAATAAAATAAAATATGGGAATATTATTTAAATATGAAACGCGAATTGAGGCAGAAACTGTGGGATGGAATTGAATGTTGGTGTTGAATGTTAAAAACTATGGGACAGAAACTTCGATTCGAAAATCTCATTCTTCCGCAATTTAAACCAACAATTTCAGGAAAAAAAAAAAAAGGTGCAAAAAACCTATCGGAAAGTTGGGTTAGGGCTTTGATTGTAGTTTTGGCCGCAATTTCAGCCTTCGCGATTCAAATCGCCAGTGTGATTCGAGACAACCCCAGTGATTCCATACGTCACCGCGATTTCAGTAGACGTCGACTTCAGGAGTTGAGATTGGGAGTGAGTTCTTACGAGTTGAGAATCTAGATTTCAGACAATGGGATTTCAGATGTTGTTGCGATTTGAGACTTCAGATTTCAAATTTTAGGAAGGAGGCATTACTACGTCATTCTCTTTTTTTTAGAGGCATATTAAAACATTTTTTCAACTAGATATATAATTTCACGTATATATGCCATGTTGGAACTCGGGCTATCCACGTCAATTTTCGATAGTCGAAATTTTTTAATAGGATACGAATGATATTTTTGTGATAGGTTGGGTGTCGTTTTGATATTATCATTAGGTTGAAATATTTTTGAAAATTCGCTAAAACGATGGGACAGAAAGTGACATACTCTTATTTATTTAATAATACCGTTGTATGTAGGGGTGTAAATTCAGGTTGCGGGTATCGGGTATACCCTCACCCGCCCCGATACTGGCGCGGGTATCGGGTACACGATACCCGCAAAATCAAGGAAGAGGGTCAGGTGCGGGTATTATTTTCTCAAAAACTGAGGGTATCGGGTACCTTCGGGGTACCCGCGGGTACCTGCATACCCGCATGTAATTTTTATAATTATTAATTAATTTTTAGGAAATATGAAAATAACTCCCTAAGCCCTAGTCAATTCACTACTCAGTACAGAGAGACAGTCGCGATTTGAAAATTAAACGGGAGTTTTGTTGAAAATACTTGCGGGTAAAGAGGGTACCCGCACATTGCGGGACAAGAATACCCTCCGACGGAACAAAATACCCTCCAACGAAAAAAAAAACACGCAAAATTAAAAATAATCAAGAACTTGCGGGAAATGAGAATACCCTCATACCCGCAGTGGATACCCGCAACATGTTGGTGGGACGAGTGAGGGTGGGGATTTCGGACGATTTTGTCCCGCGAATACCCAAATTTATAGCCATAGTCGTGTGCTCAAAAGCTAAAAAAAAGTACTCTTATGCCACCCACTATTAACTTGTGGGAATCATTATACCATGAAAAAAAGGAAAATGATAAAAAAGAAAACAAGACAGCAATTGGAAGAATATTACTATTAATTTCTTATCATTATTGATTATTAGTGGAATATCTTAGAGATGCTTCACTAATAGATTTGGGATTTAAGTATTTTGAACAATTCGTATTTAGATCGTGGGCATTTGTAGTCCACACTATGTAAGGAGATATTGCTCCAACCAATTCAAGTTTAAGGATCGAAGGGTGAGATAATGTAGATCGACTGATGACTCATTTAGAGGAAAATTGATGTTTGAGTTATTTTATGTAAATATTGAATTTAAAATGTGATAGTTACTTAAAGATTTTTTTTTTTTTTAAAGTTATAAATTTACTTTTAATTCTTATTTATTTTCATAAATATAAAAACGTGCATTGCACGTGTACAAATGTGAGTATGCACCATGTATAGACGCACATGAATTTAATAATACTCTTGTGAAAAAAATATCATTTTTAGAAGGGAAAAGAAAAACATGGGGGGTGGGGTATTATTTAATTAATGTGCATCCCAGTCTTCCCAAATATATACAGACAAGCATTTTCATTTTTACAATGTAAGGAAACGTTTTTATATTTATTTTTATAAGTAAGAAAACATAGAGAGAAAAAAAAATGAAAATAAATAAGAATTAAAAATGGATTTAAATTTATTTTTAAGTTTAATCTTTAAATAAATATAACTTTTACATTTTAAATTCAGTATTTACATAAAAAATATTAATGCTTTATCTGGGCAGGTTTGCAGCTTGGAAAAGTCTCGCATTTACTTTGCAAAAGGAGTGACCACCCCTATGAAGCGCGACATTAATCATATTATGGGTTTCACTTAGGGCGGTGATCAGGCGACTTATTTAGGAGCGCCACTTTTTGTGGGCAGGCCTCGTGCCTCTCATTTCATGAGAATCAAAGATCGTATTGTGCAAAAAATTTCTAGATGGGCATGCATCTTTCTATGGCTGGACGCCTTTGTCTGGTCAAGTCGGTTATACAGAGCTCAATCATTCACACTATGATGATTTTTCATTGGCCAAAGTCTCTTCTTCATAAGCTGGATCGTAAATGCAGGAATTTTATTTGGACTGGCAAGACCGACCAGAAATCGTCGTGTGATGTTAAGTGGAATCGCTAATGTGCTATTAAGGAAGAAGGGGGCCTGGGGATCCGTTCTTTCTCTTTGATGAACAAGAACTACCGTATGAAGTTAGCTTGGAATATGATTAAAGGGAGTTCTTTTTCTCATAAGTTGTTACGGTCGAGATATTTGACGGATTTTGGCTATGCTAAGAAAATCGTGGCGAACTCTTCTATATATGGCTTGGGTTGAAGCATGAGACCTTGTAGAAAATCCTACTAGGCGGTTGGGGATGGTAGATCCACTTTCTTTTGGATTGACGATTGGCTTGGCTATAGACTGTGTGATCGGCTTTTGATTCCTTCTTATATTCATAGATTTCTCACTCAGTCGGTCGCTGATTATTTTTTTGACGATTGCTGATACTTCTCTGAAAACTTTGTGGTGAACTTTCTTGATATCGTTTGCGATATTATCATTCTCCCTCTTGATAATGCCATGGATACCCGGCTCTAGAAGCATTCCCTTCGCAGAGACGTCACGTCGGCACTGGCTTTCGCCAATACTTGCCATCGATATCCTAGAGTTTCTTGGGGCTTGTGGCTTTGGGATGCGGCGATCCGAGTTCGCCGTTCCTTAGTTTGTTGGCGGCTCATTCATGGTAGGCTGCTTACCATGGATTGTTTGATTCGTCAAGGGCTCATTGCGCCTAATGTTTTCCCCATTTGCCTTAGCGCTGCGGAATCTATCTCCCATATTTTTTGGGAACGCACGAGGGTGAAGAAAAAAAAAAGGCCAAAATAGGTGTTGGTTTGACCTGAACCAACATGTTGAATTCTCTCTCATAGGAGACCAACTTTTAGATCAATATTAATTATAATATTTTTTTCACCACTAATAATACTATATTTAATCTTACTTTTCACATTTTAACTACTCTCAATATTAGTTATAACACACATTTTCATCACTTTCAATACTCCCTCCGTTTCATAAAATCATGAGCATTTTGTCATTTTGGGTCGTCTCACAAAAACATGAACATTTCTATTTCTGTACACACTACTCCACCATAATCCATTTACTTTTTAACTCTAATTTTTATAAAGTGTGATCTCTTTTATACTCACAATACACTTTTATCTAATATTTCTTAAAATTCGTGTCACTTCCAAATATTCGTGTTTTTGTGAGAGGGGTGGTGTATTAATTATAACATTTTTTTCACAACTTTCAATACATTAAACATTTTTATCTTAAAAACTCATGCCTCTTCTTCCTACACAGTTATTTCGAAAGAAATATTATTATTATTATTATTATTATTATTATTATTATTATTATTATTATTATTATTATTATTATTGTTATTATGTTAATTTTATTTTATTATTCATTCATTTTTTGTAAATACCAAATATAAAAATTCTATATTTCATTAATTTCATTTCATTTTCATCGTGGTTGTATTTCTAACTCAATTTCACTCCCATCTAATGTAATTTGTGCGTGCCTGCCATCACCATCACCTGAAAAGATATTATTCTCCTTTGGGATAATTACATGTAAAAACACCAACTTTGATCAAAATCCAAATTTAACGCAAAACTTAGGATTTTCCAATTTAATACACCAACTTCCAATCTTGTCCAAATTTGACACGGCTCAATGTTTCAAAATTCGAAAAATGACCCCTTTTTGAAACTAATTACACAAAGACCCATTTATGTTTTAATTTGGGATATCCTAGCCCAAAAACTTTATTTCCTTATGATGTTTCTTCTAATTATAGCTTGAATGGTATATCGGCTGGAAACTTTCCTCGTGCCCGATAGATTATTTTATAATCTGGGTCTGGACTGTGAGACAATGCCACGTACTTTCAAGCAAAAAGATAAACAAAAAGATCCTTGTATAAAATGGTATCAGAGCGGGTTTTTATAGAGGAATTATATAATTTTTAGTTTATTTTATTATTAACCCATGTGGGAGGAGACTCCATCAAAAGTTTATGGATCCGGACGAGTGTCCGAGATGTGTACCATACAGGAACACTCTCCAACATTTGGAGAGCGAAATTACCCGTCTATTAGACGGACTCAACTGGAACAATCGAGCCCTCGTTACCAACGTACGACGAGGAGAAGATGTCGAGATTATTCGTGATATTATTACGAGTATCCAATTCTACCATGAGCACCTCATGGGACTCGCCGCCACCAGAACGGCGATTGAACGAACCAGAGACGAGGCCCATCAGTCACACGATTGATGGAACAAAAAGACAAGGCGGGAGTAGCTTATCCGAGCTACCACAAGATCGAGCCAGACTCTTCCAACAACGTCAACTTGCGGGAGATTCAGAAAACGGTGGAATATTACGGCAACAAGCTGTATGAACTACCGATGGAGATAAGCAGAATAACACTCAAACAAGAGGAAATATTAACCCTCTTGCGTGATATCCAGAGAAGAATGGAGGAGATCGAAAGGCGAAAACCATGTTCCGGAAAAATTCGGAATCAATGGTCCAAAGACCCGACGTCTACATCTCTATTCGATGCAAAACCCAAGGAGTTGCAGCCAGAGGACATAATCCGAATCATGAAAGGCAAATATCATGAATAGCCTTGACAGAATCGGATTAGAAGATTTACAAGAGTTAGCAGAATCTTTTGCTAACCTCAATATGGTTGATCTAAAGATGAACCAAGGAGATGAGGGCCCTAAAATTGAGCCTCAAGGAGAAGAATCGTCAGGAAAAGGGTCAGCCCAAGACGATGCAAGCCAGTTCCAACGAACCCGACGACGGAGGCCTCAGATGCAGAATACTCCGGTTGGAAAGGTCACACTGGAACCAGTCCATCCATATGGATTGATCCTCAATCTTGACGAAGCCAGCTTCAAAGAATGGGAGGGTCTCATCGACGAATGGGCTTCATCATTGAAAGTCGTAATTGCTACAATTGATTACGACAAAAAGGAATTTGCCAGAGTCTTCGAAGCTAGTTTGGCAGGCATGGCAAAACAATACTGGGACAAACTTGAGATTCCAGTAAGGGAAGAAATGTTTAGTAGCACCTCCATGTATGACATCATCAAGGAGATTACTAAGCAGATTAAAATCCATTTCTTGGGAATGGGTTTTTTCGAAGGATCCGCAGAGGAGAAGCGCAAGAAATATCAACAGGCACTTCACAATCTGAGATTGATGGTGCTGGAGCCAAAAGCTCTCGATGAATTTCTACGCCTTTATACCCTATATGTTCATATGGGGGAAGTGGAAGATCAGACGGCCATGGACCTCTTTTTCCCAAAGTTTCCAAGTCCATGGAGAGAAATGCTCATCAAGGAGTATGTTTCACCCGGAAAATATCCCCTCGATAGTGCTTCAAGGAGGATGTCTTATGTCCACAAGAAGCTGTCCGAATGGTGCCAGAAGGCAGCGGAACAGAGGAATCTCAAGAGATTGAGGAGACTCAACAAGAAATCCCCATTGATGTGCGACAACATTGATCTTCCAACAGAGATTGGTGCTGAGTTGCTGTATCAAAAGAGGAGCCGAAAGAAACATAGGTATCAACCCTATGAAAGAAAGTCCAGAAGAAGTTCTTGGAAGCCAAGAACTATGTGGACGAGACAGAAGGCTCGCTCCTACAAGTCAGGCCAACGGAGCGGACCATCCAGAAACCGATTCTCAAATCAAAAGAGAATCCCGGCGAGAAAAACTTTCAGGCGCACTCAAGCCAAAACAAATGAAAGTTTCAAGGATTGCAACTGCTGGACGTGCGGTGCAAAGGGGCATATCTCTACAAATTGCCCAGACAACAAGATGAGGAAATTCGAATCCACACCGGATATCGAAGACGCCATCTACCACCAGGATTTGATACCCGTGTATCAATTCGAAAATATATCATCTGATGAGAGTATATATGAGCAAGAGGAAATCTTTAGTTCTGAAGATTCGGAGATGTCCGATGGATCAACCGGAGCCGAGTCAGACTAAAGAAGAGCACGAGGTTCACCACACCCAGCAGGAGGATCAGAATGGATTTACTAGCCATTTCCTGATTCCACAAAAAGAAGTGGTGAAGCAGCTCGTGAAAAAACTCAAGAAGGAAACCGAAGAGGTTCAAACTTACCAAGGGTTTTCTAATGGAAGATTGAATCGAGTTTTAAATAGCTTGATTCCAACCAAGAGGAAGCATCATGTCTATTTTGGCGTCACAAGCCAAGAAATGGCACTTCCAATTGAGATCACAAGTAACCAGGTTGAAATCCAGCTGGTTCCGGCCGAAGATATTAGGAAGGATCTCAAGAAAATGAAACCAGAAGTCGCAAGTACGATGAAATGGATTCATATTGGAGCAATTCAATTGGTACTCAAATCTTCCCTTTTACCAGGGACAGACCAACCAATTGATGTCGCACTCTGCGACAAAAGAGTTAGAGATGCCAGAGAATCAGTTATTGGAGCTTTTTCAGGCAATATCTATGCCAAGAAGATTATAACCGAATTCTACCCGCAAATCGCTTATAATCTGCAAGATTCATCCTTCAGCCGAGCCCTGACTCTCTACCAGGACTACAAAAAGAAGGAGTACATGACAGATGGAAACAGGCCATACTCACTGACTTATCAAGTCTCGTATGCCTTATCAAATTCCCATCATACGGAGTTATTTCTGGGAAAAGAATTTATTGAAATTCCAGAAATATTCAAGGAGGTCGCCAAGGCAGCCCCTCCAAACCGAGTTGAAATTCCCCGGAACAGGGAAATCGACATCGATGTTGGAGATAAACCAGTGCTTAGCCATACCCAGAGTATCAGACTGGGAGCACCAAGGCTATCATTCCAAGGTAATAGGCTAACCTCAGGGCCTATTACAAGAAGCTCCTCTCAGTCATACGAGAGAAGGACAATTCAGGAAACGCTAGTCCCAGACATGAGGGTCAAATTCAAATGCCCCGAAGGATGGAGACAGGTTTCTACAAGAATTAATACAACAAGCATGGAAAACAAGTTTCCCTGCAGTATGTTGTATTATCTGGCGAATCCAGGCGACAACCGATACATCGGAACTTTGGAGGTTGGAGGTTTTGAAATTCAGACCGAAGGCCAAGCCGGACAAGAAGCAGATGTCCTGATTTTAGGACGAAATTTCCTTGACAAATATAAACCATGGTCATGGAAAGCAGGAGGAATGGAGATTACCATTGGACGCCAAAGAGTAATGATCCAATGACAAGTCCATTCTCGATATACATCTCTGTAGGGATGTTATACGAGAAATTCAAGGCAGAATATTTTGCTGCTTACGTTGATTCAGGAGCAGGAATCTGTACAGCAAAACGAGGAGTCTTTCCAACAGAAGTGGAAGAAGATCTACCTCGAATTGCAGGAAGGGATTTCTCCAAGAAGATTTTACTCTTATCAAAAGGAGTAAAACAAACGGAAATATTGATAGGCGGAGCAGGACAGACACCTTGGTACAAGGTCAAAACTCCACCAATTTATTTCCATGATACCGGAGCAGATATATTATTCGAAAATAATTTTCTGCAAAGCTTCAAGCGTTACATACAAGACAATGAGGCCAGGAGGCTAGTGTTCACAACCAACTGTGACCACAAGATCATTGTACAAAGGCTCAAAGGAGCTTTTCATCGTTCGATGCCAATCAACTTTCGCAGCAAGCGTGGTGATGATGGCAGACTCCGGAGACCCCAAATGAAGGATCAAAGGAGATTCGGAGAAGTTTTGCTCAAATGCAGAACTGAGGGATTTCCAAATCTCTCTGAGGAAGAAACTCAAATCCTCAAAGTATCCCTGATATCACACCAAGATATCAAGGAAGAAGAACAGATGTCCATCGCCGACGTCAAAAGGAGGATTCAGAAGTGTTATCATGAGGATCCTTTGGCATGGTGGGACAAGAACCAGCTCAAGGCTACCCTGAAAGTTAAAACTGGAAAGGAGTATGAGTTCGTAAGGTTTAAACCTATCCTGATGAATCCTCAAGATCAACAGGATATGATGAGTATAATCAAGGAACACCTTGATTTGAAATTGATTGAAGAAGGAAGATCACCCTACAGCAGTCCTGGATTTTTGGTGAGAAATCATGGGGAGATCAAGCGAGGAAAACCAAGACTGGTCATTAATTACAAAGGGATTAATGACATTCGTGAGTTTGACGGATATTTCATCCCAAGTAGAGAACACCTTATCAACTGCATCAGAAGTGCAAAGGTATTCTCAAAGTTCGACTGCAAATCAGGTTTCTACCAGATTCGCATGGAGGAAGGGAGTAAGAAGTTCACAGCCTTCTCAACTCCACAGGGACATTATGTGTGGAATGTCATGCCAATGGGGTTAGCCAACGCGCCTCAGATATTCCAAAGAAAGATGGATAATCTCTTCAAAGATTATTCTTCGTTTATGTTTGTTTATATTGATGACATCCTTATTGCATCAAAAAACATTCATGAACATGTCAAGCATCTGGAGATCTTTGCGGATGTTTGCCAACAAGAAGGACTAGTGCTGTCAGCAAAGAAGGCAGTCATAGCCACCCAGAAGATGGAGTTTCTGGGAATCGAGATCGATGAATCTGGAATCATTCTACAAGAACATATTGTGGAAAAGGTCCAGAATTTTCCAGAAGATCTCAATGAAAAGAAGCAGCTCCAAAGTTTTCTCGGAGTTGTTAACTTTGCAGGAATGTTTATCAAAAATCTTGCAGAGTACCGGAAAGTCTTCAGTCCATTACTGAAGAAAGATGTTCCATTCATATGGAAAGAGGAGCATCGGGAGGGTATGAAGAAGTTAAAAGAGATTTGTAAAAATCTCCCGAAACTTTCAATACCACAAGACGAGGATGACTTGGTCCTCTACACTGACGCGAGTGATTTCTGGTGGGCAGCAGTGCTTACAAAGATCACCCCTTATGGAGAAGAACCTTGCAGATACTGTAGCGGTCTTTTCTCCGACGACGAAGCTGTGCGATGGCACATCAACGAAAAGGAATTCTTTGCAGTGCGAAAGGCGTTTAAAAAATGGCCGCTTTTCTTACTTGCTAAGAAATTTGTTTTGAAAGTAGATAACACTAACGTTAAAGCTTTCTTAACAAAAAAGATTGAATCTAAGCCTGAAAAATCTAGATTGCTTAGATGGCAAGCCGAATGTCAATATTATGATTATGATATTGTCGTTTTGAAATCTGATCAGAATGTTCTTGCAGATTTCCTTACAAGGGATGGAGCTCCCTGAAGTGGAGGCCATCGAGGCAATACAGGGGCAGCTCTTTGCAAGTCTAGAGCTGCTACAACAAGAATGGCAGAAGTGTGTACTACACACTAAACAAGCTGGAAAGATACAAGCGGCTGACGAAGCCCAAGTATCCAACCAAATCGATGATTGCTTCATGAAGATGTTCAATCTTCAGGAAGTACTCAGCAAGCCGCTCTTGCGCGTTGTCCGTGAAAACCGGGCTAAAGCAATGCTTTCCGTACAGGGCGGATTACCTGTAGCAGGGGATTCAAGTACCCCTAGCACAAGTCCTGAGAGAATGGCTTTACAGCCGGACGCTCGAGGAAAAGATGTTGTTAAGGGGTCACACCCTGAATCAACATGTCAACCCTCCACATCTGGGGTAAAAGATGAAGAGATCAATCTTAGGCCCATGACAGGCCAAGTTAAGGTTGATACTAATTTTATTGATATTTCTCCTTCTTGGCAGATGTATCAAGACAGGTGGGAGAAACTCATCACGAGAAAGGGCATTAATCCGGGAAATTGCCGGGTTGATGTTGCAGGGAGATACCCTAGGATTTGGACAACTCCGGGAGCCAATCCAAATCACATCAAGGAATGGTATGAGTTTGGGGCTTTGGCCTCAGTTTATACCACTGCTCCAGCCTTCAACGAAATCAAGGGTCTACCAAAATGGATCCAGAGAACGGTGTTTGAAGCCTGGGAGAACAACGAGTCCCTTAAACGAGGAGATGTTCTGGAACTCTACTTCTTTAGTGCAGCACCAGAACCCGTCGGAAAAGGAGTCTATGAAGCTTTTCATTTCATTAAGCTTCGGAGACCAGATACAGGAGCCTTGAACCGGATCAAAGTTCCTGATTTTCAAGTCCCAATCGCCTCAACATTTACGGAGGATCAAATCTCCACGAGACGAGCATGGGGTCTTTGGGTCTGTCTCACAGAGATGGACAAAATGAAGTCCAGGTTTAAATTCTTTCAGAGTTCAGATCTGGGAACGTTCCTGGTCAACACGATGACAGGAACAACAACCGAGTTTGCCGAAAAATCTTTCGAGAAAAAGAGGCAAACGATATGGGACAACAAGATTGCGGGGAGCAAAGAAACTCGTCGCAAATTCTGTAACATGGCTCATCTGGGCCAATGGATCGGGAAAATCTGCGATCAATGTTCGTCGCAGAAGGAGCCAGAGTTCGGTAAAGGTTTCTTCCCGAAACCTGACAGAAGGAGGTTCCGGTCTGATGAACACGACAAGCATCAGACTCCAAAGGGAAGGACCCCTCGGGCACCAAAAAAGTAAGGTGGCCGACAAAGCAAAGTGAATCATGTGATTCACAGCAAGGATCGCACCCACAAAAACGACAAAGGTGGGTGGAATGACAGGAGGACCACTCAGCGCTCCAGGACAAAAGTGAGTGGAAAGAAAAGCAGTCGGCCCCTACCAGCATTATCACAAAGCGATAAAGCAAGGGACCAGCATATTTGACAATACCAACAAGTGTCGGCAATAATGGCCAACAAAAGAAGGTGGCTGTCAATTTCAAGCAAGCTGGCCACGAAGAAAGAATCCGAGGCCAACTACCAAGCAATAATAGAGGGTATCAAACCTCTATAAAACCCCAAGTGCTGGAGAGAAGAAGGAGCATCCGAAAATCACAACATTTTCACACACCACTTCCTCTCTCTAGAAATTATCTTTGTAATTTTTAATTTTGTTTTCAAAGTTTTTCATTTTAGTTTAGTTTCTTTTTTATTTTATGTACACAAGTATTGGCTACTATGAGTAGCTAAAACAAGTTGTCTCCTCCTTTGGGGAGTATTTTATGAAATAAATTAATTATTATATAATTCCTCTATAAACGCTTAGTTTTTGTCCAACTATTCCGGTTGAGTAAAAATATTTTCTTTATTTTTCCAACAAAGTATTGAGTCGGCACTTAGTGAAAGAGGAAGGTTGCAACCATCTCTTGCGAGTGTGTGGTTGGTGCGTGCCAAGTGGGCAGACGAGCCGTAAAACGCAACAAGACTGATTCCTGAAGAAGACCAGTCGACAAAGATATAATGTTGGTTTAATTAAGATTTATTTTGAAGTTGTACGGAAGCATGTTGGGCCTGATAATTTGTTTTTAGACATTATAATTTTAGAATACTCATAAGGATTTTATTGAACTGAAAAGAAACATTTTGGGTTTTTGTGATATTTTGGTTAATAATAGGGGCAGAATTCTTATTAGAGAAAAGCTGGCGTATCAAAAATGGACAGAACTCTAAGTTCATGTATTTTATTGGATTTTCCTAAGATGGTGTTAAAAATGGAATTTCTCCATAGTTGGTGTATTTACACGTAAATTTCCCTTCTCCTTTTGATAAATGTATCAATTTTTCCTTCTGAATATGATGTCCGTGATTGTCCGTCGTCATTGTTTAACGACAAAACCATACTGTTTCTTGAATACTTACACTTGTGGAAATGATATCAATAATTTCAACTAAAACAATAATTCTTCTTAGTGCATATATGCATTTTGTTCCAAATCTCACCCATCGTGTATTAGGTCGACCATTTCATGAGTATTTATACTAGTATAAATAAAGTAACAAATTTATTCAACTAAAAAAATTACTATAAATATATTTTCAAATATGAATTTCGATTCAAATATCATTTCCACGACTCCACCATCCTATTTATAGTCGGCATTACTGGAGAATATGTTCTTAGTTGCCTTTTCTATTTTATATAGCATGAGTATCTTTTTTCTGAAATTTGTATGTTCTGAATTGCCATATCTAAAATAAAAATGAGGATGACAAGCAGAGCCCTGATCACTGGTTTTTCATTGACGAACTTGTCTCCATCATTATCTATCCTGAAATTACATATATACCCCACCCCCACCCCCACCCCCACCACTCTTCATCAATATCAGTTCCTCGTCAAATAACATACAAATTGCTCCCAAATTCACAAAACCAAATTTCTACATGCGACCTTTATGATACTATACATAGTAATTTGTAATATCCGAATGCAGAGGCGTCCCAACTCAAATCTAAAGCACAAATTCAAAACTCTTGAGAAATAGTACTACTCCACGATTTGTAATATCCGAATAGTAATTTGTAATATCCGAATGCAGAGGAGTAGTAATTTATTTTCTTAAAAAAACCACGATTTTAAAACGTGGCAAATTAGACAGCAGCAATATTGGGCACGTGTGATCATCTGCTCTGAGACAAGAACTTGTTGAGCTGATCCATCACCGCTCCAAAATCTGCCTTCACTGTTACCGGCCGATTCGCATGTCGGCACGCCATCTCCGGAATCCGGCCGGAATGATAATCAATCTTCGCCTGCGTAAACTTCAATCCATGCGCCGTGCTCACCACCACCGCTCGATCCCCCGCCGCGATCGTCCCGTTCCTCCGCAGCTTCATCAGCGCCGCCAGCGCGACGCCGGTGTGCGGGCAGACGAACATCCCGGTGGAGTCCGCCAGCGCCATGGCGTCCATCAGCTCCTCCTCCGCCGCCTCCTCCACGATCCCCTCGCAGCTCCGCAGCGCGTGCACCGCCCTGTCGATGGAGACCGGATCCCCTATCTGAATGGCGGAGGCAAACGTCGTCTCCGCCTTCACCGCAGCGAACTCCCTCCACCCCGAGGCGTAGTAGCGGTAGAGCGGATTCGCATTCCGCGCCTGCGCGCAGACGAGGCGTGGAATGCGGTCAACTAGCCCTAATTCCTTGCACATTTTGAATCCTTTGTAGAATGCGTATATGTTCCCCAAATTCCCGCCGGGGACGATCACCCAATCGGGAACTTCCCAGTCGAATTGCTGCAGAATTTCGATCGCCGCCGTCTTCTGCCCTTCCAATCGGAGGCTGTTCAACGAATTGGCTAGATAAATCGGCAGCTCCCTGGTGATTTCTCTGATTAATTTCATGCAGCCGTCGAAATCGGTGTCGATGCTGAGCACGAAGGCGCCGTTGGCGATTGGCTGCACCAGCTGCGCCATGGAGATCTTGTTGGCCGGGAGGAAGACGATGGAGGGGATCCCCGCGGCGGCGCAGTAGGCGGAGAGCGCGGCGGAGGTGTCGCCGGTGGAGGCGCAGCCGACTCCTGCGAGGGAGCGGCTATCCAATTTGCGGAGGCGGTTGACCTGGCTGACCAGCACGGTCATGCCTAAATCTTTGAAGCTGCCGGTGTGGCTGATGCCGCAGTGTTTGACCCACAAATCCTTCATGTTCAAGAATTGCTTGCCGAAGCGCTCGGCCCAGAAGAGGTTGGAGTTGCCTTCGAAGGCGGAGACGATGTCGCCATCGTCGATGCCGGGGAGGACCCACTCCTTCTTCGACCAGACGCCGGAGCCGTGGGGCCAGCGCGTGGTGCCGACGCGGGAGTCGAAGAGGGAGCGCCAGTAGTGGCCGTCGAAGCGGCGGAGGGCATCCATGTCGTGCTGGACGTCGAGGAGACCGCCGTCGCGGCTGCGGTAGATGACTTCGTCCAGGGAGTAGGACTCGCTGGTGGGGGTGTTGCCGGAGATGGAGGTGAAGGGGACGTACTTGGCGGAGAATTTGGCGGCGGGGATTGGCGGCGGGAGTGGAGGGAGTGTGGTGATTGGAGGCGTGGAGGTGCATGCTTTGAGGCTGCGGCGGTTGTGGTGGAGGGGGGAGGAGGGGTTCAAGAGTTGAGCGGTGGCCATGTTGTTGGAATGGAAGGGGAGGAGAGCGGTGGTGAAGGGGCTTCGATTCTTTCGAATGTGTCAACATATTTATTAACGGTTAGTGTCTGTGATGGGGACCTTGGGGTAATTCAATGGTGTAAAATACAAATAGATTGGTCTAGGTCTATTTCTTCCAATTAAAATTAAGTATAAAAAGAAAGGAGAAAAGGAAAAAGGAAGGAAACGTGCAGCACGTGTGGCCAGTCACATTTTATTTTTAGTTAATCTAATCAAAACGAATTGCTCGCCAAATTCTATAGTGATCTGGATATGCTTGATTTCATTTTTTACTGTATTTCATGATTCATCATCTCGTAGCTTCCTTTAAAAAAATCGTTCCGATAATAAAAACATAAAATTTATGAATGATGTCTAACTCAATTGGCAAAATTGAGGCATTCAAAGTACTTTTTTTGTGAAAGGTTTTGAGTTCAATTTCGTTTATTTACAGGTAATTTTTTCATAGTAGATTGTTTATTTGATTATATAATAAATATATTTCATAATTTTTTTAAAAGAAACATACAACTTAAATTAAAGAGAAAATTAATTGTATTGGAGTTATAAAAAGAAAACATAAAACTTTTCAAAACGAGTTGGGAGAATTAAATTAAAGAGAAAAATGTATTGGAGTTAAATTAAAGAGAAAAATGTATTAGTGTTTGCTGCATTTAATTAAGTTTATTTTATTTCTATTTAGTTAAGTCACTTGATTTTTAGTACGTTGAATAATTGTCATTTTTGACTTTAACTTAAAATTCAATTAATTAGCTCTTCTAAAACTAGGACGGCATACTTTAATTCAATTAATATTAAGTCTTTAACATAAATTTAATCAATTCAACATTTCAATTAAATTGAAACTTAAGTTGGTACTCAAATTTTAGAGGCGGCAATTGATATTAAGAGGGTGTTTGACTAAGCTTATTTTAAAGAGCTTATAAGCTCTTGGAGCTTATAAAATGTTTCAAGAGCTTATAAGATGTCAAAGTGTTTGGATAATTGAGCTTATAAGCTAAAGAGATAATTTTTTGTTAGAGAAAGAAAATCGAAGAAAAATGAACTTGAATGATATATAATGAAAATAATAAATTATAGTTGAAAAATATTTGTAAAATGATTGTTGCATATAAGATTATAAAAAAAATAAGTTGGGGTAAAGGAACTTATTTTTTAGGGAGCTTATAAGCTCTTGAAGCTTATAAGTTGTTTAAGAGCTTATTTTGCCAAACACTTTGAAGGAGATTATAAGCTCCTAAACAGCTTATAAGCTGTTTTGAGGAGCTTATAAGCTCAGCCAAACACCCTCTAAGTCTTTAACTTAAATTTAATCAATTCAATCAATTCAATTGAAACTTAAGTTGGCACGCAAATTTTAGAGGCGGAGGAATAAATTCAAGCTAACTAAGAGCACTCTCAGCAGATCACCTAAATGCATCACTAACTCTAAATTTAGGCTAAAACAATTGAAAATGAGATAAAAAAAAAAATGCATCCAGCAGATCCCCTAAATTAGATGGGGCCCACAAAAAATTTTACACCTACCTAAATTCAATCTTAAATTTACACCCACCCTAAATTTATTTTAAGCTTATAATTAGTAGGGCCACACATAATTATTGTTTTTATGTAGAAAATAGGAAATATGGTGTATGTATTTATAAAATCGAGATCCTAAAATTAAATAAGGAAGCTTTAGGGAGGAATATAAGAGCATAATTTTGGGATTTCTGCTGGGAGTGCTCTAAGGGGCACAAATTTTAAATAGGCGGAGACTTAAATTTGAAGCTAAAATATTTGGATTGATTCAAATTTCCCACTAAAATGAGGAATACTTGTCTATAAATACAACCATAATTCACATACTTCTTTACAAAAAAAAGAATACAATGACTAAAAGTCTTGAAGAAAACCTCATAACACAAGTAAGACATTCTATAGTTCTATTTATATTTCAAAACAACAATAATGGCAAACTAGTTCGAGGCACTCAAAAGGCAGTCATGACGAAGTTCAGTTGTTGTCCCAGCTCTATTGCTCACTCGTTTTGTACTGTATGCAATAAAAAGGACAAGAATCAGGTCAGTGCATCAACATGAAAAGCAAAAAAAAAAAAAAAATCAAAGGCAACAAAGAAAGAGAGTTTAAATCGGTTTAGAGGTGATATTTGAAATTGCACAAAAGAAGAATAATTATAAGACTAGCAACATGTATAGACTGCAACAAAAGCACAATGGATAGATGAATTACTCAAGACTTGATCAAAGTTCATATAAGTGCTATTAAACCCAATTTAACTGTCCCAATAAATTGTTAGGGTTATGGTTCTTAGTTTCTTACTTGAGCAAATAGAGTTTGACATAATTTGCATGACATTAAAGTTCAAGAGTATGCACAACATGGTGCATACAAATGAAAAATGGTTTTACATCACAAAGACCAACCACATATTCCACCTGACTCCACAAAAGCAGGGCCACACAGGATATGCAATAGTAAGAAATTCATAACTAAAGTTATGTTTATGTGTGCAGTGTGTCTGTTTTTTGATTGAAAAAATAGGGATATTTCTTTTCACTGAAATGATATTAACCAAGATGTTAAGTAAAAATACATAAGTTGTGGTACTTGAACAAAAATTAATAGTCTATCACTAGAAAAGTGACCGCGTCATCACCAAAATATGAATGAACAATAAATTATGTATGCATTGTAAAACTATGATGCTAGAGTTTCACTGGTTGAATGTTATTGAAATTTTTTAGACATTCTAAATAATATTTCTGTAATTTTAACTTGTGTAATTTAAGTTCGTCTCATATCAGATTATGTTTTTAGTTAATCTAAAAAGGAAGAAAGAATAGGAAAAGGATAAATCTCTGAAAGAAACGTGCAACACGTGTGGTCAATGAGATTTTATTTTTAGCTAATCTCATCAAAACGAATTCCTGGCGAAATTCTATAATGATCTGAACATGCTTTATTTCATTTTATGCTGTATTTCATATAGTAGCCTCATATTAAGAAATGATTTGGAGGTTGTAATTAGGCGTGAAGTCAGCGCTTCGGACAAACAATCGGTATATACGTCGAGCTTCATGTAATGTAACTAAGTAGAGAAGTCCCTAATGGTCAACATGTGCCTTTAGATAGTGTTTGACTAAGCTTATTCTAAAAAAACTCATAAAATGTTTAATGAGCTTATAAAATGTTTCAAGAGTTTATAAAATATAATTTTTTAAGAGTTTATAGGTTAATAAAGTGTTTGTGTAATTGAGCTTATAAGCTAGAGAGAAAAATTTTAGTTAGTGAAAAAAGATCGAATAAAAATAAAATTAGAATGATATATGATGAAAATAAAAATTCTTAGATGAATTATTTTTATAAATGAGTATTGCTTATAAGATAATGAGAAAATACGTTGAAGTAGAGAAACTCATTTTTTGGAGAGTTTATAAGCTCTTAGAGCTTATCTTTACAATTTATAAATTTTTTAAAAGCTTATTTTATTAAACACTTTGAATGAATTTATAAGTTTTTAAACAACTTATAGACTATTTTAAAGAAACTCTGTCAAACACCCTCTTAATCTACTCTTGCAAATGAAATACTACCATTATAACAAGTCAAATCAACTATGCTCACCACGATGATCACCAGCACATTACTGTAGTCTTGACGGCTAAAATCTAAGCTTGTATTTATTTCATACTGCAAAAAAAAATTGTATTTATTTCATATTAGATTATTTGTGCAACATTTTACATTGGATGTCAATCGAGACAGCCCACCGAATATCGGGCCAGCTCTATCGGATTTTGGATTAATCGGGTGCGGACTAATCGGACTGAAGATTTTATCGGGTTATAAATTTTCAACCCTAACCCTAAACGTTCGGGTTTTGGGCTAGCCCATCGGGCTAGTCGACTTAAATGCGTAAAAATAAAATAATCATTTGTATTTTTGTTATTTTTAATGATCTAATGTATAATGTATAAAATATACATAGAAATCAAAGATATAAATTATATAGCAGACATGAAATGCAAAAATATAAGATATTGAAAAAAACATCAAGATTACATAGCATATAAAATAAATTGGTAACAATAAAATGTTCAACTTTGTTAATGAAAAAATAATAAAATATCCAATAATAGTTTGAATTCATAGAATCAAAGCATCTCAAAAATACTAAAAAGTGAAATGATGAGACGTTATAATATTTTGTCATTTTTTTATTTTTATATCTAAATATTTAATTGTAATGCCCCGACTTTTTATTAAGGATTATAGACTTTTAATTATTGATTTAAGGATTTCTTATGGTAATTAGGGTTCAGCATCCATTAATAAAATACGGACTTATGTGAATTTGATGATTACAAACGTGATAATTTATTTTTATTTTTATTTCAACGGATGATGCACTCAAAATATATTTTGAGTCCATTAAGAGAATGATGGAGCTCAAAGATTTATTTTGAGTTTTCAAATCGAAAAAAAAAATATGTATTTATTTATTTTTACCAAGAAATTTAGGAATGATGAGTTATAAAAATTTTCCATCAATATTTTTCTCAAATTATTTTCCTATGATGTATTTATAAATTGAGAGAGTGCACTAATGTTAGTGCTATTTATTCTAATTTTGATCACAAGAGTTTTATGCTCTAGCATTTTATTAATTGATGATTAGTCTTACATATATTTTTTTTTCTTACACATGGGTTATTACTACACCACATTTTTATATTTACTTAATGTAACACCCCATTATCCTCCACTAATATTTTCTTTTCCCTACCACTAATCTTTTTCCCTACCATCACTAATATTTTCTTTTCCCTACCACTAATCTTTTTCCCTACCACTACTCCTACCTCTCCACCACACTACTCCTTTTCCCCCACCACTACATTCTTTCTCCCACTCTCACAACTTTTCTCCCACCATTATCACACTCCATAGAAGCCTTTGAAGCCCCAAGAGAAGTAGCAAAGCAAGGGAGAGTGTGGGAAAACTATAGAGTGAAGGTTGTGCTTCGAGGGTGAGTTTTTCTTTGCTTTTTCTCAACTGAAAATGCTTTATGGCCATGGATTTTTACACATTTGTGTGCTATATTATGTGAGGATATGTTTTATAATTTTGGATGATTATTTTGGTAGAGTTTATTGGGTGAAAAACCGTGCATGAGGTAAGGCAGCGAATCTGCCATATGCACACTGCTCGGCAGTTTTTTGCAAGGCGATTCCAGCCATCCAAACGGTTCCCAAAAATTCCCAAATTAATTGTGTATCATCTATCATATGTTTTCTATACTTTGGTAAAATTTCAGAAGGTTTGGAGCTCATATGATTTATTTATGAATTTGTAAACATCACTGCCCATCTGGAATACATTTTTGGTAAACAATCGTTGGGAGGCCATAAGTAAAGTTTCAATCGGGGAAAACCTTTGAAACTTGAATATGTCACTCTAGACTCCCGTATCTTTCTTTTGACATCGGTCTCACCATTTTTGAGTAAGGGAAACAACCGGTATAAATTCTTGAAATCTAGTTCTTATTCCTTGTACCATCCAGTAGATTTTACAAACCTACGACTTTGAGGTGGCAAAGGCTGACTTAAATCTTTGATTCTCAAGCCTATCTTTCTACGGAATATTCACTGACATGTTGGGAACTTACTTGTTCAGTTTTAGAATTTTTGGTGAAGCCTAAAGTGGTTTTTCCGATTTATGTTCTAAATCTGCCAAACTTGAACTCTTTTTGTGCACTGAACTTTAGACAGTCATATCTTCTAAACCATGAATGTTCTTGGAGTAAATCCAACTGTAGAGTGTTATGATCTCTCCCTAGTTTCCAGATTGACCCTTGGGGTTCCCAGTGGAGTTTTGTAAAGGGAGATATGAATTTTTAAAGAAAGCCCACTGACTTGGTTGTAATCTGGAAATCTGAAATTTTCAGATTTTTGCTTGTTAAATACCCATCTTTGAGAGGGCATATCTTGCTCGTTTGAATTTTTTTTTCATTCGATTCAAATTGGAGAATGATCCTTGAAATGTCTAGTTTCCAGAATGTCTTTTGGAGCCTCATTTGGAGATCCGAGGCAGATTTGATGTCTGTTGCAAAACAACCTCTTAAGAGCTCAAGTTGTTGAATTATTTTCTATGTATCAAAGTTTATTTTAAAGGATGTTTCATGAAAGATTTAGTATATGTGCGTAACGAGTTTGGGACTATTTATTTTAAATGAGGTCCGTTCTTTTATTTAAATTATGATGGACTTTTAATGAATATTTTTGGGATTAAACTCTTATTTCTTGATTTATATAAATTATTTTTTTAAGGACTTATAAATATGAATTTCGTAGGCCTACTGACCTACTGTGATCGACGGTTTGTCGATGTCTAATAGCTTTGAAACTTTTATAGCAAGTCCCTACATGAGTCTTGAGTACCCTGGTAAAATTTCAAGCCATTCCAACTTCGTTTGATACTTCTTTAAAATGCAAAACCTAAACTGCACATTACTACCGAGAATTTCAGAGAACAGAGGAAAGAGTCATTCATTTCAGTAGCTTCCTGTGTGATCTAGATTTCCAAATTTTTATGGTATTAACCTTATTGTGTTAGCTAGATATCCACCAAAGTTGAGCCCAGTTTGACAATGTTTACTATTTTTCAAAAATCCAAGTTTTCGATTGTTCAAAACTGCCGAACATGGTAGATCGTGGTAAAAACGTCATATCTCTCAAACCACTTGGAGTTTTCGACTCTACTTTTTTTTTATATGAAACTAGACTCGAAGATCTTTCTTTCAGTATGAGTCTCGAGTCCAGGAGATGTCGGAGTCAGAACAGATTAAATTTTGAAGTTGAGTCAGTGTAAAAACAGAGCATGTTTTGATGATGTTTGATTGTGATTCTTATGTGCCTTATGTGTTTGTGTTGCCTATGTGTTTGAATGAGATTAGACGAGGTATGATTGATTTTTGACTGTCTTTAATGTAACGAATTATGGATGCTAGAACCCTAAAACATTAAAAGATACCCTAGGCACGTAGAATTAGACTTTGTCTTATGACAATTTCTTCACGAACTTATCGACTCTTCATCAATGAAGGTCCGGGCGACAGAAAGTGAAGCCGAAGAAGAAACGACTCCACGCCAGCTTTAAGAACAATTGAGGTGGGCATTACTTTTACTATACGTATATAGAGATCCCCTGCGTGTCGTAGGCCTCTTATACGAATATATGCATGAGATGATTTTAACTGTTAATTTCAGTTTATTATTATGTCCAAATGATAAATGACTCTTATGAAATGAAAATGAAATGTTCATGAAATGAAATGAAATGTTTATGAAATGATTGACTGCCAAAAATGTTTATGTTTTTATATGTATCCTATCTGTGTTGGTTCGCCAACTTTAAAGGAAATCCAATTGGGATCCTATGCTAGACAAAGGTCGCTAGCTAGGGTTAACGTGTACACTCATGGAGACCGCGAGTCGCTTGCGACCGGTCTTGGCGTCCGTGGTAAGGAGGCCTCCTTCCCGGCGCGTGACAGAAAGGACAGATATGGATCATATAGACTGAAAATGGGATGCGCATCCACCTTTATGAAAATGAATGAAATGTTTTAGTAAGCGCAGGTCATTCAAGAAAACCCCTGTGTGTTACTGTTGGCAGTTCAATTTATATATGTATGCATGTTGTATTTTCGGCTTATGTCACTGAGTATTTTTATACTCAGCCCTGCATGTATTTCTAAATGTGCAGGTTGAGCAGGCGATGGAATGGATCGGTGTTGAGCGGATTTCCCTTTTGATGTTTATGTAATGAAACCTTGAGTATGCATCTCCATATGCATAACTCACACGTTTTTTCGCTGCAAACACTCTGACTTATTTATCATTTCTACTTGAACTTATTACTACTTCATTTTAATTAACTTTCAGTTGGGGTCTAGTCGTTATGGCAGACTCATTTGTGAATTACCCAAGTGGTTATATATATATACCACTAGTTTGTTATTAATGTTGGTTACTTAGTAAATCCACTTTAATTTCCGTTTTTTTATTGTTCACCCCAAGTCATAACCCCGGTTAACCCGTCATTGGGATAGTGGGCTGTGACATTAATATTAAGTATTCGGGTTTCGGGCTAGCCCATCGGGTTAGTCTGGCCGACCCTATCGGGTGTCGAGCTATTCTGTTACGGGTTAATCGGATTGTAACTTTTATTGGATTGAAAATATTCAACCCTAACCCTCTCGAATGACGGGTTAATCAGGTCAGCTCACAAATTTCGAGCTAGATTGACATCCCTATGCATTTGTATGCGACTTCACAAGTGAAATGAAGCATTTTGTAGATGGCGTGAGCGTGGGACATAATAGAGACAAAGGAGGGCTTGGGAAGAGAGGGGACTTCTTTTTTCTTTCTGTTGAAATATTGTTTTAATAAGAGTTAATGACTTATAAAATCACAACTTTTGAGTATATTTTGATTTTAATCTCTAACAAAATATTTGTGAAATAGTAAATTTTGGGCATATTTTGATTTTAATCTCTAACAAAAATTTTTGCATATAAATTATTTAAACTTTTAATTGTTTCTGATTTATTTAACCACGGAAACAGTATCTGACCACATACATGGCATTTTAGTCTTAAAATTATTAAACAATTGTAATTTAAAAATATTTAAATGTAATCTTAATCTTAAAAACTATTGTAATTTAAAAAGATTTAAATTAGTTATAATTAAACAATCATGTAAATTTTTTGAAAGGAAAAAATGACATCTACTTATTTTTTCACCAATAAACGGAAACAAAATGAAAAAAATGTACTACGATGTTCAACAT
Source organism: Salvia miltiorrhiza (assembly GCF_028751815.1). NCBI lineage: Eukaryota > Viridiplantae > Streptophyta > Magnoliopsida > Lamiales > Lamiaceae > Salvia > Salvia miltiorrhiza. The sequence goes on along the minus strand of NC_080392.1, from coordinate 8,205,716 downwards.
TAGAGATAATGAGAGCGAACAAAAATTAATTTTGACACTTTAAATAATATTAATAACTTATTCATTTCAAAATTATTTTTGTTATAATTTTTACATAAATTAAAGATATTTTCATAATTTTTTAGTTAACAAGCATATTTAGTATTTTTTTCATAAATCGAAATTAATGATTTTTCGAAAAGAATTGAAACAAAAAAAGAAAAAATAAGATAAAAAATATGGAGGCACAAATTATATGGAGAGAGAAAAATTGAAGATAAAAAACTCATCTTTTATATTATATATAGATATATAGATTTTATGTGCATTATTATACAATAACCTCAATTACCAAATCAAATCGTAAGAAAATTGTCATTTTGAAATATTAAACTCAAAATTTAAAACATATAGCCTTCACTAGAGATTTTTTCTGCATCCATCCCCGACTATAACTATATATATTTCTTACAATATTTTGATGGGACACCGATAAAATAAGACGATTGACTAATGCTAAAGCATCCGTAATAGTGTTTTTAATTCTTCTAAAGAGAACAAAAACAAAGGCTAAAGGAAATTGAAGAATAAGAAAAATTGCTGGGAAGATGTGAATCATTTACCCAAACAAAAGAAAATAATTATCCAGAACGGCAGATTCTTTTTAACCTAAATGGGATTTTTCTTTAAACTCATTAAACATAATTTATGCATTTAGAGTCGATTTAAATCAACTATGTAAACGGGTAAAATTGTGGATTTGCACATTAAAATTTCTCATACTAAAAAAGGAATCGAAGTGGGCGACCGCACAATGGTCCCACCTGACTTTCCATGGTGGCTGACTGGCTGGTCACTGGTGCCTGTTGCCTTGCACCCCCGTTTAAATAATAGTACTCCCTCCGTCCATGAAAAAGAGTCCCATTTGGGACTCGGCACGGGTTTTAAGAAAGTTGTTAAAGTAGGTGTAAGTGGAGAGAGAAGTAAATTTATAGGGGTAGTGTTAATGAGAATTTTACTTGCTTAATCCTTTGTTAATGGGTAAAGCAATTCAGCAAATTCCAAACAAATTAAGGCATTATTGAGCAATCAAATGCAACAAATTTAGGATATTAATTAAGAAATCAATTGAGTAAACAAATTCAGCAAATGGGTTAAGAAATCGATTCAGCAATTTCAACAAATTCAGCAAATGGGTAAAGAAATCGATTGAGCAAATTCAACAAACTACAAACAAATTTTGGCATTCAACGAATCGATTGAGAAAATTCAATAAATTTATGGCATTAATGGGTAAAGAAATTCAATAAATTCCAGCAACAAATCTAGAAAATTCCAAACCAAATTGAGGATATTCTCCTGCCGCATCACTCCATCCACCGCTACCAAGCTCCTCACCAGTGCGAGAAGCGCCAGCTTCGCCTTGAAGCTACTCACGCAGGCAGAGCGGACGAAGGAGTAGGCGTTGCAGACGACGGCGAGAGGTAGGGCGAGAGCGAGTTCCCGTGGTGCTCCGAGAGAATCGAGACCAGCCGGAGGCGGCGCCTTATGGTTTCAGGCTCCGAGAGGATTTGAGGGAGGCAGCGCCTTATGGTTTCAGGCTCAGAGGGGGGCGGCGATTTGGGGTTTTGGGCTGAGATGGAGGCGCAGATTTGAGGGAGACGGTGCTTAGGGTGAAGAAGAAGAAGCGAGGCGGCGATATGGCAACAGATCCATCGGAGCGGTGAGAGAGAGAAAGATGAAGCTAGGGGATTTAGGGTAGATTCTGGATTTTGGGGGATTTAGGGCTGAGTGGTGAGAGAGAGAGAGATGAAGCCAGGGGAGCGGCGCTCAGGCGCGGCTTCGCCGGAGAGGGAACCGCGGGGGCCGCAGCCCTCGCTGCTGTCACCTTCGCCGGCAGTAGATGAAGGCGGCGCGGCGTCTGGGTTCAAGGGTGCGTGAGAGTTTGAGAAGAGAGAGAGGGCGTGAGGCGAGAGGTGAGAGAAGGGAGGTGCACCGGTGGTGGTGCCCGGAGAGCCGGCGACGCCGGTGAGGAAGGAGGGGGGAGGAGGGCGCTGCATCTCTGTGTGTGTTGTGTGTGTTTTGTGAGTGTGTAGGTTTTAATTAGGTTTTAATTAAGGAATTAACTCAATTATTTTTAGTTATTGAGATAGATGTATTAATGGCAAAGTAAAGTAAATATTGAAGTCTATGGAGGGTATAATGGTACAAAAAGTGAAACAGGACTCTTTTTTGTGGACAAAAAAAAGAGGGGAAACAGGACTCTTTTTCGTGGACGGAGGGAGTATTATTTTCACTTTGCTTCAATGATTTTTTATATAGCCCTTAGGACTGAGCATTCAGGCGGTTCCGATTGATACCAAATCGACTGAAAAAATTCGAACCCAAACTGTTCCTAAATTTTTAAATCGAATCAAACCGTTTCAATTGTTCAAACCAAATCAAATCGAACTGCAAATTTTCAATTCGATTTGGTGTTTCAGTTGCTCAAACCAAATCAAATCAAACTGTAAATTTTTGGTTCGATTTGGTTCGTGGCACAAACCGTTTCAAATTAGTTTGCACTACCTAATTTTCGAAACTACCTAATGAAATCAGCAAATAAAGATCAAACAAGGTAAGAGAAATAGAGAAGACTCACCAGGGCAGGGGCGACGGCGAGGCTCGGTCGGGCCTGGGCGACGATGGCTGGGAGCCTGGGACTTAGGCGACTTCGCGACCACACTGCAAGGAGGGGGCCTGGGCTGGGCGATGGTGCTTTGCAGCGAGGCTTAGACCTGGACAAAGAGGCTCAGCGCAATAGGGGAGGCGTTGACAAGGCCTCGGGGCGATAGTGTGGGTGGGGATGAAATGGGGGGCATCGGATAATAGGGAGGGAAAGAGGAAAACCCTATACTAAAATGCTGAAAATTTGAATGTAATACTAAAATCCTAATGTTTAATAATTAATTATTTTTAAAATATATAATTCTTTATAATAATTATTAAATTCGAGCGGGTTCGGTTTGAAAATCGAACCCGAACCGAAAATTGACGATTTGAAAATTTTTAAACTGAATCGCACCGTTTTATATATAAAAATCGAACCACCCGATTTGGTTCAGTTTGACGGTTCCAGTTCGATTTTGCTCAGCCCTAATAGTCCTCAATTCCTAAAAATATTTTTAGTATTATTGTGAATACGAATTTTAATAAATAACTAATATATATATATATATATATATATATATATATATATGAGAAAAGATAGTTTATTAAATTAAAGTAAAGGAAAATAATCATAAAAATTGATGTATTGAGTGATTGAATTTTTATAATATTAAGTATGCTCGAGATTTACAACATAAAATGAAAACTTACAATTTTTGTGTAAAATTAAAATAATACTCCATCCGTCCCACTAAAACTGGTTTGTATTCCATTTTGGACTGCCCCATTATGAGTGGCTTGTTTCCATAAATGGAAAAATTTAATCCTTAAAAAAGTATAGACCACCCTACCATTGTTAATCAATTTATACATTTTTTTTAATTTTCGTGTCGAAAAGTTTTGAGTCACTTATAATAAAATAGAGAGAGTAATGAAACTATAATTTTCATGTACATAGGAGATTATATATTAATAGAGGCATTAGTGTGGTTCGAACATAAATTTATTTATTTATTTTTTGATCAGAAAGGGAAATTAATTAAAAGATCAGGTACCAGAAGTACCAAGGAAAAAGATACAAGAGAACCAGAACAAAAGAAAAAGATGAGCGGACCAAACAACAGATACACTCAAAGATTGACTGCCTTGAACCAGCTCCTAAACTCCGATGGTGGGGTCGGCATGTTGTATATCATCTTCCAGCCCCACAACCTCGATTTAATCTCGGCAAAAAGTCTTTCAATGTTCCACTTACCTTGATTGAACTTGCATTCATTTCTCTCTTTCCAGAGGCACCAGTTTGTGCAAATCCAAACTCGAAGCAAAAACTGCTCGGCCTCGAACATAAATTTATTGACTTAAGAATATCTACTTGACCACTAGACCGCCTCCATGAAATACTCTCTAAATATTATTTTATATTATGTTTGAATATTTTCTACAATTATATCCTAATATATGTGAAATTATAAATTAGTACGCATATATATATGTATATATATATATATAATATATTTTGAATATTTTAATAATTTATAAATTATGTTTGAATATTTCACACACATATATATATATGTGTGAAATATATAAATTATGTTTGAATATATAAATTATAATTTATAAATTATAAATTAGTACGCATAATATATAAATTATGTTTGAATATTTTAATAATTTTACCATACAACATGTATATCTTTAATTTTCACTCAATTCTTTTCGACGGCCAATAAAACATAGGATGTTAGAGTAATTGGCAAGTGAAGTTTGGTGGCATAGAGTGTGCATGAATTTTTCTAGTGCAAGTTTGGAATTTGAGTTTTGAAATGAAATGTTATTGAGGAATTTTGTAGTCTACGATCTGAATTGTCCATCCAAGCATCAAAGTCTTCAATTTCGTTGTTGGACATCCATCTATGAAGTAATTAGGTTCATGTGACTGTTTGAGGTGAGATTGAGCGTTAAATCGACATTGAATTGATAAATTGTTTATGATATATTGTAGATTCGGTAAAGAGATTTCGACTATGGTCTCAATTCCAACGATCAGCGATTGAATCCATTTGAATTGACGTTGCAAGAGTTACAAGTTGATAGTATTTTCTAATAATATAATGAAAATTTTAAAATAATTTTACAATTATGCATAAAGTGAGGTACAATTGTAAAAAAAGTTCAAATATTGAATTATAAAATGTATTTTCTCTTAAATAAATCAGGATATATGGAGTATTTTTTTAGGCCAAGTAATTATGACAATTACTAGTTCATAAAGTCAAATACTTCAATCAAATCAAATTTTACAATTGAAAATACAGGAAATATCACATTGATTATTTTCTTTGGCCATTTAAAAAATTATAAGAGTTATAAGAGTTGAATATATATGATTACAAATGACAATAATTACTCACAGATCACAATTAATCTCTAATTATGTCTGTATCAATTAATCATTTCCTAGGTACCATTCAAATTTCAAAGGCAACAATTAGTAATTACGTCACACATAACATAGGGGTGAATCTGAAAATATGACGAATCCCATAACCTTAAATGCAATAAACATAATTTGGAATAAAAAAGAGCAGCCCGTAATGTCGGACTTAGTGTAAAGCGCCCTGTAACCTCGTCATTGTCTGTCTGTGTACTGTGGAGAGAGAGAGAGAGAAGCCACAGCTGACCACCTCTACACACAATATATATATACTTCTAGAGAGAGAAAGTGCAACAAAATTTCTTCAAAATCACGCAGTAACAATACCTTCCCGATGACAGCACATTTCTAGAGAGAGAAACAACGATCCATTTTACTTTTTCCTGTTATGCATACATAAACTTCAATCTTATTCCACTAAGCATATATTCTGGATTGGATTTTGGTGTAATTATTTGGAAGAGAGAAAAGTTAGTAGGGGAGAAGTTCCTTAAGTTAATCATCAAGAGAAAAAGGGGACTTAGCTTTTGCTTTTTGTTATTGTTTGTTGAGAGGGGAGATTTTGGAGGCGCCGATCCGACTCAGTGAGTTAAGGGCTCGGTCTCGCTCTGTGTTGATGATCTGAGAAGCAGGAGATCGAGTCTTACCAGATTCGTCAATGGTAAGTTAATGCGTAAAACGACTTCTCGGCTGCCGTTTTTATTGTCTTGGAATAGCTGCGATTTTGGTTTGATTTGTTTTGACTTTGGTTTTATTTTGATTCAACGTGGAAATCATTATGCAATGTGTTTGAACTTAGATAATTGCATTTTGCTGCATTTGGGGAAGGAGATTGTTTGATCCTTATTATACCCGGAAATTGGATATGTTAGTGAGGTGGAATGGAATTTGGTGAATTAGCATAAATTGACCAATTTAATAATTTTCCATTTCTTCAAACTGGAGTTGGATGTTTTAGTTAGAGAACAACTTGCTGGAACTTGGAAGGTAGTATAGGAGCTGCCAAAGGCTGAAAGGCATATGCTAAAAATTGGGAAATGCCAGTTATTTCATCTTCTGATGGCGGATATTATTCATATGAATCCTACCATATATGTGAGCTTACATAATATTGAGCTGTTTAATGCTAATTGACCCAACCCGAAACACAAAGGATTTGAACATGATGTGTCTCAGTCCCAATCTAGTTGACCAATGCTCATCTTTAAAGCTGGCTAATTGACAAGTGACATTTAGTGAAATATGTGCTTTTGGTGCCAAGGCAATGATGGGTTTCTTTGGCTTTTGATTTCTTATGGTGTAGCTTATCCACTCTTAGTGAAACCTTCTATCTCAATGTCACTTGAGAGAAAACGAAGATCAAGGCTGAATATTATGCAAAAGTCTGAACTAGAATCCTACCCATTTGGTGACCAGAAATTGAATTAGAACTTGGAATGGAATTGTAATATTGTCCTATTTACTTTAAACTTTAGGTACTTATAATTGATTTGCAAGTTTGTTCGTGTTTGGACTCATGTCCGTTTTTAATACTGAAAATCCCTTTGTGTATCTCGAGGAGCTCAAGACTTTCTCTTCCCATAACTACATAATACACTTGAGTTATCACAGCCGTCCTCATAGATTTGCTCCCTGCACTGAGCTTGATGTGGTGGCTTTCTTGAACATAGATGAAGCTGCCAGATATCCGGGAAATCTGAGTCCTCACTGGAATGAGAACCAAAAGGTTTTAAACCCTCTACCAATGCCAGCACCTCTCTTATATCTGTACCAGCACAGTCAGCTTCCACCAATCACTTCTGCACGTTCCCTTTCCCCCTCTTTTTTCAACAAATTTGCTACTCCTGTTCACCTATCTCTCTGTAGTTGTTCTCTCAATCCCACAGCTGATTGTCATACATTCCTACAGCACTTCCTCACTAACTACCGCTTCTGTGACTTCTTGCCTTGATCGTTGTTACCTTGTTTACCATTTTGGCAAATCTCGGCTACCTTTTCCTTATCAGCATGTGCTGGCCCTTTCTCCAAACCATCCATCATATCACTGCTAGATTTTCACTTTATTTCTTAAAATATCTTGCTGAGTTTTGCTAGTAACAACATTTGGTGATGGATTTTTTTTCGGTGTTTCTGTATTTAGATTCCTATGTGAGTCATATTGCTGCTTTCTGGATATTGTAAGGATCCCAATAAACACAAAAAGAAATAAAAATTCCATAGCCTATGTTAATAGGCTAAATTCGTCCTCATCTCATTTTCAGCACTTAATAGCAAAACAATTCCTTTGATATGATCTGATTAATGTATATATTTCAACCTTATAAAACTTGATCTATATCTGTTTGTTTTATGAGGCTGTTGGGATTCAGTTGATACTTGATACTTATTGATCTATTATGACTTGTGGGCTGGAGGGAATCCCTGGACAAGCTAAATCAAATATGCTGCTTTTATTTGTTGTTCCTTTGTTTTTTTTTTTGCTAATAACATTGCCTGGATTTTGAATTTTGAAGCAGCCTCGCCTTTTGATTCTTGATTTTGTATGGAGCGATATCGGGTGCTGTTAAATTGTGCACTAGTTAATAGTTGTTTGTTTATGTAGTTCTTACAAGCGTTAAGTCATTTCTCGGCTCAAAGGGTAACAGAATGACTTATCTTATTCCTCATGATTTAGTAATAGACATATATTTAAGACACTTTTGCATTGAATAGTCTTGGCGTGTTTATAATTAAATCAATGGTTAAATGATCTTAATGAATAGAAGTTTAATTGATCAAACCAAGTTCAAAAATTGAAAGTTATATTATAGTTTATATATTATTATTATTTTTTAATCTTAGCACAAATAAAGTTAATTATTATTTTGTATATCTTTGAAGATAAATAATAAATGACCAGTACATGTGCTGGAATTAAATATACTAGAATACAACATTTTTTTTATTGTATAACATAGTATTTGTAAAGATTAATTATTAGTAAACCTTTAAAGATATACTAATGATAATGTTGAATGGGAATTACATAAAACAAGGTTTAAACTCTAAATTCTAAAAACATAACTATAATATAATAAATTATATATTGCCCTTAATAAACAAGTTTTGTTTCATACCTATACATATTTATAAAATTCAAACCTTGGTATAGTACTATTTTATATATATATATATATATATATAGGAATTGATTCAATTGAGATTTATATATATTTTGAGATTTTGAGATAAATGAACATATAAGTACATTTTGATGAACTTGTCAATTAATTTTTATGAACGCGCGTTGGTCTGGGGTTCAATCCCTACAAGTGGCGTGTTTTTTAAATAAATTAAATAGATTCATATGTTCATCAGTTATATTGGTTATGTTCAAAGAATTTATTGATATGTTCATTTATCTCAAAATCTCAAAATATTTAAAATCTCAATATAAGCTAACCCTATATATATATATATATATATATATATATATATATATATAGGGAGAGGTTCAAATAAGAACCACTAAATAAAATTAGAACGGAGAACCATTTTAAGTCATTCGATCATCAAGATCTACGGTGGATGCATCATCTTGGTGGATGAATGCAGATCCTGGGTTCGAATCCTGAAGGGAGCAAAATTTTTATTATTTTCGGATGCATTAAATTTAATAGCGAATGCATTAATTTATATAGCAGATACATTGATTTTAATGGTCTTTATGTTCTCACGATAAGTGTGGTTCTCATTATAACCACACCCTATATATATATATATATATATATATATATATATATATATATATATATATATATATATATATAGGGTGTGGTTCTAGAGAGAACTACATTATTTGTGAGAACGTGAGAGCCATTAAATCTAATGCATCCACTGTAAAAATTAATGCATTCGCTATTAAAATTAATGCACTCAAAAAAATAAAAAAAACTGCTCCCTTCAGGATTCGAACCCAGGATCTGCATTCATCCAACAAGATGATGCATCCACCGTAGATCTTGATGATCGAATAGCTGAAAATGGTTATCCGTTCTTCTTTTATTTAGTGGTTCTTTCTTGAACCTTTCCCTATATATATATATATATATATATATATATATATATATATGTATATATAAAATAAAATCATCTTGTTTTAATGATTTGGTATTGGGCTTGCGTATTGATAATTTATTATGCAGCACTTAAAGATTTACTAACTAGTAATTAGTTATTCCCCCTGCTGTATGTAGAAACTAATACTATAAAAAATATGTTTTTTAAGATAGCATTTGGAGTTTGATCAACTACAGTTTTAATTACAAAAACCCTTTCATCTATTTAACTATTAACACATTAATATGTTTCAATGTAATCAATATAATAATTGCAAAAAAAATCATTTACAATTTAGCATTTCCATTTCTAAGTCATTTATAATATGATTAAAATTCATAGAATAAGATATTATTTGTTTTAATAATATATAAGTATAGCACTATGTATGACTTATATTTGGACAATTTTGAACTTCTAATAAAAAATTATAGAAAAATAATAAAAAAACCAAACATATAATAATTAATATTATCTATTCATTTTTTAATAGATAAAAGGGCCAAGGTGCAATAGCCCTAATGTTTTGGCCAAAGTTCAAATACCCATACCATTTGACTTCCCTTAACATAATTTTTTTGAGGGGGAGGAGGGGGGGGGTATCTGTATAGACTTTTTTTTTTTTTTTTTTTTTTTATCGTTTTTAAGTGCTTTACTTGAAAAAAGGTTAGGCAGGGATCTAGTCCTCAATGTATGTGGGGTTTCTTTTGTCAATTAAGAATTGATTAAGATGAGTTGTATATAATAGGACCAATAAATGGACCAATTTATCATATTGGTGTAGTCCTATATGGAAAAATTGTTTTCTATTAATTATAAGTTTGTTTTTTATTCTTTTCTCTTGCAAAGTGTAGACAAATCCATTCTGAACTATGCATATTGCAACCTACACAACAAACACTCTCCCCAGTAATGCACGTGCTTCCATGTAGGCATTGAATGGAATGAGTGGAGATCTTGCTTCCCCTTGGAAAGTTACTAAGAAATTAGTTGCTACTAGACTACCCGACAACCCATAGTTCTTATCCAGCCATGATTCCCGCTTCGAGCCCCATTGATAGATGCCCATATTACTACAAGTTGCTTTTCCTATGATTTATGCTCAACCAGGTCTGTTTGTTTAGATGTGTCCGCCGGTTCAACCATGGCCTCGGTTCGTTTGTTTAGACGTGTTGCCGGTTCAACCATGGTCATGGTTCCAATTCTGAACATTAAATTTTGTTTCCAAATCACTGGTCCCGTCGGTTCCTATTTTTCTTTTATTTTTATTATTTTATCTTTTATATATATCTATAATAAATTAAAATTTAATATATTGAGGATTTTAAGCTAAAAATTGTCGAAGGGAACTGAGAATTTTGGAAAACTATATATCTTTGATATAGATTTGAAATTATAAATTACAATTTGCAAACTTACAAGCTTAAATCTTATAAATTACTCTTCAATTTACAAAAATAAAACATGATAAAATGGAAGAAAAAATGGGAAATATAAAAGCCAAATAAATAGATAAATATATGAAAACCGTTTGGAACTGCCGGTTCAAAATTCCTAAATACATAGAACCAAAACTGAACCATGATGCTATGGTTTCAGTTTGGAACTAGAACCATTGACCAATGTTAGGTTCCAATTCCGAATAGCCACCTCTAGTTGCGTCGCCTCTAAAAGAACAAAATACTAGTTACTCCCTCCGTCCCATTACAAATGTCCCATTACTTTTGGGCACGGAGATTAAGAAATGTGTAGAAAAGTAGATAAAGTGGGTTGGTGAAAATTATTTAAATATTAGGTATAGAGAGAGATTGTATTGCCAAAAAAGGAATGAGACATTTGTAATGGGACATCCCATTATAGAAAGTGGGACATTTGTAATGGGACGGAGGGAGTATTAGTTATCCCTTATATGGAACTTCTTGTGTCTTTTTCTTTTCATATGACACTTCTTCTATCTTTTTCTTTTCACGAGGACCGGTGAACCAACTATTTTTCTATTTCTCTTCTAGAGGGTTTGTGATGTATGAAGACTAAAACATTTTTCATTAGGGCTTGTTTGCTTCGTGTGCTAAAATTGTGATGGATACCTATGATAGGCTAATGTCTTGTTTCTTTCAAAAATGAAAGCTCTTGATGAAGTAAGGGCCTAGTTATCCAAATATATGTGATTACGTATCCTACCTCCGAGTTTGATACGTAATATATAAGATAATTAGACCATATATTAATTTATTATTGGACTAAACTACCATAATTTCACCGTCCTAGTATTTAATTACATACTCTCTCCGTCCACGAAAATTGTAGTTTTATTATTACTTTCGTCCGCCCACAAAAAATGCAGTCTTTCCTTTGTTTTGGAAACTATCCCTTATATTTTAAACCTCATTCACACTCAATATTTACAAAAGAATCGATCATTTAACGCATCAAGCAAACAAGCCCTTAGGCTCTAGAACCCCTAAAAAAGGAGTATTATGCTCTAGAAGAATATCTTCAAACGTTGTTGGAATATTAAACTCTCTTTGTTGTCCATATAGGTTGGGAAATATAACAGGTTATAGGATTTTATATGTCTCTGTTCAAGTACTTAGTATTGTGAAATGTAAGTTGTTGGAGAAGCTATTTAATATAAGATTAGCCAAACACCCCCTAAAGCTATGCAGCCTATGTTACTAAGTTCCCCCTTCTATTATTTGTTACTAAGCCACTGAGGGGCGGATTTCAGGATCCAAGTTATGCATAGTACATGAAGAAACACCAAATCCAAGGCATTAGACTCATAATATCAGATTGGTCCTTGACTAAGAACTACCAAATATGTGTATGCTATGATAATTACCATCTCCAGAGTCTTGGTAGTAAAAAAAATCAAGATTTGATGGCTTTGTTTAGGCCGACGTTAACTGAGAATCTAACTAGTCCTTACGAATATTTTATACAAAGTGGTCTGCCCTGCTAGTATTTCATTTACTAAATTGAAGTCACTAGACTGCATTTTAGTTGATAAGATTGTAGTATTCTCAGGAATAAATTTTCACCATTGTATTTTTTTTCTCATTTCAGAATTATTCGCGTTTCTTTAACGGGAGAACTCAACCTGAATCTTATAGTGTAACAGTGAGTAATAATTGTTCAACAAATGTCTAACAAATGTCTTCTCCTTTCTTGTCTTGCAGGGATCACCAGTTAACATCATTGTTGGTTCTCATGTATGGGTTGAGGATCCAGCCTTGGCATGGATTGATGGACAAGTGAGCCGGATAGACGGGCAAGATGTTCATGTGAAAACGACAAATGGGAAACGGGTATGTGCTCACTCATTATCCCTTGCTTATGAAAATGATCTATTACTTCTCCAATTTTTTGATTTACAGGCAACTAATCTGCTTTGCTTCATTCTTACCTGCTATGTGATCTCTTCAAATATTATTTTGAATGGTCACTGCAATGTTAGATAAATGTGTTTATTTCTTATTATTTTGATGTGAATCTTTTGCCAATGTCACTTGATAATTGTTTCTTTATTGTAGATGAGGGTTCAAAATATTTTCAATCTGCATTTGTGCTGAACCCCATTTTGGAAAATTTTGTTTTTGAACTAACTGATTAATATTTTTTGTGTCAATAGACACTTCACTTTATATCTTATAGTAGTTGAGTGATGGTTCAAATTACTGTGGCAGCTAATTCGTGCAAACCCTTACAGTGCTAATTGATCTTGCTTATTAGATTAGTTATACTTCCTCCATCCCGGAATAGTGTGCACACCAAGCTCCAGCACGGCTTTTAATAAAATGTTAGATGTTAGATGAGTGTGTTGTGAGTGGAGAAAGGGACCCGCTTTTGTTGTAGTATTATGATAGTTGGAATATAAAATAAGGGGTTTGTGGTGAGCCATGCATGGTAAAGTTGTAAATAAGTTGAGAAAGTGGGGATAAAAAATAAGGGATTTGTGGCAGATAGTGTCTAAAAATGGGATGTGCCCACTTTTGTGGAACATACCGAAATGGCAAAAATTGCATACTATTTTGGGACGGAGGGAGTATTAGTTTATGAGGCTGGTGAAATTGATTATAGTCAATCTGCCTATTTTGTGTTCCCTTAGGGTTGCTTCTTAGGTGGAATGATGGGCAGTCTAGGCCTGTTCTTTTCTAGTTGATACAGTTCCTGCTCATACAATGTGGTGGCTCCAAGGCTTTCCCCAAGTCACCTGTAAAATATAATATCCTAAATGTTGCAGGTCGTCGCAAATATTTCAAAAGTATTCCCGAAGGATACTGAAGCACCACCCGGAGGTGTGGATGATATGACTAAGCTTTCATATCTGCATGAACCAGGGGTCCTGCAAAACCTGGCAACTAGATATGAACTAAACGAAATATATGTAAGCGTTATGATATACCTAGGTTAAAATTTTCAAACTATAATCTAGCAAAAGCTCAAAAATAGTTCTCATATGTTCTCTTCTGTGGTCCATTTACTTTTCAGACTTATACTGGAAATATTCTGATTGCAATAAACCCTTTCCAAAGATTACCTCATCTCTATGATACTCACATGATGGAGCAATACAAAGGGGCAGCACTTGGAGAGCTCAGTCCTCATGTTTTTGCAATTGCCGATGTTGCTTACAGGTGATATTAACGAACATGCAGAATAATTTAACTTTCTTCTCCTAGTATTATTGGGGATCTGTGTGGTGATTGTTACAAGCTATCTTCTGCTCTCAGGGCAATGATCAATGAGGGAAAGAGCAACTCCATTTTAGTTAGTGGAGAAAGTGGTGCTGGTAAAACTGAAACAACTAAGATGCTGATGAGATATCTTGCATATTTGGGTGGTCGGTCTGGAGTAGAAGGACGGACCGTTGAACAACAAGTTCTAGAGGTAAGCTTGGAGTGCATACTGATGAAATTTGGCTACCAATTTTTCTTCAAAACATAATCTCTCTACAAAGTCGTGATTACGATGTTGTCTCAATTGATTTTTAATTGGTAATGAATGTAGTCAAACCCAGTTCTTGAAGCATTTGGAAATGCCAAAACCGTCAGGAACAACAATTCAAGGTGAGTGACTCTGCTGAGCTTCTTTGACCAAACATATTAGGAAATACTTTCTTGTCAGATGATACTTGCATAAGAACATATTTCTTGTATTTTGTTTGATAAAGTTAATTACATGGGCATTGATTTTAATGGTGCTGAATCATACAGTCGTTTTGGTAAATTTGTTGAGATCCAATTTGACAAAAGTGGGAGGATATCTGGAGCAGCTGTTAGAACTTACTTGCTGGAGAGATCTCGTGTTTGCCAGATTTCAGATCCTGAAAGAAACTACCATTGCTTCTATCTTCTCTGTGCAGCACCACCAGAAGTATTTCTTCTGATTTTTCTTGTGGTTTTGTTCTTTATTTGTCTGAAAGCTTTTCAATGATATGTTGCAAGAGCTGCATCTATCTTTGTGACATGGGAGTCCATTTTCTGCAGGAAAGAGAGAAGTACAAACTTGGAAGCCCAGAATCATTCCATTATCTGAACCAATCTAAGTGTTATAAACTCGATGGAATAAGTGATGCTGAAGAGTACCTTGCAACTAGAAGGGCTATGGATATAGTCGGAATAAGTGAGGATGAGCAGGTTGTACCTTCCCAAAAGACACAATATGTGCCCACCAGTTTCATTATATTTTTCATGTGCAAATTTATTAAATTCTAATGGCTTTTCATCTTTTCAGGAGGCAATATTCAGGGTCGTTGCTGCGATTCTTCATCTAGGTAATGTCGAGTTTTCCAAGGGGAAGGAGATTGATTCTTCTGTGGTTAAGGATGAGAAGTCGAGGTTTCATCTCAACACAACCGCTGAATTACTAAAGTAGGAAGATGTTTTTTCTTTCTTTCTCTTTCTACCCTCTTTTTCCTTCTATTTTTTAGGGATGATCATATCCATTCGTGATGCATTATATATGCTGAATTTAAATCAATAGGTGTGATCCAAAGAGCTTGGAAGATGCACTTATTAAGCGAGTTATGGTGACACCTGAGGAAGTTATCACCAGAACTCTTGATCCAGAAGCTGCCTTGGGTAGCCGAGATGCTTTGGCAAAGACTGTATATTCTCGACTTTTTGACTGGTAAAGTAAAAGCCTTCAGTGATCTAAACATTCAAGTATAATATTTGTAACATGCATTTTAGCTGTTCGAATTGAACTCTTATTCTGTATTGTTTTCAGGCTTGTGGAAAAAATAAATAACTCCATTGGGCAGGATCCTAACTCAAAAGCAATAATAGGAGTTCTTGATATATATGGATTTGAAAGTTTTAAGCAAAACAGGCAAGCTTTACCTGGATATATCATTTGCAATGTACAGTTAAGACACTGGTGTTGTTCTGACTTTCTTTATATGGTGCCAGTTTTGAGCAGTTCTGTATCAATTATACGAATGAAAAATTGCAGCAGCATTTTAACCAGGTTTTTTTTCATTTCATCTGAAATCAAACTTGTTTCTTATAAAATTTTCTCATCTACTCATTGGAGGTCTTATGCTATTTGCTGCAGCACGTCTTTAAGATGGAACAAGAAGATTATGAGAAAGAACAGATAAACTGGAGCTACATAGAGTTTGTTGATAACCAAGATGTTCTAGATCTAATTGAGAAGGTTTGAGGCTCTGAAAATCTATTTTGTTGATTGTGCATCTTTATTGCTTTTTTTACTCCATGCCAATGATTATCTCATTTCTTGCAGAAACCAGGAGGAATAATTTCATTACTAGATGAAGCTTGGTATGTGCCTTCTCAATGTTTATCTTCTTAGTTACTTTCCTAGTGCTCAAGTTTGCTCTTGTGTAACTTGGGTTTGTTCAATCGTTGTCATTGAGGTGGCTGGGTTTTTATGCTTTCTATTTCTTCTGCTGTATTTCTCTGGTGATTGATGAGTATATTACATAATTTTAACCTTTTCGTTTATCTTTAACTATTTGTCCATGTAGCTTCTGTGTCTATATATTTTGCTGTTTATATTTTACTTTTTGTCTGCAGCATGTTTCCTAAATCTACTCATGAAACATTTGCTCAGAAGTTGTATCAAACTTTTGCCAAAAATAAGCGCTTCATCAAACCCAAACTCTCACGCACCAATTTTGCCATATCTCACTATGCAGGAGAGGTAATGATGCATTGCTCTTTTAACTATAAGCTTATCTGGCTACCAATTGTATTAGACACTTGTGAAATAATATCTCGTACCTCTTCCGAAATTGTAGGTGTTATATATGGCAGATCTTTTCCTGGATAAGAACAAAGATTATGTGGTGGCAGAACATCAAGATTTATTAACAGCTTCAAAATGCTCTTTTGCTGCTGGTTTATTTCCTCCTAGTCCAGAAGAATCATCAAAGTCCTCCAAGTTTTCATCAATAGGATCACGCTTTAAGGTTCTCTTGAATTTTTCTAGTACTTACAAAGCCTTTTATACATTTACTCAATATCTAAGGAACTTGTAGTGGACTGGACTCTAGGTGTATGACGACTAGCAGAATGCTCCTCCTTTTTTATTCTGATCAATGTGAAACATGTTTGTGTTGACTATTTCTTTCGAAGATGCGTGATAACCTTTAATAGGAGTGTATTATTCCATTTGGTTGTAGTTACCCCTAGAAATTTCTGATACATCATAGCTACTGAAGAGGAAACCATTTTATACTTTTGCTTTGCCATTTTGCAATCCCCCCCTTCCCCCTTTTTCACTTCAGATTCGTTTGTTAAAAGTTGTGAAAAGAAATGATATGCTATGATTTTAAGTGTCTGATTTAGCTTCTATGCATGGATTTTCAATTTGACACATTGGAACTATTTCAATGGTGAAAATTGAGTAATTTGTAGCTGGTCATTAACTGGCTGTGAGCTGGTTAATTCACTTTCTTTCAAGTTGTTGCTGCCACAAGTTATTGGTACTGCACAATTGAGGTCTTTATGATTTGTGGAGCTAGAAACTTTAATAGGAGATTTGGAGAGGCATAATTGTTGCTAAAATAAAATGGACCTGGGGTTGGGGCTGAACTGTGGGTTTGGAGGTGAATAGTTGATCTGTTTGTCATTGCAGTTTTATCTATAATATTCTTAGGGTGTGTTTGCTTTTTATCCCTCTAAATGGAGGGATAATATAATGAGGTGTAAATTTATCACTTAAAGTGGGGACCACATTTTTTATATCTTGTTTGGTTTGAAGGATAATATATTTATCCACTCCTTATAAGGTGGTATAAGATTATACCACCCTTTCTTAGGTATAAAATTATCCCTTTACCAAGTGATAAGGAGCTGCTCGAAAAATTATACAATCTACCCGGATTTTTTTATACATCAAAGCAAACGAGGTATAAGGTGGTAAATGTAGCTTATCCCTTCCGTATACCTCAAAGCAAACACACCCTTACAATATGTTTGGATGTCTGGCATAATTGTTCTGCAGCTTATACTTACAATTATTTGGATGTATGTTGTACGTTTTGTTTGTTTAAATTGATGCAACAAAAATTCTTTTTGTGATTTTGTTCCTTAAGATATGTTAAAGGCTCTGGAAAATGCATTGTGGGTTTTCAGCTTATTTACAATTGGTGGGTTGTATGGTGCATTAATAAAATCTTATGCTTGCAGCTACAACTTGTATCTTTAATGGAGACACTGAATTCAACGGAACCTCATTACATCAGATGTGTGAAACCGAACAATGTTCTCAAGCCTGCTATTTTTGAGAATGTCAACATTATTCAACAACTGCGATGTGGTGTAAGTATTCTGGGAAACCTTGATCTTGCTTGGAATATCATTGGGTCAAACAAGCTTTGTTTGACATTTGAATTCTCTTTCATTCTCTTTATGACGAAATATGTAGTAAAATTATTTGTAATAATGCAGGGTGTTCTCGAAGCTATCAGAATCAGTTGTGCTGGATACCCCACCAGACGTACTTTCGATGAGTTTCTTCTCCGGTTTGGTGTTCTTGCTCCTGAAGTTTTGGATGGGAAGTAAGTCTCTGTTTGATCTTCAAACTGGTTCTATCTTCAGCCAACACATGTATCTTCACTCATCATATTCTGGTTATCCTGTCTTCATCTGTCATTATATTGCTTAATTTTTGCTTACAAGTCTATGATATTCTCTCGTGCAGCTATGATGAGAAGGCTGCATGTCAGATGATTTTGGATAAAATGGGATTAGAGGGCTATCAGGTAATTGCATAAAAATGGTTATCTTTCTTTTTATAAATGTCAAATGCATACAATTATCTCTTTTGGGCTTGAAAGATTACTGTGCTATCCATGTCTCTCACATACTTACATTTTGAGATACATGGTCTTAATTTCTCTGTTATGCATTTATAATTTGGATTTGCAGCTAGGTAAGACAAAGGTCTTCCTTCGAGCGGGTCAGATGGCTGAACTAGATGCTAGAAGAGCCGAGGTTCTTGGAAATGCAGCCAGAACAATTCAAAGGCAAATTCGTACTTATATTGCTAGGAGAGATTTTGTTGTATTGCGGAAAGCTGCAATACAATTGCAGTCGTGTTGGCGAGGTAACCTCTATATTCTTTACATTTGATTTCAGATTTCATTATTTTATTCAATAAAATCAACTCTAAACACGGAAAGAATATGCTTATCTTTTCAAGTTATAGAGGAAGCGTCATATGATGCCACAGATAAATGAATCATAAGAGGTTCCAGAAAATGCATCTTCATCTACATGTTAAAAAGAATGCCAATTTACAAGTCCACTGGCAGACTCATTGTCTGTGTGCACATATTAACTTGCTGATCTAAGTTTGAGAGGATTCTATTACTCATTGACTGAAAGTTTGACAAAATTCTGTGTTGAGATAGCTTGTTGACTAATTTTGAGAAAATTACCTGTGGTGCTATAACCATTGATTGAATTTTGAATAGATTCTGCATGGTATACCATAAGTCAATCTGACTGAAGTTTTAGAAGATTCTACATGTGCCCTTAAACTTCACCTTGTCGTTTGCTTATGATTCTATTGACTGTCATCTAGCAATTTTAGATGTTTGCTACTTCCAAAATAACGTTTGCTTTATTTGTAATTGTTCAGCTATTTCCGCTTGCAATCTCTATGAGCAATTGCGACGAGAAGCTGCAGTTCTCAAGATTCAGAAGAACTTCAGATGTTATACTGCCCGAATATCCTACAAAGCATTGCAAAATTCTGCTATCATAGTGCAGACTGGCATGAGGGCAATGACTGCTCGTGGTGAACATAGATTCAGAAAACAGACCAAGGCTGCAATCAAAATTCAGGTTTTGCTATCACTTTCATACTGCAACATAAGATTCATGCAAATGGAAATTGTAACTATTTATACATCCTTTTGTTTCTTGTATGCAGGCTCACCTGCGTGGTCACAGAGAATATTCTTATTATAAAAGTCTCCAAAAGGCTGCTATTGTTACCCAATGTGGTTGGAGGCAACGTGTTGCTCGGAAAGAGCTCCGAAAGCTCCGAATGGTTCTAATCAATCCTTTTGTCTCTTTTCATTCTGTGAGTCAGGTTTCTTCTTGCACTTTGTGTGACGTTTTGTCTATGGACAGGCTTCTAGGGAAACAGGAGCCCTAAAAGAAGCCAAAGACAAGCTTGAAAAGAAAGTAGAGGAGCTTACCTGGCGCTTGCAGTTTGAGAAGCGATTAAGGGTAAGTCATTTTGAAAATTTTGAATGGTTCTTTACTATTTATTTACTCAACTTGGTTGTCATCACCTCTTTGTTTGGTTTGTTGCATGTAGACCGAATTGGAGGAAACAAAAGCTCAAGAAATTACTAAGCTACAGGAGGCGTTGCATTCAATGCAAATACAAGTGGAAGAAGCAAATGCTAGGGTGATAAAAGAACAAGAAGCAGCTCGCAAAGCAATCGAAGATGCACCGCCAGTCATTAAAGAAACCCCAGTTGTGGTCCAAGATACAGCAAAGATTGATACATTAACAGCCGAGGTAGAAAGTCTTAAGGTAAGAATAATGGTGCACAATGTCAACATTTTATTGATCACATCTTTGTTTACTTGCTAAGAGAGAACTTATGAAAGAGAGACTATTGCTAGCAGCAGCATCTAATTAACTGGTTTCTACTTTCATATTTGTCTAAATTTTTCTGTAGCTCAGCTAGATACTTCCACTGTGTTATTTGGCAGGACTTTTCTGATGGTTTTTAATATTATTGGAAGAAAAAAAAATCTCCAATATCTTTGATGGTTATTGAGAATAGCATCTATTTGCAATCACCTTTTCGATCATTTGTTTTTATTTTTTAGTCATATAATCAAATCTTAAGATGGACTATGAAATATTCTGCAACCCGTTTCACTATTATCTGCAGGCTTTGCTGCTTTCGGAGAAACAGGCTGCAGAAGAGGCTAAGAAGGCTTGTGCAGATGCTGAATCCAAAAATGTGGATTTTGCTAAAAAGTTAGAGGAAGCTGCGGGAAAAGTTGATCAGCTTCAAGATTCTACACAAAGGTATATTTACTGAAAGTAAATGTGGAATGATCTGATATTGATTTGGTCAATATCTACTTGTTCTTTGTTATTATGTATTATTATATTGTGACTGTTTTCTCACTTACATCAGACTTGAAGAGAAGCTATCGAACCTTGAGTCGGAGAATCAAGTACTTCGTCAACAAGCCCTAACTATGTCACCTACAGGGAAAAGTATGTCTGCAAGACCCAGGACAACTATCATTCAGGTAATGCTATTTTATTGTCATATTTATTCCAGTTTAGACATTCTTATTTCCTTGGTAATGTTACAGAGACCTCAGGAGAATGGAAATATTATCAATGGAGAAACGAAGCCTGGATATGTAAGACTATCACCACTGTGAATTTTCATTGTAGCAATGGAGCAATAATGCACTTTTTGGTTTTGATATCAATATTATTAATATGTATTCTTGTTGTTGCTTATAATAGGATACGGCTCTTGTTGTTGCATCTCCAAAGGAACCTGAATCTGAAGAAAAACCACAAAAATCTCTCAACGAAAAGCAGCAAGTAAGTAGCTACCACATGTGTATATCAAAATTAAAGTTATTATGGTTGTGCAATTTCTTTGTATGCCTCTACCCTGTACCCGCAATATACTATGGGTAATTGTCCATGCAATAATCAATTTTTCGGTGTTCCATAGGAAAACCAGGACCTACTGGTAAAGTGTATTTCTCAAGATCTGGGTTTCGCTGGTGGCAAACCTGTCGCTGCTTGTATTATTTACAAAAGCCTTCTTCACTGGAGATCGTTCGAGGTTGAGAGGACCACTGTGTTTGACCGCATAATTCAGTCTGTAGCTTCAGCGATAGAGGTTGGTAGATTGTTATAAATAATTTTATAGTCCTCTCTATTTGTTGCTAATATGATCTGATGATCACTTGACACGTGAATTTGCTACAAGTCTTCATGATGTTGTCTGGCCATCGATGCTATATAATAGTGCCTTTCCAACCACTAAAAGTTACTAACTCTTGAACTCTACTGCAGGTCCCTGATAACAATGACGTTTTAGCCTACTGGTTATGTAATACATCGACTTTGTTAATGCTGCTTCAACACACACTCAAAGCAAGTGGGGCAGCTAGCCTAACTCCCCACAGGCGGAGGTCATCATCAGCTTCTCTTTTTGGGAGGATGTCACAAGTATGCAGTACCATATTATTCTATCTGCCTTCCCAATATGACCTGGTTATACTTGATTTTTTACGCCTTTGTTATTCTTGGTTTTTGAAGGGATTGAGGACATCCCCACAGACTCCTGGACTGTCGTTTCTGAATGGTCGGATGCTTGGTAGAGTAGATGATTTGAGGCAAGTAGAAGCTAAGTATCCTGCCTTGTTGTTCAAGCAGCAGCTTACTGCTTTTCTGGAGAAGATATATGGAATGATCAGAGACAACTTAAAGAAAGAAATATCCCCTTTGATTGGGTTATGTATCCAGGTAATCCAGCAATACATGTTGAACATGGTACTTCGATTTGAATTCTAGATCCCACCACCACTCCCCACTTCTATTCTTGTCTTTCACCTTGTGTGTGTATCGGGTGTCCCATAATTGAGATTCTATCCTGGTTCGGAAATATGTATTTATAATTGAAAGTGAGCTTTTAGTCTCAGAGTATGTGTGGCATTTGGTTGATAACACATCGTTTCATTTTATGCTGAGTGAGAAAACTTTCTTTATTTTACGCAGGCCCCCAGGACATCTCGTTCAAGTTTAGTAAAAGGACGTACCCAAGCTAATGCTGTTGCTCAACAAGCACTAATTGCTCATTGGCAGAGCATTGTGAAAAATCTGAACAATTACTTGAAGATAATGAAAGCAAATTATGTAAGTTCCGAAATTTTCTTAAATTTGGGTATTTGAAACTTCTTCTTTCATTTAATATATACTTGTGCCCTTGCTGTTACACAATACAGGTTCCACCAATCCTGGTCCGGAAGATTTTCACTCAAATATTTTCTTTCATCAATGTCCAGTTATTCAACAGGCAAGTTCATCTCTTGGACCTTAAAATACATGTTGTCTACGGTAATGTCCTTTTAGATTTTAGATTACTGCATTGGAGGAAATGTTGTTTGACAGTGCAAGTTTTGTTCTTCTCTTTTCATATATTTGCAGCCTTCTTTTACGGCGTGAATGTTGCTCATTCAGCAATGGGGAGTATGTCAAATCGGGGTTGGCTGAATTAGAGCAATGGTGTTGTTATGCAACCGAGGAAGTAAGCTTTCATTTGATCATTTTTGTTATGAACCACCTTAATTTAGTGCTTTACCAACATCTATGGTGGCCAGTATGTAGGCTCAGCTTGGGATGAACTGAAGCATATTAGACAGGCAGTTGGATTTTTGGTGAGAATCATATTCAATTTCCCTCATGGATCCGACAAAGTTATCATGTTTTTATTGATTGGTTGGTAATTGAATCCTCATTGGCTCGTATTTCAGGTCATTCATCAAAAGCCCAAGAAGACCTTGAATGAAATTACAAATGAACTTTGTCCTGTGAGTTGACCTTCATCCTGCTTTCTGTCTCTGCCACTGCATTAGACATTCTTAAGAAATTCATTTTAATATTTAACTTTTCCATCGTTTTGACAGGTGCTAAGCATTCAACAGTTATACAGGATTAGCACCATGTACTGGGATGACAAATATGGCACTCATAGTGTTTCTGCAGATGTAAGCTGTTTTTTTAACTTGAGATTGATCTACCCAGTCAAGTCAGTTAGCTGGTGCTTGTGCAAAAATATTAGCTAGTCTTTCTTTGCATGATTTCATACTGGCTTCTGTTTCCTGTCGACTTATGTCCTATGTTTCAATTTTGTAGGTCATTTCGAGTATGAGAGTTATGATGACAGAGGACTCTCACAATTCAGTTAGCAGTTCCTTTTTGTTAGATGACGACTCAAGGTAGGTCTTTTTTTCTTGGTTTCCCCTTCCTTTTCTAGCAAGATTGATTCTTTGTAGCTGTATTTTGTGAGAGAATTCAGAGTTTAAAAAACTTCAATAGCTAAAAACTACTCCCTCCGTCCCCGCTTTTAGTATCCAATTGAGAGTGGCATGGGTTTAATAAGTGATTGGGTGTATTGTAAGGGTCCCACTTTCTTTTTATGTAAGTGTTAAAATAATTAAAGTGGAGTAAAGGGTCTCACCTACTTTTACTAAAAATAGAAATTGATACAAAAATATGGGACATCCAAAAATGGAAATATGGATACTAAAAGCTGGGACAGAGTGAGTATTTAGAAAAGTCTAGCATAGAAGACCTTTTTGTTTGTTCTAGTAAGTTACTAGTTCATTATCCTCTTTCCACTTAAACCTCTAAGGGTGTGGTCTCTTTGCTTGATAAATTTATCATGAGAAAAGGGAGAGATAACAAAAATTTCTCGCTTTAAATTCCTTCTTTCTTTTTCCTCCATTTTTGGTGCGAATATATTATCTGTGTTTGAAGTGAAAATGAGGGATGAGAAAGGGTAAAGTTTCTCATGATAAATTTTGTTATCACCCTAAGGGTGCGTTCTCTTTGGTTGTAAATTTATCATGGGAAAAGGAAGGATAAACAAAATTTCACCCTTTAAATCTTTCATTTCTTTTCCCACATTTCCTACTTGACCCTTACTCATTCCTCATTTACACTACAAAGGAGGGATAATATTATCCCTCCAAAAATGATGTGATAATATTATCCCTCCTTTGTAGTGTAAATGAGGAATGAGTAAGGGTCAAGTAGGAAATGTGGGAAAAGAAATGAAGGATTTAAAGGGTGAAATTTTTTTTATCCTTCATTTTCCCATGATAAATTTACAACCAAAGAGAAAATGATGAGGTTTATGAATCTATTATCTGTTAGCTGTGCTTGTATAAGATGCGCTGCAAAAGCAATGTAAAAATAAAATCAATCTTAGCAAATCATTTCTCCATTAAATTGGAAGTATCCTGAGAATCAAATTTCTGTATTTTAACCACCTTTTGCAGCATTCCCTTCTCTGTGGATGACCTCTCCAAAACCATGCCACAAGTAGATGTAGCTGATGTGGAACCTCCCCCGTTAATCCGTGAAAACTCAGGATTCGTATTTTTACATCAACGATCAGAATCATAATGTGCATGAAGTTTGGTAATGATCATGCTCCCTTCGCCATTGAAGTTGAATCCATATAGGAAAAGCATGCGAATCTTTGTGCATACACTTCGATTGTAATTGTGTTAGTTTTCCATTGTATATTTTCATCACAATTTGCTCGGGCAACAGTAATTGGTTGTTGTCCTGGTCAATTCCAATTTTCGCCCTCGTGCCTCATCGGTGTGAGGGGCATTATTAGGAAGGCCACACGGCCTAATAGGTTTGCCATGATATGTAATTTATAGCATATGCATTGGCGTTTTATGATTCTTTTATTTTCCCTTGGGGTTTTTTCTTGTGGGGTGTAAAGTGATAGAAGTTGTGTGAAGAGTGGTTGAAGGGTGTTTCTTCTTTTGATTGATATCTAGATTGTCAACAAGAAATTGTATATGTTACAAGTATGATTTATTCAATTTATTTTTCTTTATAATAGTAGTTGAGCCGGGTTTGAGAATCGACATCTGTTGTGTGTGTTTCAGTCTCGTATTTCATTCTAATTGACATGTTTTTAGATGGCGATGTACTCCGCCCTTACTATTTAAGCTTTACGTTGTAAACTCCATCAATGCAATTTAGCTTTGAATCTGGTGTTCTACCATGAGTGCAGCTACGAGTTTTAATTTTTAAATGAACATTAGTATTTGCAATCCGTGCAATGCACATAAATATTTTTATATTCTATATTTATATAAAATTGATATTAACTCAATTATCATATTTATAAATATAATAATAAAAAAAATTGATATCAACTCAGTTATCATATTTATATAAAAATATTTTAACTATTTGAGTTGAATATTGAAAAAAATAAAAAATTAAGAAAAAATGACAATAATAAATATTATGAAAAGGCAAAAAAGATTACAATTTAAAAGAATTAAAAAAAATTGAAAATATATTTATTCAAAAAAAAGAAGAAGATAAGAGGTATGTTGATGTAATGATCAGGATATTGTCGGACTTTCTGTTCTGGCTCTCAGATATTGTTCATCATGATTTAATATTATATACTTTTTCCTTAAAAAAAAGATGAGAGAGGAGAGAAAATGTTTTAAAATTTTAAACTTTAAATAAATAGAATTTTTATATTTTAAATTAAATATTTACATAAAATATATATCAAATTAAAGCTTATTGAAATTGATTTTCAATTGGAAGTTGTCTTTTTTAATATATTATAACTATATATAGATATAGATTATAGATGAACAACGATTTGGGGGAAATAGCTATTCAATCTGCCGAAGGAAATTGGTTGGTTTATATCATGTTAGCATGGCCGAACTGATATTTGTTAAAGATTTTTTTTTTTCCAATAAAAATAACAGCTTAAACACCACAAAGTTCATGCATATGAAGCAGTAAGAGCTGGAACAGAATTGAGAAACAAGGTATCTGGTATTTATACCATATAATGTGCAGCTTGGTTGATCTCACCCATCTCACAAAGGTCAGTGCGTATTCAACAATAAGGAACATGTGGAGATAGTTGACACGAGTCTGCATATCTTGATGCATGTCGGTTGTTAGAGTATATTGTCAATTTGTCATTATGCAGACAATCTGCATGTATGTTCAGTTCTTAATACAATATCGTTCAATGCACTAGTTGGTGTCTAAATAACGTGATACTTGTCCTTTGCGGATTTTTAGCAACAATTTGGATAGTTATCTATTGGCGTATCTTTTGGATTTGCATGGCTTTGAATCTCCAGACTTATTGAAGCTTTATTGGATCACAATTACAGATAGACTCTGTCTTCATTGATCGAATCTTATTCGAGTTGAAACTCTTGCTAGGATTACGCCTATTTAAAGGGAAGAAGATGATGATTAATGTTGCCGCTTTTCTCATTATTCTCCTGTGATTTTGCAAAATATTTTCATGAGTTTTTCATATTATACTGTGTGTGAGTGTGTGATCTTGTTCGATCGCTTTTTCATTATGTTCTTGAGCGATCTGTTGGGTTGTGTGAAACTGTAATTGATTCTTTCGATAAATGATTAGTGAAAGTTTTCTAAGGGTTTAGGTGGTGAATGTGTTGAGTTCATGCCTATGGAGTGAGTTCATGCCTATAAGTGGGTGAAAAATGTAAGAGACATTTTTAAGGTTTAAACTCTTGAGCGGTGGTATGGTGCGGACGGCCTCATTGCCTCAATAATTAATTCAAGGGTTAAAGTGTAGATTGACTCCTGAAGTACATGCCCCTAAAGCGTATATCCCTCTATACTCGATCTTGGATCAAATATCCCCCATAGTCTAAAAAAATGGTGCAATTAAACTTAGGCTTCAGACGGCCGTTAATCATCCGTTTCATTTTAATTTATTTTTTTATTTCGCCGCCCAGCGAGCCCCCCACCGGTCGTCCCTTCCTGTTTCGGCCACCGCACACCACAATGGCAGCCTGCCGCCGTTGTTCGGCCGATTACTGAAAGAGGCGGCGGTGATTATCACCGGACGACTGCCAACCAAGAGAGTGGGGGACCGAACCAAAGGAATATTGGGGTGAGGCGCCGACTACTTGTCGGAGTCATGGCCTGCCGGATTCGAAGAGAACAGGGGGATATAGCTCGATTCTTTAGCAAAGGACGGAATTCAGCAGCGCGGCCATCTCCGGCCAAGGAAGGTGCAACGAACATACTCCAGGGAGGGCGCCAATTTCGCCTAAACCGAGAGAAGCTAGGGCTCAACCCTTCTTCTTCGATCGTGTGCGCATGAGTAAGGAAAGAGGGAATAAAGACGGAGAGAAGTATGGAGTCAGGAACAATTGTCTACCCTGTCGGATTTCGGATGGGGGTCGCCGGATTTCGGAAAAAGGTGCGACGGACCATCTGTGTTTGTGAGCGGAGGATTTGGCGATGATGAGATATGAGAAAAGAGGACGACGTCAGGGGCGAAGGTGGCGCCGACCTAACGAGGTGGCAGCCTCGCTGGAGTTCAGAGAGAGAGGGCGGCGATGATTTGAAATCGGCGAGAGAGAATGAAAATGCTATGTGCGTAGCCGTGAGTTTGAGGAGATAAGTACCGTTTGTTTTTCTGGAGTGGAGCAATACCGGCGGTGCGCGGTTGGTGCGGCGCGATGGTGGTTGGAGTTGTGGTGTGCGGTGGTCGGAACAGGAAGGGGCGACCGGTTGGGGGTTTTCGCTGAAGCCGTCTGAGGCTTGGGTTTAATTGCACCATGTTTTTGGACTATGGGGGTATTTGATCCAAGGTCGAGTATGGAGGGGTATACGCTCTAAGGGTCTCTACTTCAGGGGTGGATCTGCACCTTAACCATTAATTCAATTAGGACACAACTATTAATTAATTTTTATTTCATTATTTATTACTATGATTTATTAATTCCATATAATCTAATTATAATTCTTTAAATGTAATTAAGATTTAATTAGGGTAAGATGTCATGAGTGTGCATTCATTTTTTAATACTCTATCCATCATGAAAAAATAATTCTAGTAGGAAGGGACGAGTTTTAATAAAAGAGTTAAGTAGCAAATACACCCTTACTCCTAACATTTTTAGCAAAAAGCAAATAGGTCTCTAACGTTATATTTTGTGCAATTAGATTCCTAATATTTATAAATTGAGGCAAAGAAGTCCTTAACATTCACAAATTAAGAGGCAGATAAATCCCTCCGTCTGACGACTATGATGTTAGGGGCCTATTTGCCCCAATTTTTGAACGTTAGGGACTTATTTGGTTTTTAATGTAAACGTTAGGGGTGTTTTGTTACTTAACTAGTCTTTTTTTCTTTTTCTAAATTCTTAACTTATGTCTATTAATTTCATACTCCATCCGTCCCTGAAATAAGTTCATCTTTTTTCTTTTTGGGACGTCCCCCAAATAAGTTCCTCTTTCTTTCTTTCCATTTTTGGACAACTACCCACCACTAATAATACTTTATTTATTCTTACTTTTCACTTTTTCACCACCCCCAATACTAATTATAACACTTTTTCACATTTTCACCACTCTCAATACTAATTACTGTATAACATATTTTTCTCCACTATCAATACACTTTACTACTTTTCCTTAAAACCTGTGCCGTCCCCAAAGAGGAACTTATTTTGGGGACGGAGGGAGTATTATATACTCCATTCGTCCCATAAAAATATGCATAGTATGGAACGACACGGATCTTAACAAATTATGTAAAGTGTAGTGTAAGTGGAGAAAATGTCTCACATTGATTGTGATGTTTAGTGGAAGAATTATTACTATAAGTGGAGTATGTATGTTTTTATGGAACAGATGAAAAAGGAAAACTGGGACGGAAGGAGTATATTTTTTAATTCTTGGTTTATGTCGTCTTAATTTCACATTATATGTTTTTTTATATAATTTTAAGAATAAATTATTACATTTCTAAACATAATTTGTGCATTTATTCGAGCTAATTTGTGTATAAGTGATTATATATAATACAATTAGTGATTCCAATTTTTTCTCTTATGAGGCGTCTCCTACATCTTCTTTCATATTTATCTTAAAATTCTCATTTTGTGCATTTTAAATTCATAGTATATTTTAAGAGTATTAAATATCCCATCAAATTTTAGTGGGTATCACCAACTAAAGATCCTATATAAAAAAATACTTCATCTATGCACGATATCGTTTCCACTTTGTGAATGACACGAGTTATAAGAAAATGGTGGATAGTAGTGGATATTGTTATGAGTGGAGTTTGGATCCTACTATTATTATGAATGGTGTTGGTGAACCCTACTGCTATAAATAGAAATGAAAATGATATTGTGGACAAACTAAAATGGCAAAAGTGAAAATGATATCGTGGACGAAGGGAGTATATTAGAAATAATATGAAAATATATTTTAATCCTCTGTCATACATGGCATCTCTATATTTTTTTTATTCTTATTTATCTAAATTCTTAATCTAATGACTTTATATTTTAGACATATTTAAATCAAAATCTTGATTAGAAAATTGTATAAATTATATGTTATGAAAATTGTATAATTTTAGTATTTATTTAGATCGATACAAATACACATAATAAATCTCTTTATGTAATTATAAAATTAAGAAGGAAAAATACTCCTAATGTTTACATTGAAAAGAAAATAGATCCCTAACATTCGCAGTAGTTAGACGGAGGAATTTATTTGGCGCAGTTGTGAACATTAGGGGCCTAATTGCACAAAACATAACGTTAGAGACCTATTTGCTTTTTGCTATAAACGTTAGGAGTGTATTTACCAGTTAACTCTTAATAAAAATGGTTAACCATATTGTGAGTGGAGAAATACTCTCATCTTAAGGGGGACGTTTACTTTGCATGATTGATAAGATGTGTGATTGATTATTTTTATCCTCAAGAGTAGGATTTCTCCAATCTCACCCTTTCAATGAGATAAGAATCAAGCAAAAATAGCTTAAATGATAAAATAATCAAGGACCTTAGGATATCCCAAAGTTCCAATCCATCAAAGTAAATAAAGGGATTAGCTTTACTATTTTTATTTATAAAAGCTAATCCTCTAAATTAAGTGTTACTAATGATAATTAATTATACTGTGAGTGAAAAAAGAGAGTATATCATGCAATAGAATAAATAAATAAATTAATATATGTGAATAATATGTTGTGAAGTAATGTCCATAAATAAAATAAAATTACTTTTTGTTGATACACCCAAAAGAAAATTTTAAATTATTTTTCTAGGACAAAAGGGATTACTATGTTCACTTATTCTATAAGTTACTATAAAGGTCTCCGGATAATCGACTTAAAGGACATTTATAGATAAATCCATAACCAGCCAACATTAAAGAATTAAAAACAAAACAAGCAACACTGGCAATTCCAACTACAAAAAATTTCAGTAATTCTACAACAAACCAGAAAAGAGAGCATAATTTTGTTCAATCTTTTCCTCCTAAGCTACATATTAGACCAAATCTATATGATTAGATAAAACAAAAAAAAAGGTTACCAAAGTAAACAAGAAGGAAAATTCTATAGAAATGAAACAAATTTCTGATCACATAGTACACCACACGACCAGTTTTACAAAGACTTAAATTGTACACTGCTACTGAGATTCTGTTGCCTCCGAAGAGTCGATCGGAGCTTCGAGCACTATAGGCCGCGTTTCTATCTTCTTTTGCTGCTTGAGAATCACCTGCCTCGGCATCACTTCTAGAAGAAAGTTACCTCCATTCCATACGGCTGCTGATACCTTGAGCAGTTGGAACGTCACGTGTAGTTCATACGATAGGAATATCGGGACAGTAAGCGCTGTTGTGGCCACGGTGAACACTGCCTGAAGCAGAATGTACATAAACATCCGGTTCTGATCTCCCAGCAATCCGCTCAAGCGCCACCACAGGTTGTTTGCTTTCTGTGCTTTTTTCGACAGTTCCCTATCACACGAGAAAAAAAAAAAAGTCTAGAAATATGGTCTGAACTATACCAATGTTGCAGATTCCACGATCATACTAAGTGAATACGAACAAGGAGGGTCGTGAAACCTGTAAGAGGTCATCACTTCTGGATCTCGCAGCAGTCTCTGTCCGCGTAGTACATTCACGATCAGAAAATAAAGAAGCTGCCAGATAACATAAGCTACTAAAGGAACAATGAAAAGCCATGTCCACAGGTATGATTTAGTCTCTGCATAGGGCCACGATCCTATACGAGCATTCCCCTCTGGATGCATCGCTTCAAAGAACACTGGGTCCCACCATCGGATCGTGAAGAAAACCAGCCCTGGAAACCACATCAGCTGCATCATCAGCTAAACATGATCGGTGGAAAACTGAATACCAATTTATTCAGCTTACTTTTACAACAAAATGATGCACTGACAATGATACCTTGTGCTTATGGCAGAATTGAATACACATGTACTAGCAATCCATTTTTATTTTTTCCCCATTTTATACAGGGGGAATTGCACAATTCTGATCAGAAAGCCATGCAATTTTAAGAGAGACGATCATAACACAGAGTTCTAAAGCATATATTTCAGCACAAGTATGGCTGAAGAAATTGCATTAATTCAAATTCTTCGTGTTTTTCTCTAAGCTAGTAGCAAGGGTGGACAAGGAGGAGAAGGCATCATGCCAAGGTCAGAGAAATATGTTTATTTCCTCTACTATGGAAAGGTTCGGTTTGGTCCTTGGGTGCACCTTACTACTTCTCTCAGGGCATATACTGAAAATGAATTCATGACCCCGTTTCAAAATCCTTCACCTGTTAGCCAAAATTAAAATGATTGCCTTGGTCTATTGGACATCACCTAGGAGTCCATGGCCACCATCCACATGTAATAAGTATTTCATACCAAACACTAAGATTATACCCCATGATCATGAGAACATGTTTTTGCCTAACATTGAGGACCAGTATGTTTGTTTGTTCCTACATGTGGATTTTTGCTTTATTCTGATGAGTTCTAGCGAAGATTATACAACCAGTCAGGTTCAAAGTCGTTACATCTAGGATAAAACAGAAGCATGATCATTTGAGCATAAACTACGGGTGCTGTGTTACGCTAAGAACTTACAATCTTTTCAACAAATTCACTCCATCAAAGCCATCGGCATTTAGAATTTAGAATTTATATAATGTTTCATTGTAAGCTTGGCTGTTTCATTTTTAGATCCAGTGTCAAACAGAGCCAGTATGAATGAGATAGTATGAATAATCTCAGCAAAGAAAAACAGCTTCTTACCGGGCAAGATATGTATAAATACGCTTACAATCTTGTCCATGGAATTGAAAACTAAGCTACAACGCCAAACGATTAGTGCCCATGCCAACGGCCCCTGCGTCCATTAATAAATATCAATAAAAAGTCCGTACAAAGAGAATCGGGGTCATTAACATGGGACATAAGTAACAAAAGCCAACAGCTTACCTCTGCAAATGAGAAGCAAACCATGAAAAGTTTCTCATTTCTGGGATAAAATAGAAGCATGATCAGGAATATTGTATTGGCATAATAGCAAAAATCCTGCACCCAATAGGAACTTAAGTGAGTCACTAATGTCCTTCCTTTTCTATTTTCTGGTTCTACCAGTCAAGAAACCGAGACAGGATATGCTTAAATCGGGATATGTAACTCATGGAGCATGCCTTGCATATGTAATAGTACTACAATGTAAGTAGCTCAATGGACTCCAAAGACGAGACTCGAGAGTAACCCAAATTCATAGCAGTTTCACTTCACCAGCCAACACAAATCAACTGCAAAGATGAGTAAAGAACTTACAAGAAGATAATAGTGCCATTTCTTGTATCTGTAATAAATCCATCGAAGTGGGACAAAAATCACATAGAACAAACAATACAGATATCGAACATCCTGTGGCCCTGATCAAAGTAAACCACCATTAGCCAAAGCTATGAAACAACTGTAAGATGCATCCAACAATTCGAAGACGCCATAGAAGAACAGTTGTACTCACTTGCACCCAAGATGAAGCAGAAGCCTCCGAAGCCAAGAACACCAAGCAAGTGCGTCACCTATAACAGATCCAATCAACACAACATCAAATCAACACTAAGTAAAGCTGTGTGTGTGTGTTTTGGCCTCGCGGTAGAGCAGTTAATGCCTAAAGCCAAAGGTCTTGAGTTCTGAGTCCACCGTGGCGTGCTGTTTTTAAATTTACTTATTTAATTGTTAATTTATCAAAAAAAAAAAAAGACACTAAGTAAAGCTTCAAATACAATCTACATAGTTCGAATACTAATGGATTTCTCAAAAAATCTTAAATATGTACGGAGCAAGTGCATGAGAATTAAAGATTCTAGAATGTATGAAATCATTTACACCCACTGACCTTATTGATGAAGCTTTCATGCTCTTCAGCCTGTTTAGCGATCTTAACAGCTTGCTTCGACAAGATCTCCTTCGTCTGAACTGCTTGCTTCGATATCATCTCCTTTGTTTGAGCAACTTTCTACACACAATAAAATCCGACCCAAAACAAGAAAAAAATCATCAACCACGCAATCCAATGATAGAATACCAACAACCCAAATCAGGAAAGCATCTAATCTCATTAAAAAAACATATCTTCTGAACACACCGCATACAAATAATACGTACCTTTGATCGATCTTTCAACCGTTGTTTAACCTTATTACGGTATGAATCTCCGTTGGAATCTTCGACCTCCATGATTTCTTCACTGCTCGCCATTCCCTTTGATTATTATAAACGACTCCTTCTTCCGTTTCAAGAAACTTCTACAGTATTTGGGGAATTAAATAACAAGATCCTGACGTGGGTTTTGCTTCAATATGTTGCCTTCCGCGCGTTTAAAATATATACGAAAATCAATGCCTCTCTCTCTCAGCTGATTAATTAAATGCAGGAAACGCATATAAAATTGCTAATCTCTGTGATCCCAGGATGATTGTTGTTCTTGTTAAGCTGCTAATTGTGGTTAATTTAACGCGGAAGTTATTTGTGGTGGCTGATTTTCATTTCTTCGTTTACTTGATATAGGAATGCTAATACTATTCATTTTCATATTCGCACTTCATACTTCCCTACAACATCAAAGGAGCTGTCCCTTTCATCATCTACTTCCTCCCCTTTAAAAAACATCATTGGATCATTTTTTTTTTCGAGTGAATCAAATAATTTTAAAGGTTAAATAACAAATATACCTCTGATATTTATAATAAAATATCAATAGATCTCTAATGTTATATTTAGATCCTTAATATTCATAAATTAGGCAAATAAGTCTTTAACATTGATGAATTAGGACTAATTAAGTTCCTTCGTGTAACAGTTGTAATTTGTAAATGTTAGAAATTTATTTGCCTCAATTTTTCTCAATCTCTCCTCTCTCTCTCTCTCCTCTCGCTCTCTCTCATTGCCGTGTCCATCATTGCCGGCGCGAGATCTTCATCTCCGCCAACCGTTTCGGTAACAATCGAATTGCCAAGTAAAATAACGCACTAGAGTTCCTGGTACTAATTTTGAGGTTTGCCAAGTGAGAAAACTATCAATCTGCAATTGTTTGCTCGTATTAGTTTTGAGGTTTAATTTGAATAACTTTGCTTCACTCAAAAACTCTGTTGGATATTTAGATCTATTAACGACCAGATCTATTAATTCACAATTTAATGTTCTTGAATTCACAACTAGATCTATTAATTCACAACTAAAACTAAAATTTACAATCAGTTTGATTAATTCACAACTAGAAATAATGCTAGTTGTGAATTTAAGTTTTAAAACTTGAATTCACGACTAACAATATTTCTAGTTGTGAATTCACATTTTAAAACTTGAATTCACGACTAATATTATTTATAGTTGTGAATTCATGACTAACAATATTTCTAGTTGTGAATTCACGTTTTAAAATTTGAATTCACGACTAACACTACTTTTAGTTGTGAATTCAAACTTTAAAAACTTGAATTCACAACTAATACTAGTTATTTAGTTGTGAATTCGAGTTTTAAAGCTTTAGTTCACAACCAAAATTAATGATGGTTGTGAATTCGACTGATTGTGAATTCGCGAGCAATTTTTAATTTTTTATATACAAGGGTAAAATGGTAAGTGTGGCTATTTTTTTTTTATCATTTTAATGGGTAATTTTTTAATTTATTATTCCAAAATAGCTATTTTCAAAATTCACTCATAGTGGTGTGGTAATATTTTCCTTCATAGAGAACATGAGATATAATAAAATAAAATAAAAAGTGGTATTAACACATAAATTTTCCTACCTTTTCCCAAATAGAAATAGATTGGAGATTCAAAAGTTCTCTCCGTTCATACTTTTCTCATTCATAAAAGAGTCGATTTTTCTTTAAAAGGAAAATTATAATTTAGTCTATATTTCTTGTGTATTTCAATATATAAGTATCTATTTAGATGTCTATATATATGATGTCCCATGTAATCTACATATGAACTAGTACATCTTTTATAATTTAGTCAAGACAAACTTTTCTGTGAGGACATATAAGGACCATACCCAATTAAAATCACTAATTTCAATTAAATTTATTAATCTTTCATTAGAATTTATAAATCCTAATTGGGTGTGGATCGGACCATCTATTTACTTATAGTGTATCATGAAAAGTTTAATTTTAGTCGGTACCCATCTAATTTTGCAATGATACTATAACAGTGTGGGTTTTGTTTTATCCGGACTCAATAAAATATCACAAGAGGATTATCATGAAGAATTTGTTTGCTTTATTTCTCTATCATGCACTGCAAGGGTTTTTGTGCTTAATTATAGTACTCCCTCCGTCCACGAAATGAGTACCCATATTTCCTTTTTCGTCCGTCCACGAAATGAGTACCCATTTCCCTTTTTGGCAAGTGTACCCCACACATTTCTTTAATTAATACACTCAAAAAGTGGGACCCTTAAACTATTTACACTACACTCCATACATTTCTTAAAACCCGTGCCGTCCACAAATGGGTACTCATTTCGTGGACGGAGGGAGTATATGTTTTATTGAACTATTTTTATTTTTATTTTGTGGAGAATTTAATGAACTAGTTATATGAGTAATTAATTAGTTGAATAATTTCGTCGTTTGTATGGAATAATTAGTGTTTGTCTGGTCCTAAATCCTAATGTGGTGCATCAACTCAAAAAACAAAATACTATTACTATCACTTGGTAGCCTTCACTATTGATTATAGTAGCAAAAAGATAACCGATGCCATTTTATTAGATAAAAACAAATTACATAAATATAAGATCTACTATATAGCTAGGTTGAAGGGAGAAATTTATAGTATGTGTTAATATTGCAAAATGTTCATTTAAATTAGTGAAAATCAATACTTCTTCATAAACATATATTTAATAAATATTAGCCAACTTTCAGCTAAAGAGATCAAATTGACCTTACTAACTCTTATACAGAATTACATTCACCTCTATCGCTCGCTTCTTTAAGCTCTCTCCTTCTCTATTCTCTCAGTTTCAGAATTTCACTTATTTCGCTCTCTTGTTTATTTCTCCGGTGACGACTTCATCATCTATTTTTTCTCTCGTTTATCTATTTAGCTATCTTTGCTTTGTCGATTATTCTCTCTCTATAGAGACCTCTCGTTTAATTATTCGGCGGCGTTGGTGTTAATCTTATCCGGCGACATGCTTTTCTGTGGCGGTGGTGGTGGTGTTAATTATATCTAATAATGGCGTTGATTAAATATTCCAAAAAAACTTCCTACCTATTTTTGGGCTATATCTCACCACTTATAAATATCTCATTTTCTTTACTTTTCACATTTTCACAATTCTCAATATGAATTAAAACACTTTTTCACCATTCTTAATACATTTAACAACTTTTTTCTCCACTTTCAATACACTCAACAATATTTTTCTTAAAACACGTGTCACTCCCTCCTAGGAAGTTCATTCGTGGACGGAGGGAGTATTTGTTTTTGTGTTTTTCCATTAAAATTATAGTTTTTTCAGATTTAGTTGTGATATTTGTATGAGTCGTTCCAAGTATGATTCTTGGCACTATCGGTACGAATAGTTTCCATTCGTACGAGTCGTTCCAAGTCTTATGCGTGGCATGATTGGTACGAATGGAGACTGTTCGTACCGGTCATGTCAGTCGTGTTCTTGGAACGACTAGTACGAATATTATTCATTCATACTAGTTTTGTTGATTCGTCTAATTTTTTCAGGCAGATGAGTCCAACTGTTGTAAGTCCATGGAGGAGGTTGGAATAACAAAAATTACGAGGGTGGCCGAAGAAAGTATATCTTTTATACCTCCTGATGGTTTGACATATGCGCAATTATTGAGTAAGATTGAATTAATTGCATTTAATGAAAGATAATATGCATATTTATGTTTATGATATAGATGCATTAATTAAGAGGGTGTTTGGCTAAGCTTATTTTAAAGAGCTTATAAGCTCTTGAAGCTTATAAGATGTTTCAAGAGCTTATAAGATGTAATTTTTAAGAGCTTATAAGTTGTCAAAGTGTTTGGATAATTGAGCTTATAAGCTAGAGAGAGAATTTTTTTGCTAAAGAGAGAAAATATTTTTTTAAAGAGAGAAAATCGAAGAAAAATAAACTTAAATGATATATGATGGAAATAATAAATTATAGTTGAAAAATATTTGTAAAAAGATTGTTGCATATGAGATTATAAAAAAATAAGTTGGGGTAGATCAACTTATTTTTTGGGGAACTTATAAGCTCTTGGAGCTTATTTTTGGAGCTTATAAGCAGTTGAGAAGCTTATTTTGCCAAACACTTTGAAGGAGCTTATAAGCTCTTAAACAGCTTATAAGCTGTTTTGAGGAGCTTATAAGCTCAGCCAAACACCCTCTAAATCTCATCTATACTATATTAAAACAGCAGTTTTCAATTAGAAATCAATTTCAAATTGATTTCAGCAGTTTTCAATTAGAAATCAATTTCAAATTGATTTCAATGGCGATTTTGTGATTTCTTCCAAAGATAAGGTCTTATTATATATACACAAAAAGTAGATTAAACTTAAACTACAAATCCCACATGAAAAAAATGGAGTATGCACTAACAACTGCTTTTACGTGCAAATGTGTTGAGAAACTGCAATTGAATTTAAGAAGAAAAAAAAAATAGCAAATAGATTTGTGCAGCAAACTAATAGATTTTAAATTTATTTTCTTTAGTCCAAATTAAATTTTAAAAAAAGCTAAAATTTATATTTGAAATCGATTTTAAAACCGAGTGAATTTTTTTAGTCATAATATAATTTAAGGTTTATTTGTAAACTATAATTTTCTTTTTATTTCCCTTTTCTTTATCTTTTATTTATTTTATTTTATTTCTTTTTAAAATTGTGAAATTTGACTACTTATAAAATATTTAACATGAATATCAAATTAAAGGTCATGATAAGAGCTTTAATTTGATATATTTTAAATAAATATTTAATTTAAAATATAAAAATTATATGTATTTAAAGATTAAAATTTAAAAATTCTCTCTCCCCACTCATCTTTTTTTTTTGAATAAATTTTCAATTATTTTTATTTTTATTTTTACTTTTTTACTTATTTTTTTGCCTTTTCATAATATCAATTTTTACTATTTTGAATCTTTCTTTATTTTTTATTTTTATCTTTTCATAATATCAAATTTTATAATTGTAATATTCAATTGAAATATATTTAGTTAAAATTAATTTTTATTATATTTATGAGTATGATAATTGAATTAGTATTAATTTTTATATAAATATAAAAAATAAAAAATATTTCCCGTGCATTGCACGGGATGCAAATGCTAGTACGCGTGAAATCATGAGAATGAAGATCACCGATGATTTTGAGTTGACTTAATGAATTTGGAGCAGTTGCCTACATTGAATGTCACTAGTTCTCTTAAAACTAATGAATCTTTAAAACTAATGAATCTTTGTTGATTTTCATAAATTTATTGAATGCTCAAAACACAGTATATCAACCACACAGGAAGATTGTGACAACTTCAAGAAATGTGAATAACTTCCAAATGAGAATAGGGAAGTAATATCCCAGATTCTTTTTGATACCGCTGATAATTGTGGTAATAATTTTGATAATGATAAGCATGTTGATAGTGGTGATGGGGCTGCTGATAGTGATGATGGAAATATTATTGATGTTTGTGATGATGTGCATGATTTTGTGGGTTATCCCAGACTAATGGGTTATCCCTAGTGCTACATATCAAGAATCTCTTTCTTGTCAAGAATTAGGTATACTTAATGGATATATAGGTGATTGATACACTTTATTGTGGTGTTGTGTTTTTAGACAATGAGAAATTAATTACTCCCTCCGTTCACGAAATGTTGTCCTAGGGAGGGAGACACGAGTTTTAAGAAAAATTATGTTCTTTATTTATTGAGTAGAGAAAATGGCCCACAAATGAAAAAAAAATTGAAAAAAATTAATTAAGTTAGTGAGTGGAGAATGAAGCCCACTTGTCAGTGAGTGGAGAAAATGATCAATAAATTAATTATTACTAAAAATATATTATGACAATTTTTTTTGTGTACGGACCAAAATGACAAATTAGAACAATATTTCGTGAACAGAGGGAGTACAACTTGTGGATTGCATCATCTCTTGACTAAAAAAAATGCATATTTGCATTTATTTTTCTTTCTGTTCACCATGTTAAAAAAAATGAAAACAATTCATAATGGAATAAGAAGAGTTTCACATACATATCAAATAGATTTTGTGTAAGGTAAAAATAGTTTTAGATATATATCAAATAGATTTAGCATGAGATCATCTAATTAATTAAAATATTTTTATAATATTTTAATATCTAATTAATTAATATATTCTTTTAAATATATAATAGTAGTATATAATTTACGCAATAAACCTTAAAATTAAATATCCAATAATAATATAATAGGTTATATATTTTATACCCAAAATACTTTTCATTTTGTTCATTCGGTGGAAAAAATATCCAAAATGCTTAAAGTTTGCGAGTAATATAATTTGAAGGGTAATATGAATTTCGCGGGAAAAATCAGAAAATGTTGAATTTAAAATTTATGTACTTATACGTAAATAACTCAAAAAAATAATTAAGACAGTTGGCCAGTCATTTCAGTTTGATAGCTCTGGTGGACACGTCAACATCAATTTAGAGAAAAATAAGTTTCATAGGAAAAATTAGACAAGCACATAGTTAATGTATTTAAATTAAAAAAATATTGTGAAAAAATCACAAAATAATAAAAATTGTGTATTTACATGCAAATAATCATCTCCTAAATATATATAAATCGGTATATAAAAAATACTCCTACATGGTTATCCTTGGCCCACCGTATACAGTATACACAATTATATGTTATCTTCTTTGGATTGGATCCTATGAGGTTCAATTATTGATTGTGTGGAGAGATGGGAGCCTCGGCTAGATTTTGTCCGTTTTGAATGAAATTAAGGGAGGTGTATTAGTTCAAGACTTATGTAGATTTTAAAAGTCCGTGGATTTTAAAAGTCTGTAGAATTCTCACGGATTCTTCATAATTTTGAGTGAATTCTCGGTCAGATTTTTAATGAATTAGCAAGAATTTGACTTTCGGACTTGAAATCCACAAACCTAGCGCGCGCGGGGATTGAACGAGCGATGGACAGGCACCCAGCGGCCGCTAGGGGTCCAGCGAGCGCTGGGTTTGTGGCCAGCGTTGGGTTCCAGCAGCGCTGCCTACACAGTGAGCGCTGGACACCAGCCAGCGCTGGGATCTCCTCTAGAGCAGAGCAGCACCGGATAACAAGGTGACGGAGTCTTGGGAAGCTGCTCTCATCGCTTGCCATTGCACCAGCTGCACATCTTCAAGTAGCAGGAACTGCAGCTTGCTGAACTCTTGCTCTGCTGCATCCAGGTACTTGCCTTCAAACTTGCAATCTCGAAGTTTAAGAACTTCAAGATTTGGTAACTCCTCACAAAGATATTCCATGAATTCGACAGCTATTTCACATCTTGTAAGAGACAAGTTCCTCACAGAAGGAGGTAATCTGAATTTTGTTAGGGAAATGGGAGTAGAACTTGAATAGCAGGAAAATTTCAATGTTGCAAGTTTGTGGGATTTTTTCGTGAGTTGCATATATAAATACGAGGAACACCACAATTTTTAGCATAAGATTTGATTGGCCCGCAAAATATAGTTGGAACCCATCTTTCTCTCGTTGATAATCAGTTCGCGTTTCCTCTCTATCCGAACTCCGGCGAGGCCGGCGCCTCGTCCAATCGATTTATTTTTACTTCGATCATACTCGCCTCGATGGCGCTTGACGTTTGCAGAGCTGGCGATTTCCGCAAGGAATCACAAAAATAGGGCCCTGGAGGCTAACGAGTTTGGGAATTCTAAAGTATCAAATTTCGAAAAAGAAAAATCACATATCGACTTACTTCTTATCGGGACAGCAGGGAATGTGAAATAGGCTATATCCAACCTTATTTGTTACTTCTTGAAGCATAACATGGCAGCCGAGCAGATGAGGTGAATTAAGGGAGTAATTAGAGATTTTTAGACTCGAGGGGGATTGAGATAGATTTCTCCGTCATTTGCAAAGAAGTGTGGCCATGAAGAGAGGGATATCAGCACTAAAATTGGGGGGCATGTGGGGCGTTGGATCTATGCTTGTACAGAGCAGCAGTGTGGATCTACCAAGGAAATAGTAGAGATGCTCCGTAGTTTTTCTAAAACTGACGCTTGGGCTTGTCCAACGACCGCTGGGTCCAGCGGCCGCTGGCTTCTTGGCCGCGGGCGCTGGCACCCAGCGAGCGCGGGGAATTTGCAAGATTTGTGAATTCTCGTGGTCTGTCTTCGGATTTGTTCATGCCTATTTTTTTGGACGAAATCAATGAAAGTCATTCCAACTTTAAAGTCCATAGATTAACGAATACACCCAGATTTTCATAGACTTTTAAAAGTCTTGAACGAATACACCGAGATTTTTATAGACTTTTAAAAGTCTTAGAACGAATACACCCAAATTTTCATAGACTTTTAAAAGTCTTGAACAAATACACCCAGACTTTAAAAGTCTCCAGAAATCTATAAAAATCTTGAACTAATACACCCCCCTAAATGTATGTCTACAGAATTATTCTAAAATTGTATATTTAAAGGCAACATGTTTTTGTTTTTTGAGAAAATAAAAACAACATTTTTAAATAGCCAATAAATTGATGAAGAAATAAGTCACATTATTGCGCAGGTCTTCCGTAAGAGATTAGTGGCCTTTTATTATTATTATTTTCGATCATGTTTAAGCGTATGTTTTGAAATTATAATATTGAAAACTTGAAGTATCAATCATTTAACTCGTTAAATTTTTAAGTATTTCAAGTAATTTACAGGTAAGTATTATCACATCACCACGCTCCGTTGAGATGGCGGCGGGAGATCGACACGATTGGCTCTCTGCTCGTCCTCATATGGTCCCGTCGACGATCTGCTTGGGGTGGCATCCGTTACATCTGGGTTCGGTGATTTGTGGGGTTGACGCCGCATTCTTCAATGATTCCAATACCATGGGTGTTTGGCGTGGTGGTACGGGATCATGAGCAGGGGCGGAGCTAGGGGTGGGGGAGGGGGGTCACTGGGATTTTCAAAAATAGTAGTAGGTAATTTTATATATTAAAAATAGAAAAATATATTTTTATCTTCATCATTATCATATTGAGCTATTTTATATTGTAAT
The DNA here is from genome assembly GCF_028751815.1 of Salvia miltiorrhiza. Classification (NCBI taxonomy): domain Eukaryota; kingdom Viridiplantae; phylum Streptophyta; class Magnoliopsida; order Lamiales; family Lamiaceae; genus Salvia; species Salvia miltiorrhiza. The sequence continues at coordinate 8,162,645 of NC_080392.1, read as the reverse complement.
TGATATGTAAGCTTAGAGTTGAGATATTTTGAAGAAATAAACACATAACTAATTTATACATCATGCTTGGATTGGTATCTAGAGATTTATTTTTTTGAATTTGATATTGAAAGTTACTTTATGGGATTTTAGCAAATAAAATCACGAATTATTTCAAATTGTTAATTTTAACGTGACCTTTTAGCGTGATGAATTAAATTTACTATTTTTTTAATCTTTGCAATTTCATCTCCTAAATTTTTTTTGATCGCGAGAGTATTGAATTGGAGGTTATGTGGATTAGCAAAGACAACATCGTTTTTGTGAGGCCTAAACGACGTTGTTTCGTACAATTTAATTTTAAAAATTCTTCAAATTAGAAAGGGACATATCATGTATTTGCACTTGAAAAACTATTTGAAATGTTTCTTTTAATTCAAATGATATTTATATTGTGTTAATGATTATTATTTATGTTTAATTTAATTTAATTATTACTTTTATTGTAAAAAAAATTGGACCTCCCTAGATCAAAAGTCTAGCTCCGCCCATGATCATGAGGGAAACTTTATCATCGGCAAATCTGTTAAATTTCCGGGACGACATAGTGTGGAGGAAGGGGAGCTGATGAAGATTAAGGAGGCCCTCTCTTGGATTAAAGAGTTGTTGGGATATTCTAATAGCTTTGTGGAGTCCTATTGTAAGAGAGCTTGTGACGCGGTTAATTCGGGCGACAGAAATATCATGGAGTTGGGCGTCATTACTGATTTCTGCCGTCAAGAACTCACGGTGCTTCCGGGAGTTCGTATTTGTCATGTCAAGAGGGAACGTAATGTTATTGCTCATTGACTCATTGTTTAGCAAAGGCTGCGAGAGATATTACTTCACATCATGTTTGAAATGAACCTCCGTCGTTTGTGGTGGGTCATCTCGATATTTTATGTTCTTGTGATCAATAAAATTATCCTTGCTTTCTCAAAAAAAAAAGTAAGTATTATCATATGAGAAATAAGTATTACTATATATACATAATTTATAAAATTCTTCTACGTGAGATAAAGAACGAACTATTTTTCCATTTAGATTTTAAATAATTATAACAAGGCAAAAATTTGAGTGAAAATGAATGTATTGTATGGGTGAGATGAGTCACCCTGTGGTTGGGGGGCGAGCCGAGGCGGACTAGGTGAGGATAAGGTTGTAAATGAACAGAGCTACTTGCAAGTTATTTGAGATTCGACTCGAAAAAGCTCGTTCGGAGCTCGATTCGGTAGTAAACGAGCCGAAATCAAGCCTGGCAGCACTCGACTCATTAAGCTCGCGAACATGTTCGAATTCAATTATTTGCGAGCTTGTCCACGAATTCAACCGAGTTAGTACATGAGTTTTAAACGAAATGAGTTCGAACTCGTGCTCGAATAACATATATTAAGAAGTTTTTCCTAAATTTTTTCTGATTTCAAGCTTGAACATCATGTATACGAACATTTAACGAGCCGAGCTCGAGCTCAAGCTCGAATTCAACATTATCGAGTATCACACGATCGAGCCGAGTTCGAGCTCGATAATTGGGTGACGAGCCGAACTCAAACACCCAAATATTTAAACGAGTTGAACTCGAGCCCGCTAGTATTCAACTCGACTTAGATCGTTTACAATCCTAATAATGTCTATATTTAATACCTAGATCCCAACTTAAGAATAGTTACTTAGTAAGGCATCAATGATTGTATAGAAAGTTAATTTATTACCTTTAAAAAAATTATTCATATGTGTGGGGAGAAACCTAGCGTAATAACTTGCCTCAGGAAAGCAGTCACTTTTCGACCTACTACATAAATAATTAATGCTAGTTATTTGTACGGACAAATATGCATACTTCTGATTTGTTTCATTTGTCACCTCATATTTTTTCATATTAAGGTATTCCCCCCTACCTACTTCAAATACATAACTTAATAGAGCGATAGCAAAAGAGATAATGATACATTACCATTGGAACGAAATTTTGAAATTAGTATCTTTAAAAATAATTTAAAATATATACACGTAAGATTTATTTATTTTTATATAAAATACTTCTCCCTCTATTCCAATAATAATGTCCCACTTTTCTATTTTGGGACGTTCCAATATAAATCTCATTCCATTTTTGACAATATATACACGTAAAATTCCTTTTTGCTTAATATGGGACACTACTATTGGAACGACAGGAGTAATATTTTGAGGCAAAATGAGATATACTCTTTTTGAAAGATGAAACAAAAAATATACCCACTTAGGACATTTTTACTCTTATGTGTAATTCATGCATTGCTCGACACTGAAGCGTCGAGCATCGAGGTGTCGTTGAATAATTGCTCGACACTTTGAGCATCGAGCGTCGAGCATCACATGTCGAGCAACTAAGAACTGTCGAGCAAGGTGGAGGCGTCAAGTGTCGAGCATTGAACTGTCCAGCAAGGCGAGCAATAGTTCAATTGAACTATTGCTCGACACCTCGAGCATCGAGCATCAAGCAACTAAGAACTGTCGAGTGAGGCGAAGGCGTCGAGTGTCGAGCATTGAACTGTCGAGCAAGGCGGAAATGTCGAGTGTGGCGAGCAATAGCTCAAATTGAACTATTGCTCGACATTAAGTGTCGAGCATGCCGAACGAAATTCGCGAATCAAGTACTATAAAACAAACACGTGAGTCTTTGAAATATATCAACTCAATTCAAAAATATTGTTCATAAACCATAGAATAGTTTTGAATAACAGTAACTCATGTATATAAGACCTCAATATACCTTTCAAACTACCGGATTATGATCGAATCGTAGAAACCCACAATTGAAGACGCTTTGGGGGGTTTTGAAGATGAATATTTAAAAATTATTTCGTTTTGTGTTTGATGTTGAAGTTGCAGATGTATATTCACTACCAATTATAGGCGCCGACGGCGTGGAGGCGCCGGAAGCTTGGCGGAGGCGTGGAGGCGCCGAAGGCTGCTGAAATAGAAATTTTATTGAAGAAAAGCAAAAACCCTTGAGAGCACAGGCGCAAACAAGGAGAGTCCGAAAAAACCAAAACAATTTTATACATGGCGCCGAAGGCACACTGGAGAGAGAAAGAAGAGTGTCTGCGATTTGGGGATTTGGGGGGAAGATGATTTGTTTAGTATTTTCTTTTTGTTTTAAGGGTATCTTAATCCTTTCAACCCCAAAAATGGTACTACATTTTATACATTTCTTTTATAGTGGGTATATTTTTGTTTTTGTCTTTCAAATAGGAAAGACTACTATTAATCCTAATATTTTTGTCCAAATTTTAAAATGGGTTAATGGTAGTCTTTACCCTATTTGAAATACAAAAACAAAAATATACCCACTATAAAAGAAATGTATAAAATGTACTCCCTCCGTCCGCCAAGATTATGTCACAATTACTATATTGGGCGTCCGCCAAGATTATGTCACTTTCCTTTTATGGCAATGGTCCCACCATCCTCTTTAATATTTTATCCTTACTAACACTCTTTATTTACAAAAAAACCACTCAAAATTCAATCTCAACCACTCATCTCATAAAGTGGTGGGACCCTTTCTTCATTATATCAAAATCATCACCAATTTTATTAAATCACGTGCCCAAGCAAATTGTCATAATCTTGGCGGACGGAGGGAGTATCATTTTTGGGGTTGAAAGGACTAAGATACTCTTAAAACAAAAAGAAAATACCAAACAAATCCTCTTCCCCCCAAATCCTCAAATCACAGACACTCCCCTCTCTCTCTCTCTCTCTCCATCGCGCCTCCGGTGCCTCCACGCCGTCGGCGTCTATAATTGGTAGTGAATATATCTCTGCAACTTCAACATCAAACACAAAACGAAACAATTTTTAAATATTCATCTTCAAAACCCCCAAAGCTTCTTCAATTGTGGGTTTCTTCGATTCGATCATAATCCGGTGGTTTGAAAGGTATATTGAGGTCTTCTATACATGAGTTATTGTTATTCAAAACTATTTTATGGTTTATGAACAACATTTTTGAATTGAGTTGATATATTTCGAAAATTCGCGTGTTTGTTTTATATTGCTCGATTCACGAACTTCGCTCGGCATGCTCGACACTTAATGTCGACGCTCGACATCTCCGCCTTGCTCAACGCTCGACGCCTTCGCCTTC